>NW_012115266.1:290710-299779 GCF_000951035.1 Colobus angolensis palliatus | reverse complement strand
CGCCGCAGACCTCCAGGGGTGACTTCGTCGCTCCCTATTCTGGGCTCGCTGGGTCCCGGGTGCACCGGAGCCGCGCAGCGAACGTGCCATGCAGGAGGGCGACATCGGCCTGGAGGGGCTGCCCCCCAAGGAAGCCCCCACAGCCCGTGAGTATCCAGGGCGGCATGGGGGGGTGAGGGACCGCCAGCGCGGCCGCAGTGGATCTGGGACGCCCCAGGGACAGTGGCTTGCGGAGGACTCAGGGGCGCACGAGGAGCAGGAGACAGGGACCCCCACCTCTGGTGGCGGGGACAGTCCTCCCCACGCTGCCCCCGGTGAAGGCGAGAGGGGAGGGGCTGTGTTGGTCACAGGTCGCAGGGGCACTGACAGCCAAACAGACGACAGACAGAGCCCCGGGGCTGGGCTGGGGCTGGGGGCGCCGCCCGACAGGGGCCCCTGCGCGGCCCCTTGGGAGGCATCTGCTAGGCCGGCTGGGCTGTTCCCAATCCCGGGGGAGCGTCTTGCAGCGGATGCGAGGTTTTCGGATGTTTTTGCAGGAGCTATTAATACACATAATATTTCCGTGCTATTCTGGAGATTTATTTGCGATATAAAGTCACTACTATGACTCGAAATCATAATGGAAACTGGGAGGAACTTAGCCGGAGACAAATGAGGCCTGGACGCTAGGCCGGAGGGGGAGTCCCTGATTTCCTCCCCCCTGGCTGCACATAAATCACCACCCAGGATATTTTTGTACCAATAATTTTAAAATAAATGACCCAAGCCCTGTTTCCTGGACGATTTTCCCCTCCCAGTTCAGAGGTTATTAAACAAACCTAAGAGTGGGCCAGTGACAAGGGGGCTGCAGTGTGCAGTGGGTTTTATTTAATTACAGGCTGAGCTCTGCCCTTCTGAAGCCCTGGTTAGGAGGCAGTGCCCTGCATTCAGGATGCCACCGCCAACCCGGGACTGCTAACTATAGCATGGGAAGCCCTCCTTTTATTCTTCCTCCCTCCCTCCCCTGACTTTCCTTCTTTTCGAATTCCCATGGAGAAACTTACTCTGATGCGTGCCTTTCAAACAGCCGGGTTTGGCTTCCTTCTAGAAGTGACACTGGACACTCATCAAATTAAAGGCCCAGAAGAAAGAGAAAGGGGCCCTTCTAGCCAGAGCAGGCAAAAAACCTGGGCGCTGAAGTGGGTCACCAGGGCCTGTTCGTGTGCAGCCAGGCTGTCCTGCCTTCCTGAGAGGCTTCCTCAAGCTCCTATGTAGAAATGATCCGTTCTGTGATCCACTGAAAACACAGCCCCAGCTCACTGTGTATGACCATCCCACCAAGTTCCAGGCACTGATTCAAATGCTTCACACATTTATCCTCAGTGCTACCCTGTAAAGGGGTGCATGATCATCCCCATTGTGCAGACAAAGAAACTGAGGCCACACAGCCAGTAACTGATGGCACCAAGACTAGAACTGAGGCCTATTGTTCCCAGGCTACTTGGGGGGCAGAGGCAGAAGGATCTCTTGAGACTGTGGTGTGCCGAGATCATTCCACTGCACTCCAGCCTGGGTAACGGAGCAAGACCATGTCTCAAAAAAAACAAAAAACAAAAAACAACAACAACAACAAAAGACTAGAACCCAGGATGTCTGAGTCCAGCTGCTGTGAGGCCACTGCCTCTCCCTTTCCCCACCCCAGGCAGAATCACCCAGCAATGCATCTAGGACATCTTGAGGAAACTGTTCCCTGTGCACAAGGGTATACTGGAGGCCTGTGCTTTGGCCTTTATAGGGTTTACATTTGGGCATGGGTCATATCTCAGATGTGAGGACCTGGAACGTTCCTTACTGGAGGATTCGGCTGATGGGATCTGAGCTGTAATCATGGACGGATGACAGCCTCAGCCTCCACTCCCGGAGAGCAGGCCTTTCCTGTCGCCCCCGCTGCACCTCAGCTGTGTGAGGGCTGGAACTGTGTCCCTTTCCCCCTGCCCTGGATGGCAGCAGTGTCAGGAGTAAAACTCCAGGAAGGGTGTCCCAGCCTCAGTTCTCGGTTTGCTGTCAGATATATCATTCCACCACAGCAGGCATGAAGAAATTCCACGGAAAGCCTCACAGCACCACGCCGCTCTCGCTCTGTCCATGCCATTTACACCTGGAGGCTGTCAGTGACTTCACCCATAAATAGGAAATTTAAAAGCCATACAGTTGGAGAACAGAAAGAGGTCTGGGTTCCCCCTTTTTCCTGCCACCGGCACCCAGACCCAGAGAGGGGAAGCACTTGTGAAGTACAGAGAGCCCCAATTCCAGAGCCAGCTTCCCAGGTCTCAATCCTAGCTTTGCTGCCTGCAGCCCTGTGCCCTTGGCCAACTTGCTTAATCACTCTGTGCCTTATCTGTAAAGTTCAGAGGGTGGCTGTGAAAACGATTTGAGTCTATAGCCTTTCCAAGGTGCCTGACTCTGTTCTGTGCATGAGTGAGTATTGTTGTCATTGTCATCAGCGTCATCACTGCAAGCTTCATCCATATGACCCAGATGTGAAGTCACACCCAGTGCTCTGTAACTGATCCTGTAACCTGCTCATTCTCACTCCCCTGCAAAGCCACAAGCCCACGCTCCCAGGGAGCAACTGATTGGCACAGATGCCCACTCCCATTCTGCCTTCTTCGCAGCTCCTTCATTATTCTTTAATAAGCTGTTTATTTACATGCTTGTGGTCTGAATCTCCCACAAAGACAGGTGGAGTTAGGGTGAGGTCTGCAGCATCCCTCCACTGGGACATGTCTGCCCAACTCACTCCTGTGCAACCCTCAAAACCCAGCTGGGATATCCCCTTCTCTTGGAAATCAACCCACATGCCTCTCTGCACTAATGGTACCCTGGGTACCAAGTGAAGGAGGGAGGGAATGAGAAAGGAAGGAAGGAAGGAAGGAAGGAAGGAAGGAAGGAAGGAAGGAAGGAAGGAAGGAAGGAAGGAAGGAAGGAAGGAGGGAGGGAGGGAGGGAAGGAAGGAAGGAAAAAGGGAGAGGAGGGAGAGAGGGAGGGAGGGAGGAGGGGACGAAGGGAGGGAGGGAGGACAGATGATGCTCCCTAATGCTGGTTGGGCAGGTGACCACATGCCAGTCACCCATGGAAGCCCTGGTACCTGCATCATCACGTACAACCCTCACTCACTGTATGAGGTGGGTCCTGTTGTTTCCCCCCATTTATGATGAGGAAACTATGGCACAGAGAGATTACTCAAGGTCCTGTAGCTGGTGACAGAGGCAGGATTTGAACTCCAGGCAAGCAAGCTGTGCATTTAATCATAGATACCTTACCCATTCAGGGGGGATAGAAAGAGTTTTCCCTCCTGAAGCTTTCACCCACAGAGTTATTGAGCACCTACTCTGTGCCTGACACATTGAGTGGGTGGTGTGGGAACACACCTGAAAGAGGTGGGGGAAGAACATTCCAGGTAGAAGAAACAGCCAGTGCAGAAGCCCCGGCACGAGTGTTCTTCTTGAGTGTGCTGGGTGGATTCCAGAACCAGTCGGGACAGGGAGGGAAAGAGGGAACAGGAGGGGCAACCCAAGAGGTATGGAAAGTGTGGAGCCAGTGTGCGGGTCGCCAGGGCCACTGTAACCATGGGAGCTGAATAACACTCTCCACCCCCTCCCCACCACCTGCCACTGCAGTAGGGTTTGGAGCAGTAGGGTTTGGAGGAGGGAAGGGACCTGGGCTGACTTGGGTTCTAACAGACCCTTCTGGCTGTCCCGCAGAGAACAGGTTGATGGGCCAGGGGCAGAAGCCTGCTCAGAGGCTCTTGCAATAATCCGGGTGCACAAGGCAGGTAGGGGAGGGTGACCCCGGGTCTATTTTGAAAGTAGGGCCCACAGAAATTGCCGGCACACGGGATGTGGAGGCTGAGAGCAAGAGAGTCATCAAAAATGGTTCTGAGATTTTCAGATTGAGTGGCTTGAAAAAGGAAGAGTCCACAAGAAGAGGTTTGAGTGGGGATAAGTGAGAGGTTTACTATTCGTTGCTTTGTTTTGTTTTGTTTTGTTTTAAATTGTGGTAGATATTATATATACCATAACATTTCAATCTTTTTAAGTGTACAATTCGGTGGCATTAAATACATTCACGATGTCATACAACTATCATCACTATCTATTTTCAAAACTTTTTCATCACCCCAAATAGGAATTCTGTATCCATTAAACAGTCACTCCCCATTCCCCATCTCAACCTGCCTCTCCTAACCCCTGGTAATCCCTATCTATTCTATCATCTGTCTCTATAAGTTTGTCTATTCTAGATACTTCATATAAATGGTATCACACAATATTTGTCCTTTTGTGTCTGGCTTCTTTCACTTGGCATGTTTTCAAGGCATCCATATTGTAGCATATATCAGTAATCATTAGTTTCATGGATGAATAATGTTCCATTGAATGGATATACCACATTGTGTTCGTCCATTCATCTATTGACACACAGGGGTTATTTCTACCTTTCGGTTATTTTGAAAATGCTGCAATGAACATTTGCTTGTGAGTGTCTGTTTGAGTTCCTATTTCCAAATCTCTGAGGTATATACCTAGAAGTAAAATTGCTGGATCGTATAGTTTTATCTTTAACTTTTTAAGGAACTGCCAAACTGCTTTATGCAATGACTGCACCATTTTACAGGCCCACTACTAGTGTACAAGGGTTCTAGAGTCTCCACACCCTTACCAGCACTTGATATATATATTGTTTAATTACAGCAATCCTGTGGGTGTGAAGTGGTATATAATTGTGGCTTTGATTTCCATTGGCCTAATCACTATGTTACTATGTTGAGCCTGTGCTTATAGATCATTTGTTTATCTTCTTTGGAGAAATATCTACTCAATTCCTTTGTCTGTTTCCTAATTGAGTTGTTTGTCTTTTTGTTGTTGGATTGTAGGAGCTTTTATAGAGCCTGGATATTAAACTTTTATGACTTGAATAATTTGCAAATATCTTCTCCCATTCTGTAGGTTGTCTTTTCACTTTCTCAATAATGTCCTTTGATGTACAAAATTTTTAATTTTCATGAAGCCCAACTTATCTACGTTTTCTTTTGTTGCTCATGCTTTTGGTGTCATCTCTAAGAATCCATTGCCAAATTCAAGGTCGCAATGATTTACCCCTGTTTTCCTCTAAGAGTTTTATGCTTTTAGTTTTTATATTTAGGTCAGTCCATTTTTAGTTAATTTTTGCATGTGGAGTATGGTAGAGAGCCAACTTCATTCTTCGGCGTGTGAATATCCATTTGTTTCAGCACAATTTGTTGAAAAGACTGTTCTTTAGGGGTTTGCTTTTGAGCATGTTAATAATCACAACAATCACAAACGCTGACATTTGGCACACTTCCTGCACACCAGCTGTCATTCAGAGCACTTGGTGTATTTAAACTTGGGGTAGGTTTGGGATGCCCTGTGGACATTTACAAGGAGACAGACTCAATGTTAACCTCAAGACCAGAGACAGATTCCTCCATTGACAGCAGGGGTGGGAATGACCCATCTAGAGAGGAGCCTGCCTCCTGTCCTCTGTGAGTAAATGCAGAGGCTGAAGGAGGCATTGCCCAGGAGACCACCATGCCACCTGCAGTGATGGGCAAGTCCCAGTTGTGAACAGAACCCGATGTTCTGTGGAAATGGTTCACCCAGTGAGTTTCTCTTCCATATTGTGATGTAAATAGCTGAGGAAACTTCTGCCTCTGCAGTTGGATGCATCAGTTAAATCAAACTAAACAGACATAGATGCATCTCCTTCTTTAGGACAGTTACAGCACCAGAAACGGGGGATACAGTGTATCCACAATTCCAGGAACTGGGATATAATGTAGCCATAGGACCAGAAGGTGGGGATACAGTGTAGCTATAGCCCTTGCTCTCATGGAGTGCAGTCAATGCAGCTTTGTACTATAATCTGTGTTGTGAAAGGGTTCTAATTCTGGCTAAGTAAGCTCAGTGTGCCGATAATAGGTCCACCCCAATATCCCAGGCCCCCTACCTCTGTGCTGATACCATGTGAGCTCAGCTCCTACTTCTCTTAGAGCATGCAGCTGCTCGTGTCTCAGTTAATTTCGTTCACCACTTCTGTCTCCCTTGATGGACTTGGTCTACTTGGTGGCAAGAACCATGTCTCATTCATTTCTCTAGCCCTAGCCCAGGGCCTGGCCATGGCAGGCCTGGCAAAAGTCAGATGGATGAACAGATGGATGAATGAGTGATGGGTGGGTAGACGAATGGATGATGAATGGATTGTAGATGAATGGATGGATGGATGAATGGATAGATGGATGGATGGATGGATGGATGAGTGATGGGTGGGTAGATGAATGGATGATGGATGGATTGTAGATGAATGGATGGATGGACGAATGGATAGATGGATGGATTGGTGGATCGACGGATGGATGATGGATAAATGGATGGATGGACAGCTGGACAGATGAATGGATGGATGGATTGATGGATGAATGGATGGATGGACAGCTGGACAGATGAATGGATGGATGGATGAATGGATGGATGGATGATGGATGGTAGTTGACAGATTTTGTCAACTCGTTTTGTTCTAGGCACTATTGCAAACCCTTTACTCATGTTATTCCCTTTAATACGTGTTAAGTTATGTTAGGAGAAACTTTGAACTCCAGACAAGAAAACTGAGGAAATGAAAGAGCAAGGAATGTGCCTAAGCTCCCACAGCCAAGAGTGTTCTGTGAATCCATCAGGATGGGCCAGCCACACCTGGCTGGGCAGGGGAGGCCCCTGAGACTCAGATGTTGAGAGACAAGGCCTATCAGAGTTAGGCATGGCAGGATAGGGACTGCTGCTCTGTCTCCTTGCTCCAACCTGGGTCCTCACCAACTCAGCTGCTGCCTCCCCAGCTCTCTGGAGAGAAGACATGTCCCTGTGACTTCCTTGCTTGCTGCAGGAGCCACACTGGAGAGGTTGGACTGTTTGGTGAGGCCTTTGTCTCTCCCTGTGCCTGCCTCTGTCTGGCATTGTTCCCCCCCATCAATGTCTATCATGGCCCTCAGCCTTCAGCACTGGGCATACATGCCAGGGTTTTCATACTGCGTAACGAAGCATTAAAAGCCTTCCCAGCCCTCAGAGATCCATTTGACAATGGTCACATGGCCATTAGGTAGACAAATTACTAGTTTCATGTATTTAGCCCTGGAAGGGGACCCACACATACAGTAGATGCCTTCCTGGTAATTTCAGCTTCCTTTCTCATGGCAGCTCATGGGGACATTTTGCCTCCTCTGGGCCTTTTGCCATGATTCGTCTGGGCTCTGGGTGCCCACATGCAGCCAAACCCACACAACCCTGGGAATGTCAGCGCCACCCCCATGGGGCCAGTTGCCGCCTCCTGAGACAGCGCCCTGTCTTCAGCTGCACCCTTGTTTGCCCCTGGGTGTGGTGTGCAAACACTACCCTTGATACTCAAGACTTAATTCTTTCCCTTTTACACTTAATCGGAATGATTTCTGCCCACATATGGCCTCTGGTGTGTAATGATTTTTTAATGCATTTACATGGCACTTCAACACAAAAGTCTGAACGTGGTGGAAATGGAGCTATTGATGTGAGCAATTAGAAAGGAGGCATAATCTGGCATAATGTTTATTGCATTGTGTTTCCTGGACCATCAACAGCTGGATATTGGGACAGACTGGCAATTCGGGGGAAAAGGGAGAGGGCCTTGGGTTATATTCTGGTTCCTGCCTGCAAACTGGATCAAGGTGGGCGCTAGGCCAAAGGTAGCGTTTGCTTCCTAGTCCCAGCTCCGTCTTCAGATCTCCCCAGACTGCATCCCTTATTCAAGTCACAAAACTGTGGGCACCACTGTATCCCTGCCCCTTGGTTTGTGTCCCCACTTCCAGCCTACTGCCTGGTGCAGTTGGTGTCCCTTCCCGTGCATTTCTGGAATCTGTCCACTGCTTTCCATGTCTACAGACAAACAAGATGACTTCACTCTTTCTCTCTTCATGGCCTGCCTGCAAGCGGGACTCACCTGCCTCTGTGGATTCCTTTCTCTCCCCCAGCTGCCCTCTCCATCTGGTCTCACTGGCCTTCCTATAGCCCTTCATCCCCTCTTCCCTGCTCCTGGGGCCTTGGTACCTATAGCCCCCTGGCCTGTAGCCCTATCGCTCCCTCCGCAATGCGACACCAGGCTCCTCTCCCTGGGCACTCACACAGCTGCCCCACATTCATTTTCATGAGGACTCGGTCAGTATCACTCCCTCCTGTACTTGACCAAGTTCCAAAAGGCAGGTCCAGGCTTGTTTTTGCCAATTTGATTTTACTCCCCCAATTTGTAATTAAACCCCCACAGCCACAACTGGAAGAGACCTAAGCGGTCCTTGGGCTAGCTGAGCGTCACCACTGGGGTTCAGGAAACCCTTGAACAGTGGTCTCAGAAGACTCCTGGGAATTAAATCCACCATTTTATTTCATTTTTGTGATATATGATAAAGAAGTGATTTTAAGCAAAAAATGTTTCATTTTGGATGCTGATCTATTATTGAAAAGTGTGAATTTATGTGTTCATTCCCCTCTCCCTGGATGCATGGGTGGATGGATGGATGGATGGATGGATGGATGGATGGATGGATGGATGCATGGGTGGATGAATGGATGGATGGATGAATGGATGGATGGATGGATGGATGGATGGATGGATGGATGGATGGATGGATGGATGGATGAATGGATGGATGGATGGATGGATGGATGGATGGATGGATGGATGGATGAATGGATGGATGGATGGGTGGATGGATGGGTGGATGGGTGAGTGGATGGGTGGATGGATGGATGGATGGGTGGATGGATGCATGGGTGGATGGATGGATGCGTGGGTGGGTGGATGGATGGATGGATGGATGGATGGGTGGATGGGTGGGTGGATGGATGGATGGATGGGTGGATGGATGGATGGATGGATGGATGGATAGATGGATGGATAGATGCATGGGTGGATGGATGGGTGGATGAATGGATGGATGGATGGATGAATGGATGGATGGATGGATGGATGGATGAGTGGATGGGTGGG
>NW_012115266.1:278594-290660 GCF_000951035.1 Colobus angolensis palliatus | reverse complement strand
ATGGATGGATGGATGGATGGATGGGTGGATGGGCGGATGGATGGATGGATGGGTGGGTGGATGGATGGGTGGATGAATGGATGGATGGGTGGATGGATGGATGGATGGATGGGTAGATGGATGGACGGATGGATGGATGGATGGATGATGGATGCATGGGTGGATGGATGGGTGGATGAATGGATGGATGGGTGGGTGGATGGATGGATGGATGGGTGGATGGATGAACAAATGAATGAATGGAGAGATGGAAGAATGGAGGGATGGAGATAGGCAGATAAAAGGAGGGAGGAAGAGAGAGATCTCTATATATTTTGAATAATATAGATAATCTCCATAGACATCATCTATATATATGATGGCAATTTTTAATTTTCACTCATTTATCAAGAACAACTCTCTTCAATACTTGGTAAAGAGGAAGCATGATTTGTCAAATGCAAATAAGAAGGTTCATTTTATGACTGGTTTGGGGTGATACTGTCACATCAAAAATAGCCCCAAACTGCTTCCATCAGCTTGCATGTTACATTTTCAAAGTCAGCCAACTGGGTTTTGTCTTTTTCATGACTTGTTTCTACATAATGACACAAGAGGTGTGAGTTCAGACTGCTTTTCACAAACTCTTCCCCACCAGACACACACAGTAGGCATGAGACAGGCTCACTTCCAGCCAGGTATATTCACATCAGATTATAATCATCACCATCGTTCCTTTGTTTTTGTTTAAGTAAACTTTTGCTTTTAGAACAGTGTTAGCTCTACAGAATTATTGCAAAGATAGTACAGAAAATTTCCACGTACTGCACACTGTTTCCCCTGTTTTTAACATTTTATGTTAGTGTGGTATGTCTATCACAATTAATGCACCAACATTGGCTTTTTCTTTTTCTTTTTTTTTTTTTTTAAGATGCAGTCTCACTCTGTCAGCCAGGCTGGAGTGCAATGGCATGATTTCAGCCCACTGCCATCTCTGCCTCCCCAGTTCAAGATATTCTCCTGCCTCAGCCTCCTGAGTAGCTGGGACTACAGGCACGTGCCACCACACCCAGCTACTTTTGTATTTTTAGTAGAGATGGGGTTTCACCATGTTGGCCAGGCTGGTCTCTAACTCCTGACCTTGTGATCTACCCACCTCAGCCTCCCAAAGTGCTAGGATTACAGGTATGAGCCACCTTGCCCGGCCCCTGGTACATTTTTGTCTAAAGCCCACAGTGTATGCAGATGTCCTTGGCTTTTATCTAACACCCATTTCTGTCCTAGGATCCCTTCCAGAGCACCACAGTGCATTTAGTCCGCATGACTCTTTAGGCACCTCTTGGCTGTGACAGTTTCACAGATTTTCCTTGTTTTCTGTTGATCCTGATAGTTTTGAGAAGTGCTGGTCAGGTCTTTTGTAGACTGTCCCTCAACTGGAACTTTCTTCTCATTATTCATCTGGGATTATTAGTTTGAGGGAGGAAGACCACCAAGGTAAAAAGCCATTCTCAGGCATCATATCAACACTACATACTGTCACCATGACTTATCACTGCTGGTATGGACCCTGATCACCTGGCTGCGCTGGGGCTGTCGGGCTTCTCTACTGTCAAGTTACTAGCATAGGTGTTTGAAGTACTGGAGATTTCAGGCCGGGTGCAGTGGCTCACATCTGTAATCCCAGCACTTTGGAAGGCAGAGGTGGAGGCAGGTGGATCACCTGAGGTCAGGAGTTCGAGACCAGCTGGCTACCATGGCGAAACCCTGTCTCTACTAAAAATAAAAACTTAGCCAGGCATGGTGGCATGTGCTTGTAATCCCAGCTATTTGGGAGGCTGAGGCAGGAGAATCGCTTGAACCCAGGAGGTAGAGGTTGCAGTGAGCCTATATCACGCCATTGCACTCCTCCCTGGGTGACAGCAAGACTTTGTCTCAAAACAAACAAACCAACAAAAAATGAAGCACTGGAGATTTCTTAATGGGCTGTAGAAGGATTTAGACGGGAACCATCATTCTATGAAACTTACGAGACCATCCTGAGCTGAATTTGCTGAATGTTGATCACACTGGGATCCTCCTTAACTAATATGTTTTCCTCATTCCTAACTCATTGGAGTTATCAATTAAACAATAGGTGAATAAGAAGAAAAACAATTTAAAATGCTCCTTTGGCCAAAGCTCTGCAGGTGCTTAGAAGTGTTGGGCTGAACATTAAGTTGTGCCCTGACTTCTACTGACCACCTCGCGATACTCACAGATGCTCTCCTATTTCCGTTTCAAAGGGAGAAATGTTTAAATGATCATGTTGTTGATTTGAATAAATGTTCATTGGAACAGGTGTCTTTCTGCCCTTAAAGGGGCTAATGAATGGCCTGCATTTCATCCAGAGACCCCTGAATGAGATAGCCAGGTCCAACCTCCTCCTTGAACTGGTAACAGGTGGAAAATAGAGCTCAGAGAGGTTGAGTGATATTCCTCAGGTCACACAGCAGTTTGGTGGCAGGAATGGGTGTGCTGGCTCCAAGTCTAGCATTCTCTCTCCCCAACTCCCAAGTCAAATGAGGAGCTTAGAGTCTGAGGACGATAATCCCTGAAAACCTCTCAGGAAGGCCATCTTGGAGACCCATCTCTAAGGTAGATCTAGCACCTAAGTGTCTCCTCCTGCCTGTCTCTGTAGCAGAATGCCAGATGAAGTTCTAAGCTTGGGTTTAGAGGGAAGCTTGTATGGAAAATGCACAGGTCACGTTGAACACAAGGATCCCAGGGTGTGGGGTAATGTCTGCATGCTGAGAGGCACCAGGCCATGAGACCTTAATGAGGAACACTGCGGTCACCTCCTGCAACTCAGATGCCCTCTGAGGAGTCTGCTCCCTGGGTTGTGGGTGGTGGGTGGAACAACTTGCAGTGCTTAAATTTTTGCTTTTATCACTGTTCTTTGGGGGGAAAGCATCCATTCTAGTTAAATCTGAATGTATTCACTGCATGCACGAGAAGAATGAGGATGGCTCCAAAGCCTACCCTGAGCTGGTTTACATTTTACACTTCATTCTGCACTTTAAACTTTACCTTGCTCTGTCCTGCCATTACCCGCACCCCTACCTCCACCTCATAAAATATTACAGTCAATTTATACAGGGGGGTAAAATATAAGAAAATTGCTTAAATTACATCAGGATGAAAGACAAAAATAAAGGAAGTCAAGGATGGGGGCAGGAAGGGAGTGTGCCAGGAGTGAGCCCCAGGACCATGACTCTGAGAGGCCAGACCTGCTCATCCCACAGGCCACAGAGCCAGACATGAAGATCAACCCATGGCTCAGGAAGAACTCTCCCCCAGCCACTCTCCCGACGGCAGCCACAGGGCCTTTGCACAAGCATTCTCCTTTGATATGGTTTGGAGCTGTGTCCTGCCCAAATCTCATGTTGAAATGGAATCTTCAGTGCTGGAGGTGGGGCCTGGTGGGAGGTGACTGGATCATGGGAGTGGTTTCCCATGAATGGTTTGGCACCATTCCCCTTGGTGATAGTGATAGTGAGTTCTCATGAACCAGTTTTCATCTGGTTTTTTTTTTTTTTTTTTTTTTAAGACGGAGTCTCACTCTGTCGCCCGGGCTGGAGTGCAGTGGCCGGATCTCAGCTCACTGCAAGCTCCGCCTCCCGGGTTTACGCCATTCTCCTGCCTCAGCCTCCTGAGTAGCTGGGACTACAGGCGCCCGCCACCTCGCCCTGCTAGTTTTTTGTATTTTTTAGTAGAGACGGGGTTTCACTGTGTTAGCCAGGATGGTCTCGATCTCCTGACCTCATGATCCGCCCGTCTCGGCCTCCCAAAGTGCTGGGATTACAGGCGTGAGCCACCGCGCCCGGCCCCTGGCTGTTTTAAAAGAGTGTCGTACTTCGCCCTTTCTCTCCCTCTTGCTCCTGCTCCTGCCTGTGAGACCTCTGCTCCCCCTTTGCCTTCCGCCATGAGTAAAAGCTTCCTGAGGCCTCCCCAGAAGCAGATGCCGCCATATTTCCTGTACAGCCTTCGGAACTGTGAGCCAATTAAACCTCTTTTCTTTATAAATTACCCAGGCTTCAATATTTCTTTATAGCAGTGCGAGAATGACCTAATATATCCTTCCCAGAGCATCTTTCTCCATGCCTCTTCCTCATTCTCTTGGCTTAAAAGTCACCTGGACAGAGACCCCCTGGACCACTCCATCCAGCTGTGAGCATGCATTCACCACACTCCTCACACAGACTCCTCTCCTGTGTGGGACTTTGTAACTAGGTGTTTTAGACTGAGTTGTAATTTACATACGGTAAAATGCTCACATCTTAAGTGAAAATTGGATCAATTGTAACACAAATCTAAACATCTACACCCCATTAAGATGTAAAATAGCTCCATCACCCCAGAACGTGGCTCTTTCCCCTTCCCCACCAATGCCCCACCACATTGCCCCATGGCATAATTCTGTCTATCCTAGCTCTTCCCCTAAATAAAAACATGAGTGCAGGTTCTGTGTCCAGCATCCTCGGTGCGGGGCAATGTTCTGGTGCCCATGAGTAGTACGTCCTCCAATGCCCCATTGTGTGGGTGTCCTCATGGGGTATCCATTCTTCTAGGAAGATCCTGTGGCTGTTTCCAGTTTGAAGCCATTATTAATAAAGCTGCAAGGAAGAAATCTTTTTATGGACATGTGTTTTTATGTCTCTGATAAATACATTCAACTGGAATTACCGGGTGTATTAGGCCATTCTCACAATGCCAAAGAGAAATACCTGGCCGCGCACACTGACTCATGCCTGCAATCCCAGCACTTTGGGTGGCTGAGGCAGGTGGTTCACCTGAGGTCAGGAGTTCAAGACCAGCTTGACCAACATGGCAAAACCCCGTCTCTACTAAAAATACAAAAATTAGCTGGGCGTGGTGGCAGATACCTATAATCCAAGCTACTCGGGAGGCTGAGGCAGGAGAATCACTTGAATCCAGAAGGTGGAGGTTGTAGTGAGCCATGATCGCACCATTGCACTCCAGCCTGGGCAACAAAAGCAAAACTCTGCTTCAAAGAAAAAAAAGGAATACCTGAGCCTGGTGAGCCGAGATTGTACCACCGCACAGCAGCCTGGGTGACAGAGTGAGACTGTCTCAAGAAAAAAAAAAGAGTTTTTTTTAAACTGAAAGAAAGAAAGACCTGATTCTGGGCAATTTACAAAGAAAAGAGGTTGAATTGGCTCACAGTTCTGCAGGCTGTACAGGAAGCATGGTGGCGTCTGCTTGGCTTCTGGGGAGGACTCAGGAAGCTTACACTCATGGAGGAATGTGAAGCTGGCATGTCATATGGCCACAGCAGGAGCAAGAGAGAGAGCGGGTAGGTGCCACACACTTTAAATGACCAGATCTCATGAGAACTCACTTACTCTCATGAGGACAGTACCAAGGGCATAGTACTTACCTTGCTTGAGAAACTTTCCCCATGATCCTATCACCTCCCACCCAGTCCCACCTCCAACAGTGGAGATGACATTTCAATATGACATTTGGGCAGGGACAATGTCCAAACTATATCACTGTGTTATGACATGGGATGAAAGTGCCTTTAATGATTTAAGAAACTCCCAAACAATTTGCCAGCATGCTTTGCCAGGTTCCGTGCTCACCAGCAGCTTCTGAGAACATAATGGGATTCTAATGTGTTGGCCGCACACATCATCCGCCCCTCTTCACCCGCTAACATAAATGCCAGGGGAAAAGGGCGGTGTCTCTTGGGCTCATCTCTGAATCAATGCCTAGCACAGGGACTGGCACTTAGCAGATGCTCAATAAACATTTGCTGAATGAATGAAGCATTTGTACGGCAGCTTTTCCTTCTGCTGCAAATTGGCTGGGGACCCACATGCCTTACTGAGGATCAAACAGGCTGGGGTTCCTATCCTTTTGTGAATGTGGAGGCACTGGGGGCAGGAGGGAGGGCTATCACGTGGCCACCCTGGGGAGTGTCCGGTGAGAGTACTAGGGATATCCCTAGCACTAGGACAAAAGGGAAGGGAGGCCCCAAAGAGTTCTATTTAGAGCATGGCCCATACTGCTTTGCTGTGAGTTTCTGAGCCAGGTGTAACCAAATGCTTGCTGCTGCCAAGATAAAGTCTCAGGAAGGAACTTACAGAGGACTCCCAGGAGAATTCCCATAAGAAAACTTTTGTAACTGCAACCAAGTGAGATCACTTGTTGGATGGAGACAATAAAGTGGGGACATAGCTACCCAAAATGAGCCCTTGAGGAAAAAAATGAATGGGGAGGGGTTTTTTTTCTGCCAGTAATTAGCTGGATGTTTCATTTGTGTGTTTGAGGTACTCACAGAGGAAGAAAATGGAATGCGTCACCTGCTTTATACGGGAAAGTTTGTTAGTGAGAGATAGAGATGGGCGGGGGGACGCACGCTCCCCACCAATCTAAAAGTCATGTCAGGTCATTAAAAAGCATTTTAAAGGAAAAGGCCTGATAAGCATAAGAAAAGGTATTTAAGTTCATTAGTCATCAGGAAATGCAAAGCAAAACCACCTTGTGATACCATCATACACACACCTGAGTGGCTGAAATGCAAAGCCCATGAGATACCAAGCTTTGACAAGAACGTGGAGCAACTGGAACCCTTGCCTACTGCTCATGGGTGTGGAAACTGATACTCTGGAAGACTGATAGGCAGATTTACTATTGAACAAACACGTAGTCTGTGGCCCAGCAAAGCCTTCCCTGGGCAGTCACTCAACAGAAATGCACACACATCCAAAGCCATGAGTGAAAGTGTCCCCAGCAGCACCGTTCATGATAGCCCACAACTGGAAACTCCGGCAGGGCCTGTCCACACTCGGACAGGAGGATGGATGACTATCTCACGGTCCCTTCCCACCGTGCTGCCCTCTACAGCACCAGGAAGAACCACCTGCAACTGTTCCCAGCAACCGCAGTGAATCTCACAGATCTCACGTTGAACAAGAAAGGCCAGACACAAAAGGGTACCTGATCCCGTTTCTATCACACACAAAAGCAGGCAAATGAATCCATGGGGATAGAAACCAGAAGAGTGCCCTGAGGGAAAGGAAGGTGCTGCCGGGTGCTGGGTGCGTGGGCATGTGTTAGCAAAACATGTTGAGCTGCACACATATTGCAGGTGCTTTTCTGTATATATCTGTGACACTTCAATAAGATGTTTGCGTGTGTGTATGTTTTGGTTTTTGTTTTTTTGAGACAGATTCTCACTCTTGTCACCCAGGCTGGAGTGCAGTAGTGCAATCTCAGCTCACTGCAACCTCTGCTTCTCGGGTTCAAGTAAGTCTCCTGCTTCAGCCTCTCCAGTAGCTGGGATTCCAGGCGCCCGCCACCACACTATTTTGGAAGGAGTGTTTAAATTACAGCCATGTGCTGAAATGATGTTTTGGTCAATGATGAACCATATACAGAGCAATGGTGGTCGCAAACCATCCCGTAAGATTGAGTGGCGTCAATCTGTGGTGCTACAATCTTAGGTGGTCCCGTAAGATTGTAACACCATGTTTTTACTATACCTTTTCTATGTGTAGATATAAAAATACTTACCAGTTGAGTGCAGTGGCTCACGCCTGTAATCCCAGCACTTTGGGAGGCCGAGGCAGGTGGATCACAAGGTCAGGAGTTTGGGACCAGCCTGCCCAATATGGTGATAACCCATCTCTATTAAAAATACAAAAATTAGCCAGGCATGGTGGCAGGCGCCTGTAGTCCCAGCTACTCAGGAGGCTGAGGCAGGAGAATCGCTTGAACCTGGGAGGCGAAGGTTGCAGTGAGCCGAGACCCAGCCTGGGCAACAAAGTGAGATTCCATCTTCAAAAAAAAAAAAAAAAAGCCTTACCATTATGTTGCCTACAGTATTCAGTGCAGTAACATTCTATGAAGGTTTGTACCCTAGATGCAACGGGCCATGCCGTACAGCCTAGCTGTACAGTGGGATATGTCATCTAGGTTTGTGTAAGAGCACTCTATCTTCACACTACGATGAAAACGCCTAATGACACGTTTCTCAGAATCGCCGTGGTTAAGTGGTGCATGACTGTATTTTCCAGTTCAGTTAGAAGATATAGGTCAGGAAACAGCTTCAAAGAAGTCATGGATGCCATCGAATACTTCATCCGTTGGAAAGGACCAACAACCACTGAGGGAAAAGCTAACTCTGGTTCCTGTCTGATTCTATACCCTAATACCCCAAAATGAGTTCCTGGCAATGTAACGATCTAAGTGCAAAAAACAAAACCATTAAGTGTAAAAATAAAATTATAAATATTCTAGAAGAAAGTAAGATGGACACTTACATTATCTTCGGGAAAGATTTTCTGAGCACAGTACAAAACCCAGAAACTGTCAAGGAAAAATTTTTAACTTTCACGGATTCGAAAAAAAGAAAGAACACCATAAACAAAACAGAAAGAAAAATAACAAGCAAGGAGTAACCGTTTGCTGAGTATCCAATAAAGAGTTGTTTTTATCGCTCTAAAATACACGTATTTACAGGCCAATTTAAAATAAAAGACCAACACACCAATGGCTAAATCGGCATGACCACAATAGGTGACTTACCCCCCAAATGGCTATTTAGAAAAGACAGCTTTACTCATCACCAGAGAGATGCACATTATAACATCTGAGATGCTCATGACATTGGCGACATTGGTCGATATTACAATGGTTCAGCCTGTGGAAATCGAGCTGTCTCCTGATTCTGATATGGTCCCACTGGTCTCAGGACAGCTTGACGGCATGTCATCACCAATTCTCCCACAGACTCACTGTGAACCTCCTGTATGCAGCACACTCTTGTATGGAAAGTGTTTCCTTCCATAGCCCTCTCCAGGCTGCGGGAAGCTTACTCTGTGCTGGGAGGGCATATCGCCCTTTATCTCCAGTGCTGAGCACAGAGGTGGGGGGTGCTTAGTAAATTGTTGGTGGATGGATGGGTGGGTGGATGGATGGATGGATAGGTAAATGGGTGGATGAATGGAATGGGTGGATGGATAGGTCATTGTTTTCGTGGAGAGGATGGCGTAAATTAAACAGATGTTTACCACTTGATCAAATCACTCCAATTCTAGAAACATATCCTACAGAATTGATTGAGCAGGTGGGCAAAGACTGTTTCACATAGAACAGTGAAAAAGAAGTGACCCTAAGTAGGGGCTGGGTGGCGACCCGTGGACACCCCACAGGGAATAGTGTGAGGCTGCTATATCCTGGCCCTCAGCTCCTGCTGTGTGCTCCCAGCCTCCATGTGCCAACCATAGAGCCTCTCCCCACTTCTGGAAGAATCTAGGCATACTCTCCTGTCCAGACCACCCCATGAGCTCCTCCTTCCACCTCTTGAGGCACTTTTCCTCCTGCTCTGACCCTTTGGACCTCCCTCATAACCTCTTCCCAGTCCCCAGGAGCCCACCAGGGGCTCCTTCAGCAGCCTCCAAAACCCCAGGTCCTCACAAAGTGGTCTCACCACCCTGCACCCCACCTGACTTTATCTTCATAAGGGTAGGGCTGTGTTCCCATCTTTCTGGCCGGATGTTTTTCAAGCATCTGGTCTGTGCTAGACGTGAGCTTTAGAGTAGTGAGATGTGATCCAGAACATGGTTAAATGAGAGAGAGAGTGTGTGCAAAAAGAACAGGTTACAAAATGATATGGTTTTTAGAAATTACAATGGCTAATATTTGCTGTGTGTGACCACACGCTGGATGCTTATATGTGCACTTTTACAGGGACCATCTTATGACTTGTCATTGCGCCCTTCAAGGGAGGCACTGCTCCTTCCCCAATTTAAGATGAGGCAGCCTCAAAGGTCACATGGTTGTGATGTGGTGAAGACTGTGCTCAAAACCACATAGCGGGAACCCAGGCTTCCAGGCCACTCTCAGATGGGGGCTATGAGAATAAAGCATATCGCGAAGTTACGCAGCATCTCCTGGCTCTCAGGGCTTGCAACCACGGGCTTCTCTATCACACTGCCCTCAAAAAATATTGTGGAGCGGCCAGGCGCGGTGGCTCAAGCCTGTAATCCCAGCACTTTGGGAGGCCAAGACGGGCGGATCACGAGGTCAGGAGATTGAGACCATCCTGGCTAACACAGTGAAACCCCGTCTCTACTAAAAAATGCAAAAAACTAGCTGGGCGAGGTGGCAGGCGCCTGTAGTCCCAGCTACTTGGGAGGCTGAGGCAGGAGAATGGTGTAAACCCGGGAGGCGGAGCTTGCAGTGAGCTGAGATCCGGCCACTGCACTCCAGCCTGGGCCACAGAGTGAGACTCCGTCTCAAAAAAAATATATATATATATATATATCGTGGAGCAATGGAGATATCTTTTGTGTGGTTGCCCTGGTTTCTTCTAGACTTGGCAAATAAGCTTTCAGTGCTACTGGGAGAGATTTAACACAGTGGGCACAAGTGAGGTTGACTTACACCAGCACATCTTTGAACAGCCCTTGACTTGTGGAATTAGAATTGGTGACAGAGGCCGGGTGCCATGGCTCACGCCTGTAATCCAAACACTTTTGGAGGCCCAGGTGGGTGGATCACCTGAGGTCAGGAATTCGAGACCAGCCTGGCCAACATGGCAAAACCCTGTCTCTACTAAAAATACAAAAATTAGCCGGGCGTGGTGGCAGGTGCCTGCAATCCCAGCTACTCAGGAGGCTGAGGCAGCAGAATTGCTAGAACCTGGGGGGGCAGAGGCTGCAGTGAGCCGGGATCGCGCCACTGCACTCCAGCCTGGGCGACAGAGAGAGACTCCGTCTCAAAAAAAAAAAAGAATTGATGACAGAAAAATTCTCATTGTGGGTGCATTACAAGTGTCACCACTGGTTACTGAACATCTCTTTAGTCTTTAGAATTTGATTACGTGTTTATGATCTCACTTACTCCACATAAATCCCTTCACAGATAGATATCATTATCATTATTTCACAGGTGAAGCAGCTGGGGTTCAGAGAGGTGAAGTAACATGACAGAAGTCACACAGCCCGAACTGATATATCAGAGCATCAGGCTTTTCTCTGCCAGCTTCAGAACCAAGGAGGAGATGGCATGTTGCTTAAAATGTCAATGGAAATCAAACGTTCTTGTTGGCACACTGTCCTGAATTATTCTAGGACGCATCTGTGAGAAATTCCTAGGATCTGCAATCTCCGCTTCTCTGTGGAGTCAGCCAAACATGGCCTCATTGTTGATCTTGAGAGGCATATTTTTAGTGTGAGGTGGGTTGTGTTTATTTATTCGATGAATAGCAAAATGAGGTTTCTATAAATAAAGCCATGTCTTTCTCCCCCTCTCATTTTATTTCCTGTGCACGATTCACAAGTGAGTTGACCGATCCGATGAGTTTACCAGCTCCAAAGAAACCAAAGTGGAAAAATCCCTAGGAGTGACCGAGAAGGGACAGTCCAGTCTTTAAAGTGTCTCTCCATCTTGACCACCAAAGTTGTGGCTTTTGAATCCTTGTGAAGAGCAGACATCCGTCCTGTCCAGGGGTGGATTCTGATCATTTTTGGTAGTAATTACGTGAAGACCGTTTCTCTTTTAACTGACAGCAATAGAACAGTTGTGGACCAAGTGGCAAATCCATTTCCACTTTTCAGTCTGTAAAACAGTTTGCACCAGTGTGGGAAAATAAAACACCAACACATACAAGCTTTGCAAACTCTGGGATGGCAGGTGCAACCAGCTAGGCAACCAACAACCACATTTGTGGGAAGAGATATCTTCAGCTCTTACCTACGTGGAGACACGCTCTGGTCCCTAAACACACCTCCCTGGGAGTCTCGTGCACCATCTCGGGGGTGAGGACGCCCATCTCCACCTGCAAGCCAGTTTCCCTGCTGGGCATGGTGTGCGGTGAGCAGGAACTAGTCCAGGATTTCGCATCCAATTTGATGCTAAAACATCCTTCCACCCAAGCGTGTGTTCCCATTGTTAACCTAATTTCCCCCCCCTCATCATGGCATTTCATCCCTCATGGCTTCTTCCTGCCTACAGCTCTTCCTTATCTGAACTTGACCCCAGCCCTGTAAGCAAACTTGCAAGTCCAGGGACTGCCTG
>NW_012115266.1:277107-277539 GCF_000951035.1 Colobus angolensis palliatus | reverse complement strand
TTGAGATAGAGTCTTGCTCTGTGACCCAAACTGGAGTGCAGGAGCTCGATCTTGACTCACTGCAACCTTCACCTCCCTGGTTCAAGCAATTCTCCTGCCTCGACCTCCCCAGTAGCTGGGATTACAGGTGCCCACCACCAAGTCTGGCTAATTTTTTTATTTTTAGTAGGGATGGGGTTTTGCCACGTTGGCCATGCTGGTTTCGAACTCCTGACTTCAGGTGATCTGCCCGCCTCGGCCTCCCAAAGTGCTAGGATTACAGGGGTGAGCCACGCGCCTGGCCCGTTTTAATCATTTTAAGTGTGCAGTTCAATAGTATTAACTGTATGCACATTGCTGTGTGGCAGATCTCTAGAACTTCCTCATCTTGCAAAACTGAAACTCTGTGCCCATTGAACAGCAACTTCCCCTCCCTGAGCCCCTGGCAACCAC
>NW_012115266.1:242661-276342 GCF_000951035.1 Colobus angolensis palliatus | reverse complement strand
TTTTTTAGGAACCTTCATGCTGTTTCCACTGCAGTTACATTACTTTGCCTTCCCACCAGTGGTACACAAAGGTTTCAGTTTCTCCACATCCTCATCCAAACATATTATTTTATGCTTCGGATTATTATTACTTTTTTTAATAGTGGCCATCCCAGTGGGTATGAGATGGTACCTCATTGTGGTTTGGATTTGCATTTCCCTGATGGCTACCGATGTTGAGTATCTTACCATGTGCTTGTTGACCATTTGTGTCTTCATTAGAGAAACGTCTATTAATTCTCTTGCTCATTTTAAAATCAGAGTATTGGATTTTGTTGTTGTTGTTGAGTTACAGGAGCTTTTTATATATTTTAGGTATTAATCCCTTATCAAATATATGCCTTACAAATATTTCTTCCACTCTGTAAATTGCCGTTTCACTCTGTTTATTTCCTTCGCTGTGCAGAAGTTTTTGAGCTCAGTACAGTCTCATTTCGCTTTGGTTGCCTGTGCCTGTGGTCTCACACCCAAGAAACAATGCCGAGTCATGTCATAAGCTTTGGCCTGTGTTTTCTTCTATCAGTTCTGTATTTGCAGGTCTTACGTTTAGGTCTTTAATCCATTTTGAGTTCATTTTTGTATATGGCGTAAGGTAAGGATCCAGCTTCATTCTTTTGCATGTGGATATCCAGTTTCCCAGCAACCTTTGGCAAAGAGATTGTCCTTTTCCCATTGAGTGGTCTTGGCACGTTTGTGGAAGATCATTTGACCATGTCCAGGAGAGTTTGTTTCTGGGATCTCTGTTCTGTTCCATTGGCCTGTGTGTCTTTCTTCCTGCCAGTGCCAACTGTTTCCCTCCTTTAGCTCTTTTTTTTAAAAGGTGTGATATTTGCCTTTATCTTTGACAACATATACCTCAAACTGCTTCAATTTTTGTCCAACTTTTAATGAAATAAGTGCTCTTTAGATTTTGTGGCACATGATGACCACGGACACCTTACAAAGGTTGATTGTGCCATCCAGAGTGATGTCCAGGTCACTGACCTTGGGGAGGACACGGTCTCCCCTCCCTCTTATTGAGTGGGGGCCTTCATAGACTCTCCAGAGCACAGGTAGCCGTCAAGGAGATCCACATGGATGCAGCCTGTGTCCCATACCTCTGAATGGGGAAATGTCGAGGAATTGGTGGGATGAACATGGCCCAGTCGCAGAGTCTCCAGCCAGACTAAGGCCTGTTCAACATGAGCTTAACACTGGCCTCTGGACAGTCCTTTTGGGACCTCCATGGACATTTCCCACATTCCATCATCTGGAGACAATGGAGTGTCCTTAGCAGGTTTTTATTGTTTTCTTCTCTTAACACCCAGCAGAATTTATGCCAATTTGGAAACCAAAGGACAAAGGGACACCGTGGAGTGGTCTCTGTCCCTATGTCACCGAGCATGAGCCAAGACAAGCTGGGAGCCTGTAGCTCAGGGAGGATCTACGAATGTGGTCCTGTGAGGTCAAGCATCTCTTTCTCAGGAGAGAGGATAATAGCTCTGCCAGAGTAGTTCCTGGAAACTCTCAGAGGAGGCAGGTGAGCAGTGCTCCATGACTGGAGTCCCTGGTGGCATCACCTGGGGCCTCTGACAGCTGCTGCTGATCATGTCTGACTGTAGCAAGTGGCTTCTTCTTTCCCTGGGCCTGAGTTCTCCATCCTCACATGGGGCCAACCACACTGCAGGGCAGTGGGAGGAAAAAGGAATTTGAGAAGTTTTTTGAAAAGGCCCGTCTTTGTGCATTTTGCGTTGCTATAAAGGAATGCATGAGGCTGGGTAATTCACAGAGAAAAAAAGGTTTATTTGGTTCACGGTTTCAATGGTTGGGAAGGTCAAGATTGGGCATCTGGTGAAACCTCAGGAAACTTCGTGGAAGGCAAAGGGGATGGGCCTGTGCAGAGCACATATGAGAAAGAAAGGCAGAGAGGGGAGAGGTGTTGGGCTCTTTTAAAATTATTATTCCAATAGTTTTTGGGGAACGGGTGGTGTTTGGTTACATGGATAAGTTCCTTAGTGGTGATTTCTGGTATTTTGGTGCACCCATCACCTGAGCAGTGTACCCTGCACCCAGTGTGTAGTCTTTTATCCCTTACCCTCCTCCCACCCTTCCCCAAAGTCCTCAGAGTCTATGATGCCATTCTTATGCCTTTGCATCCTCATAGCTTAGCTCCCACTTATAGGTGAGAACATACAACATTTGGTTTTCCATTCCTGAGTTACCTCCCTTAGAATAATGATCTCCAACTCCATCCAGGTTGCTGTGAATATCCTTATTTCATTTCTTTTTATGGCTGAATAGTATTCCATGGGGTGTGTGTGTGTGTGTGTGTGTGTATCACATTTTCTTTATCTACTCGTCAGTCGATGGGCATTGAAGCTGGCTTCATATTTTTGCAATTGAGAATTGTGCTCAATTACACACATATAAACATATAAACACATGTGTGCAAGTGTCTTTTTCACATCATGACTTCTTTTCCTCTGGGTAGATACCCAGTAGTGGCTCTTTTTAACAACCAGTGGCTCTTGTGGAAATGACTAGAGTGAAAACTCCCTCACCCCCAGAGAGGGCACCGATCTGTTCATGAGGAATCCACTCCTGTGACCAGGACACCTCCCATTAGGCCCCACCTGCAACACCGGGGATCAGGTTTAAAGATGAGGTTTGAGGGACAAACCATAGCATGACCTGAAGGCTTGCATCCTAGGCAGATGAGGGGGTCAGTGGTGTTCGGGAAGCTGCACAAGGGCAGGGGCTGCAGAGAGGCCTGGGGCATCATGGGAGAGATGGACAGACAGACAGTGGCTCAAGCAGCAATAGAATCAGTAGCCTCAAGCAGCAATAGAATCAGTAGCCTCATCACTGTCCCTCCAACACTCAAAGCCCGCGCTCCCACCAGGGGTCCTGGTACTAGCTGTCTCTCCCACCTGGCACATGCTCCTCTGGAGAGCGGCACAGCCCTGCTCTCACTAGGTGTCCTGGTCCCTGCTGTTCCTCCCTCCTGGGATGTGCTCCTCTGGAGACGGACACAGCCCACCTCGCATGGCATAGCCCCAGAGATGCCTTCCCCAACCTCCCACACCGTCTGAGGATTCTTCTCCCCTTCTCTGTTGTCCGTGAGAGTTACTACATATTTATAGTGGCTGCTGTTTCCTCCACAGCCATGTATGCTCCCTGGGGCAGGGACTGCCTGTCTCGCTCACCACTGCACACCCAGTGCCTGAACAGATGTCTACACTGCTCTGTGAATACAGATAGAATATACAAGGGATGTGCCCGGTGCCATGATTTGGTTGGGGGAGAGTCTGACATTATATGTAGAAGAGTTCAGGAGGGCCTCCTGGAGGGAGTGACCCTTACTCACAACATGCAGAATAAGTAGGAGTTAGGCAGAAAGGTGCAGAAAGGGTGTCAAGGCAGAGGGAGCAGCGTATGCAATGGCCTGGGGTGGCAGGGGTGGAGAGCAGGGTGGAGGAACTGAAAGACACGGAGTTTGGCTGGAGTGCGCAGGGGAGGGAGGGATGGGAAGTGTCATTCAGCAGTTAAGTGGGTGTCAGGACATTTAGTGCCTGTCAGCCAGGTGAGTTTCGGACCCATCACATCTCTGCCTGTCTGAGCTTGCAGCTCATAGAGGAGCACCCCTTGGGCTTCTGGTACCCACAGCAGCCACGTTTTCAGCATGTGCCAGCTCCCTACACACCCAGGTACCCAGACCAGAATCTTTTCACTTCACCCAGTCTGGTACTGGGGACATGTCCTTCATCCATTTTCAATAAATTCCACTCTCCCACACTCCCCCACCTCTACAACTTCTATATAGCTGGAAGGCCTCGTGCAGGCATTCTAAGATAAGGCATCATAGTTACGAGTATTTTCTAGGTGTTTCCAAACATTAGCACTTTAAGAACATAAATATTTGAAGAGGTCCACTATTTGCCTCATAGATGAAAACTTGGAAGTGTATTCTTAGATCATCCCCTGAAAATCCGCGGAGTGCTGAGTGTTGACTCATTCTTGCAGCATCCACGCACCTCAAAGGATCAATAGATGGCCATAACAGCAGAGTCTTAGTAAATAAGAATTGTTACTTGTGGAAGATATATTTACTGAGAATTGATAGCCGCCAATCCAGCCATTTTTCCACAAGTTTATTCCTCCATCCATTCATCCAACCAATCATTCATTCATTTTTCCATCCATCCATTTTTCCATCTATTCATCCATCTGTTCTTTATCCATCCATCCATCCATTCATCCATCCATCCATCCATTTTTCCATCTATCTATCCATCCATTGTTGCATCTATCTAACCATTCATTCATCTATCAATCCGTCTATTCATTCAGACATCCACATATCCATTTGTCCATCTATTCACTCATCCATTCTTTCATCCATCCATCCATCCATTGTTCCATCCATCTATCCATCCATTGTTGCATCTATCTATCCATTAATCCATCTGGCAATCTATCTATTCGTTCACACATTCATCCATCCATTTGTCCATCTGTTCATTCATCCATCCTTTCATCCATCCATCCATCCATTGTTCCATCTATCTACCCATCCATTATTCCATTTATCCATCCTTTCCTGCATCCATCCATTATTCCATCCATCTATCCATTAATTCATCTATCTATTCGTCCACACATTCATCTATCCATTTGTCCATCTATTCACTCATCCATTCTTTCATCCATCCATCCATCCATTGTTCCATCTGTCTATCCATCCATTGTTGTATCTATCTATCCATTCATTCACCTGGCAATCTGTCTATTCATTCACACATTCATCCATTTGTCCATCTATTCATCCATCCATCCTTTCATCCATTTGTCCATCTATGTTCCATCTATCTATCCATCCATTATTCCATCTATTCATCCTTTCCTTCATCCATCCATCCATCTATCCATCCATTATTTCATCCATCTGTCCATTCATTCATCTATCTATTGGTCCACACATTCATCCATCCTTTTGTCCATCTATTCACCCATCCATGTATCTATTATTATCATTTCATCTATTCATCCACACGTCCATCCATTCATTTGCTTATTCATCCATCCATCCTTTCATTCACAGTGAGCAGGGTGGTCCTACTGGAAAACAAGACCAACCATGCCCTCAGAAAGTTCACTGTCTAGTGGGGAAGGCAGACAATAGGCAATGATATTTCATTTATTTACAACTAGGAGGGGTGCAATGAAAGAAAAAGGCAGGTGCTTTGAGAATTTACACCAGAGGGATCTGACACAGTGTGGGATCAGGAAAACCTTCCTAATGAAAAACCACATTTAATCTGGGACCTGAAGAATGAGTAGAAACTTGCTGGGCAAAAACACGGAGAAAGTATTTTAGACAGAGAGGCCAGCAGTGCAAAAGTCCTGAGGCAGGAAGTGCCTGGCATGTTCAAGCAACTGAAATGAAGTCAGCGTAGCCACAGCAGTGGCCAAGGCTAGAGAGGGCAACAGGAACCAGATCATATTGGCCTTCAAGACCACACTGCAAATTTGGACTTGATCTTAAGAGAAGACAAGAAGCCAGGGGAAAATTGCAAACAGCGGGGCCACACTAGGCTTGCCTTTTTTGTTAAAAGGAGATTTTGACTGAATCTACCATACACAGAGAAAAGCACACATGTCCCAGGCATACATTATTGGTCAGCGAGGTCTGCCATAACAAAGTGTCAGCTGGGCATGGTGGCTTACACTTGTAATCCCAGCACTTTGGGAGGCCGAGGCCAAGGCAGGGGGATCCCCTGAGGCCAGGAGTTTGAGACCAGCCTGGCCAACATGGTGAAACTCCATCTCTACTAAAAATAAAAAAAAAAAAAAAATTAGCCGGGCATGGTGACGCATGTCTGAAGTCCCAGGTACTCGGGAGGCTGAGGCAGGAGAATCATTCGAACCCAGGAAGTGGAGGTTGCAGTGAACGAAGATTGTGCCACTGCACTCCAGCCTGGGCGACAGAGTGAGCCTCCATCTGAAAAGAGAAAAGAAAAGAAAAGAAAAGAAAAGAAAAAGAAAAAAGAAAAAGTGTCACAGACTGGGCTCCAACAACATGAGCGTGTTGTCTTACGTCTCTAAAGGCTGGAAGCCTGAGGTCAGGGCGCTGCCAGGCCTGGTTCCTGCTGAGGCCTCTCTCCCTGGCTTCTAGATGGCCGCCTCCTCCCTGGGTCTTCACTTGGCCTCTTCTCTGTGCATGGACAGAGACAGAGAGAGATCTCTGGCGTTTCTTCCTCTTCTTATGAGAACACAGTCCTATCTGATCAGGGCTCCATGGGGCCGTAGTTTAACCTCAATTTCCCCCTTAAAGGCCCTTTCTCCAAATACAGTTCCATCGTGGGTGAGAGTTTTAACATATCAACTGGGCACAATTCACTCCTTAGGAGCTCGGTGGATTTTCACAAAGTGAACACATTCATGTGACTGGCACTAAGATAAAGGAAAAGAATGCAACCCCCGCCCAGGACAATGTACAGGAGCTCTTCAGGGCACCCCACTCCCCATCCCGAGCCACTCCTTTGCCTCCAGCACCACAGAGCAGTTTTGCCTGGTTTTGACGTCAACGTCAATGCCGTCGCAGAGCATATCCTTGTGTGTCCGGCTCCTTTCCCGCAAGCCCCCTGCCCCCACGATTCCTCCGTGCTGTTCTGTGCCGTTCTAGTTTGCTCACCGTCATTGCCGAGCCCTGTTGCCCTTGGGAGTCCACCACACATGGCCTGCCCAGGCTGCTGCTGCTGGACTGTGGGTGTTTGGGGGTGACTGGGAGCAGTGCTGCTCTGTCCAGTGGTCTTGCAAAGGTCTCTTGGGGAACGTCTGGGAACGCTCCTGTTGAGAGCATGCTGGGAGCAGGATTGCTGGGTTGTGGGTACATAGAGTTTTGGCTCTAAGAAATGATGCCTTGCCATTTTCCAAAGCAGCGGTTCCAGATGATGCTCCCACGGCCCTGCAAGGGAGTCCCGGATGCTCTGCATCCTCAGCACTTGTTTGTCTTTTTTTATTTTGGTTTTTTTCTTTTTTTTTTTTTTTAAAGGCCGGGTCTCACTGTTGCTCAGGTTGCAGTGCAGTGGCATAATCATGCCTTTATAAAAGATCGCTTTGGCTGTGACATGGAGAGTGGGCAACAGGAGTGGGGAGGCCAGACTGAGGGTGATTCTGGGAATCCAGGGGAGAGTGGAGGTGGCCAGGTCTAGTGTGAAGGCTGGGGGAATGGAGACACATGGACCAATAACAATTTTCAAGCATCATGCCCAGGGCTCAGCAGGCTGCTATCCCTTTCGGCTGGTGAGTTTACGTGCTAATGCCCATCTCTTTGGTCTTTTTATTGTTCCATTCTTAGAGCCATTTTGGGCGTTTTCATTGTTGTGATTGTCTGCTGAAAAACCTGAAAATCCCAAGCCACAGAGAAAGGCACGTTAAATACGAGTGAGTTAATTTCTCAGGAAATGTTTTCCCTCGTCTTTGGGCCCAGTGACTAGATATTTAGTTGTTGATGACCTACTCTGTGCAGGGCATTTTTTAAAAAAACAATCCAGGCGCTCCCTGCCCTCAGGGGGATATGATCCAGATGGCACCAGGACATGGCTCAGCACAGGTTCAGCCTCATCGCAAGAAGGGTCTCCCAGTGTGCTCACTCACTGACCCAGAGGCAGCCCGGCCCTGGGCGGGAGGGGCAGAGGAGACCCTATTCTTGGTGTGTCTGAGGGTGGCGGGACCACGCTTTCCTTCGGCCCTGCCTCGGCGCTCGCTCTGATTTGGGTTCCTGCTGGAGTCACCACTTCCACGTGGTTCACTGGGCCATCCAGAGAGCTGGTTTTGCCCAAGCTGTCTTCTCGCCTCTGTCTGGTGGAGTGTGCCAAATGATCAGAGCTCACCACCTCGGCTCCTGGCTCATCACCAGGAAAGATGGGAGCACCCAGGGACCGCAGCAGCTGTGGTCGCCAGGTCCTCAGATACGTCATCCTGCAGCCCCATGAGGGACCCAGAAGGCCTGGGAGAGGGTGCTGGGCAGAGTCCACATGACTCCACACGGAGACATGCTGAGACATGTCCACAGCTGCACAGCCAGGAGCAATGCACTCCATTCCCTGACACACTATCCTGCCTCCCTGCCATCTGCACTGGTAGACCTCACAGCAACAGGGGTGCAGACGATGAACTGCTTGACTTCCTTGCAATTTGTGTTGTTGTTGTTGTTTTTAAGACAAGAGTCTCACTCTGTTGTCCAGGCTGGAGGGCGGTGGTGCGATCTCGGCTCCCTACAACCTCCACCTCCTTGGTCCGAGCGATTCTCCTGCTTCAGCCTCCCAAGTAGCTGGGACTACAGGTGCCCACCACCATGCCTGGCTAATTTTTGCATTTTTAGTAGAGACGGGGTTTCACCATGTTGGCCAGGCTGGTCTCGAACTCCTGACCTCGTGATCCATCCGCCTCAGCCTCCCAGAGTGCTGGGATTAAAGGTGTGAGTCACTGTGCCCAGCCTAACTTCCTTACAATTTCTATGTGCATTTTGGCAAAAGTAAAATGGAACTTGAGAACGCGTGGTGAGAGTGAAAACCAGCGATCAGATGTGGTGGCAGCTTATCCGTGCCGTTGAACCTGGATCTGGAGGTGAAGAGAAGATGAGGTGGTCCAAGCCCCGTTCCTCAGCCCCTCTGGGGTCATGTGATTGTGGTCACGGGACAGTGGCCAGCCTGGGATGCTGTGGATGGGGAATTCCACAGACAGAGCTAAAACTAGGACGCTGTAGGGGCTCCGCTCTGCCACCGTCAGGCTTGGGAGCTCCCAGGAGCACGGGGCATGTGTTTCAGCGGCAGCCTCATTTGTCTTCCTGCACAACCCCGCCAGGGATCTCAGAGTCTGCAAAGAGTTGCTGGGGGTCACGGCTCAAGCCAGGCCCCAAAGCAGGGCTGTGGGACTCACCCTTAATCTGGCTGCGTCCTAGACATTGTGGGCAAAGGAGAAAGGGAATCTGCTGTCGATACAGGGAATCTGTTGTCACGTTCTGTGACCAAACCAGGCCATTTCCCGGCTGCTTGTCTCACGCTGCAGCCCTCTGTCCCTCAGACATCCCGCCCCTGCTTACCTCTTCTACCAAGTGTCACTGTGCTTCCTACTAAAGATTCCACTTAGTTTACTTTCTTCCTTTTCCTGGTCTGTCTTCCCCTCTAGAATCCAGGCTGCCGGGGGCAAGGAGTCCTGTCTGCAGGGCTCACTGCCCGTTTCCTTAGAAAGACGCCTGGCACAGAGCAGGGCTCAGCCAAATACTTGTTTGATGAATGAACAAACTCCCACACGGGCCAAGGTGTCTCTTCCCGCCCCATCCGGAGGAGGATGGGGCTTAGCGGTCCAGACGCCCTAATAATGCTTTTCTTGTGAACTTACACAGAGCAGTTTTTGTAGTTTCTTTCTCCCCTACCCCAACAGAACTGCGCAAAATCCACACGATGAATCATAAAAGAAACTCTTTGGGAATCAAATGAAATTCTTTTTCAGCGCAGAGCACATCTCCCATTTTCATTTTCATGTTTATTTTTTTCACTTGAGGCCAGGAGTTCAAGACCAGCCTGGGCAACAGTTTTCTTCCTTTCTCCCTCCCTCCCTCCCTGTCTTTCTCTCTCTCTTTCTTTCTTTCTCTCTTTCTTTTTTCTTTCTTCTTTCTCTCTTTCTTTTTTCTTTCTTTCTGTATTCTTTCTTTCTTTCTTTCTCATTCGTTCGTTCTTCTTTCTTTCTTTTTTTCCTGTGGTCTTACTCTGTCACCCAGGCTGGAGAGCAGTGGCAATGAGCAGCCTTGACCTCCCAAGCTCAAGGGATCCTCCCACCTCAGCCTTCTGAGTAGCTGGGACTATAGGTGTGCACCACCACACCCAGCTAATTTTCAAATTATCTTTGTGTGGCGACAGGATCTCACCATATTATCCAAGCTGGTCTTGAATCCCCTGGGCTTAAGAGATCCTCCCACCTCAGCCACCCAAAGCTCTGGAATTACAGGCATGAGCCACTGTACCTGGGCTATTTTCCCACTTTTAATGAAGCCTTTTACACAAACAAACCCATCTGCCTACCATCAGTGTCGCACGGGTAGTTTCTAGCTGCCCACTGCCAGCGGTTCCAGCCCCTTTCCCAGATGGTCTCCGAGAGTTTTCCTCAATCCCCTCCAAGAAAGATCAGCTCCCCCAGCCATCCAGCCCATCAGAACCAGTTACAGAGTTTGTGGGGCCCAGTTCAAAATAAAAATGCAGGCTTTGCTCGAAACTTATGAAGAAGCCAGACATGGTGGGTCATGCTTATAGTTCCAGCACTTTGGGAGGCTGAGGTAGGGGGGTCTCTTGAGCCCAGGAGTAAGAGACCAGTCTGGGCAACAGAGCAAGACCCCTTATCTACAAAAAAATGTTAAAAATTTTGCTGTGCATAGGGGCACACACCTGCAGTCCCAGCTACTCGGGAGGCTGAGATGGAAGGATCTCTTGAGTCCAAGAGGTCGAGGCTGCAGTGAGCTATGATCACACCACTGCACTCCAGCCTGAGCAGCAGAATGAGACCTTGTCTCTAAGAAAAAACAAAAAATTTCAAGATCCTTCCAGCATCATGGATAGATGGTGCTTCCTGGTATGCTGTGTGAGCAGGTGCGCTGTGAGCTGGTCCTGTCTCTCAAGCCGTGAGTGGAGGTGACGTGGCTCACTTCTGAGCTGGAGCCATTCTCTGCTGCTTGTAGACTCCACTGCACTCTCTGTGCCTGGCAATGTTTGGGATGGTGGCTGCATCATCTGCCCAGATCCTGCCAGACTACACTGAGCAGAACTACCTCCCAACCTGGCTTGGACATTGGAAGCACAAGCAGAAAGTAAAGTATTTTTGGAAGTTCTGAGGACCAGGGCATGGCTGTTACTGCAGCAGGATGTAGCCCATCAGACAGATACTCCAGGGCAATGGAAAGACTGAAGAACAAACCTGGGTCTCAGGCTGAAGCCCATCCCCTGCGTCTGTGCCAGCAAGAGACCACACATTCATTATGCATATGTTCATCTGGTAAGAATATTTACTGAGGGTCTGCTAAGTGCTGGGCATGGAGCTCAGTGCCAGGGACATGGCCAAAAATAGGCGGCCGCGGTCTCAGCTGCAGTGGAGCTTCCTCCTGGCGGTTCACACAGAGTCCACAGAACAGAGAAAATGCTGCTGCAATAAGTAGGCAAAGTCCATGGCACTGTGCAGGCCTGTGGCAGGGCCTGTCCTCACCCGGGTGCCAGGGAGGACTTCTTGGAGGAGGTGCCTCATTCATTCATTTATTCATTAGTTCAACAAATGTTGAGAGTCTGTTCTGAGCCAGACCTCAGCAGGCTTCTGTGGGAGGGGTTTAGCAGTGATCAAAACAGTGTGCTGCTTTCCTACACCTTGGGATGCAGGAGAGGGAAAGAAGACCCCCACACACACACATTCACTCTCCCATCTATGGACTCACAACCCCACGCTACTCACATGCCATGTGCACGCACACACACACACGCGCGCACGTGCACGCACACACACACGCACACACATGCACACACACGTGCACACACACATACATGTACGCACACACACACACGCGTGCACACACGCACACACACAGACACACACACCCGTGTGCACACACATACACACATGTGCGCACACACACGCACATGCGCACACACACGCACACACACATGCAAACACAAAATGTGAGGAGGAGAGGGATGTTCCAAAGGGAAAGAAAGCAAGGAAACCATTACATTAAGGAACAGGACTCCAGGGGGTGCCACAGAAAACGGTCCAGGTTTTCCCACAGTGCCCCTTCAGACCTGCCCTCTGGCTGTGCAGGAGCTGGCTCACCCGTTTCACACGGTCTCACTGGGACTCGGCTCACCCGAGCCAGTTGTGTGTATCTTCCCAAGTCTGCATTCAGTGACGTCACACTGGGAGCTGAAAATGGGCCATGATGGGAAGGTTTACACCTCCGCAATTGGCAAACACTCTAAGTCAGCTTTGATGTGTTTTCTTTCCAAGGGCCAGTTTACCCACCCACCACTGTCTGGGGCTGGCTCTTCTCAGCCCCTTGGGTAATTCTAGGGCAGGCCTCATGACTTCCTGATCATCTCATAATGAAAGCTTTCCCAGCCACTTTTAATCACAAAAACATGGTCTCATGTGGGTCACTGAAACGTCCAGTCCCACGCAAATCTTCACTGAAAATCGTCATTTTCCTGGCTTTGCCGGCCCAGCCCAGCCCCAGGCTGAGGCCTCTGAGGGGGAGAGACCTAGGGACCTAGGGCCCCCGGCTCCGGGTTTCTCTGCTTCTGCTTCTCTTCCTTCTCCCCTCCCCAATCTCTAGGCTTCCCCTGGATGCTCCAAGGTTGGGAAGAGGCCAGCAGGGCAGGGAGGTCGGGCTTGGTGGGTGGGCGCCGGGGATCTGGTGGGCTTCTATCCCCCCAGCTGGGACAGATGTTTAAAGCTGACTCATTTGAGGGTACTCTTGTGGCTTGTTTAGTCCCTGGGGTAATTAAAACATCTAAATTGGACCCCCTGAGCGCACGCATCTGATATTGAAAGCTTAGGACCCCTCACTCCTGCCCGTTCCCGCCTGACAGCCCACTTCCTCTCCACAGGAAATCCCCCACACCCTGCTTCCCTCCTCCCCTCCCACCCTCATCATCTCTGCTGGTGGTGGGTTCAGTTCCCACTCAGCACAGCCCCACCCCACCTCACAGGACACTCATACCACCCTCTTGCCAGCGATGCCTTTGAAACAAGAATCAGACTGGTCCACCCTCCCCTAGCCCCAGGGGCTCCTTGAGCCTCTCTCCAGCCTTGGCGGGAGGAGGAAAAGCAGCACCTCCCTCAGACAGCTGGAAAGGCCCTCTCTCTTCCCAGCTCAGTGAGTCCGGCCAAGGGTCACCAGATGGGTACTGGTCCCCAACTCCCCACCAGGCCCCAGGACACGCTCCGCACTCCTCTTCGTTGCCGTGATGTGAAGCCTCAGCCTAACCCAATCCCGCAGAGTCCATCTTGACAGCCTGGGATGACACAGATTCCCCACAGGGGGATAGAGTGCTGGGTGTAGGTGCCAGGTCAGACACAGGGGGCAGAGTCAGAGGAAGCCTCCCAGAGGTGTCTCAGCAGAGACCTAAACCCAGAAACAAGCACGAAACGCATTCTAATTATCCAAGCACCAAAAGGTTGGACTATTCAAAAAAAACAAAGAGCTAACTCTTTTAGAAAAACAGGCCCAGTGACCATTCATCCTCTCACTCATAATCATCGTTCACGGTCGTAACTGCTACTTACCGAGAGGTGCTGGGTGCGTCCTTTACAGACAGGCCGTGAGTGAGCACGTGGGCTTGCTGTGGGAATTCGTATTTCTTCTGCAGGCAAGAATGACTGATACCCAAACTCACTCAGCTGCCAAAGGGGAGGAAGGATTCGAACCCCCATCTTTCTCACTCCCAAATGCGTGCCCATAATCCACCTGTCCCCATGGAATTATCTAGTAGAGAAAAAATATTGATCAGCAAAAAAGGAAGGAAAAATGACAGAACTTCCTAATATGCCAAACATCGTCATCCCGCTCGAGACTAAGGCTCTGTTTCATCCTAAATTACAAACGCCAACGTGCTCACTGACTTGACAAACACTGGTTAGGCCACACTGCATGCGAGGGACTGTGGTGGTCGCAGGTGGCTGTTGTGGCCTATATTTTTAACACCCACCCCTTCTTTTTCTTTGTATAGCTGTATACAAACTTCAGTTTTTAGAATAAAGAGAGTGGGGTTCTTTTGTTTGTTGTTGTTGTTTATTGTTGTTGTTGTTCTAGCAGAAGAAATTAAACAGAGACAGAATGGAAAATAAAGTGTATTTTTAAATAAACTGAGGACGTGGTTCCCATTCTCCCCCAGAACCTGGTCCATTTAAAGCAGCCTCATTATTTTTAATGCATCCACTTCCTGGTCCCTCTCTTCCTCGATTTTTTCCCACGTCGATCGTCTGAGAAATCCCAGCAGTGACATTTGTAAAACATCGGCTCAAGGCTAGGCGAGGCCTCAGGAGCCAGGCTCTTGCCCAGGAAGGCTCCAGAGACTGAAGCCAGAGTCCCGTAAACTCGTCCCTTTGTGTCCACTGCCCTGCCAGGAGCCCCTTTGCGTCCCACTGCCTGTGACATTGACAGGCAGGAGCGTGCGAACTGAATCCCAAACAGTGCACAGAGTATTTTAAAACCGAGCTGCTGTTGCACAAGGGCTTTTTCCCCCAAAGACCAGAGTGTCCAAAAAAAGGAGCAGACGAAACCAAGCATAAGGTGTGCTGCTGTGTGCTCAGATCAGACCCAAACTGAGAAGGCCCTGCCTCTCCCTGGGGATGGGCCCCTTCCCTCCTTGCTCCACTTCCTGCTGCTTTGACATCTCACGTTGGGCAGAAATCCCAGAGGAAAAAAGGCTTTCCAAGACAGGCCCATGGAAGGCCCAGCTCGCTCTCCGGGACTTATTCACATTGGATTCATCTGTCTGCTTTTGCCTCTATTTTGACCAAAAGATCCCATGAAGGTAGGGTGTTGGTCTGGTCTCTTCACAACTGTGGACCTCAGCACACATCAAGAGCCTGGTACACAGTAGGTGCTTAATAAGGACTTACTGAATGGAAGAATTAACAGCCGGGCATCGTGGCTCACGCCTGTCATCCCAGCGCTTTGGGAGGCCGAGGCAAGTGGATCGCCTGAGGTTAGGAGTTCGAGACCAACCTGGCCAACATGGTGAAACCCTGTCTCTACTAAAAATACAAAACTTAGCCGGGCATGGTGGTGGGCGCCTCTAGTCCCAGCTACTTGGGAGGCTGAGGCAGGAGAATCACTTGAGCCTCGGAGGCGGAGGTTGCAGTGAGCCGAGATCACGCCACTGTACTACAACTTTGGTGACAGAGTGAGATTCCGTCAAAAAAAAAAAAAAAAGAATGCGTGAGTGAGTGAAGCCGCTGATGGCCCCGTAGGGTCAGCCTCGCCTAGCTTGCTTTCCTGCAAATTTGGGTATGTTCACTTAGTGGGTGTGGCAAGCAGAATCACAACCCCCCAAAATGCCTGTGTACTGATCCCCAGAACCCGTGAATCTCTTTTATTACACTTCAAGGAGGAGGTAAGGCTGTAGATGGAATGAGGGCTGCTAATCAGCTGACCTTGAGGCAGGGAGATGGCCCCAGACTATCTGGTGGGCCCAATGTCATCCCAGGGTGCTTATAAGTTAGAGGAGGCAGGGGAAGCAGAGTCGGGGAAGACGTGAGGACAGAAGCAGAGGTCAGAGGAATGTGTTGCCGGCTTCAGATGGAGGCAGGGGCCACAAGCCAAAGACTACAGGCGGCCTCTGGAAGCTGGAGAAGGCAAGGAAAAGAGCTCTCCCTGAAACTTCCAGAAGGAACAGCCCTGCTAACATCTTAGCTTTAGCCCAGTGAGATCCATGTCAGACTTCTGGAATTTAAGATAATAATCATGTGCTGTTTTAAGCCACTAAGCTTTGTGGATCTGCCGCTGCACAGTGGGAAACTCGTGTGCTGGGAGGTGAGGGGAAACGCATGCCGTGGCTCTGAAGCTTAATCAGTGTTGGACCGGCATGTGTTAGAGCCTGCACCTTTCAGCATTGACTCCATTTAGCAGGAGTATGGCCATGTGTAAGTCAGCTTCAGTCCCTCCCCTCCAGAGCTCACCATTTGGGAGAGCCCAGATTAAACCATGTCAAGTGGATTTGTTCATGGCACATCTTGTCAGAGGCTCCTCAGATGCTAACACAATGAATGTCCAACTGTGCAGAATATAGCCTTCCCCAAATGTAGGTGACCATGGGGCATTTTGGGTGGGAGTGGGGGGCACTTTCTTTTCTTCCAGGGGTGAGGTTCGGCCCAGTACTGAAATTGGTCTTGTCACTGCCAACATCGGGGCTTAGGGAAGTTGGCTTTTGTTCTGTCCTGGTTTAGGAGTTGTAGTCTCACGCTCACACTGCGAGACTGCCCATCAGGGAAGATCTCAGATTCTTTTAAGAAATGCCAAATACTTAAACCATCTCTAGATGGCTTAAAATAATAAAAGGCCCTGTTAATGAACCTTTCCTTCCCGGCGTCTGCATAGGAGTGTCTGTCTTTATCCAAGTCATCTGTGGGCCAAGAATCAAAGAAAGAAAAGAGTAGCGAGAGAAGGATGGGGAAGAAGAATGGCCTGTAGTTGCTTTGTGCTTTACATTTCAGGGATTTCAAGTTTACCAAAGTCTTGACAAGAAAATGCAGGTGGTTTGCTGCAATGTACCAATATTACCCAGGAGTGTTTGGGCTGTAAATGACAGAAAACCCAAGACCAGCTTCAGGCATAGCTGAAACCAGGAGTCTAATGTTTCCAAAGCTCCATCTCTCTCCTCGTCTTGGCTCTGCTGTTCTTTGGGTTGGGTCCACCCTCAGAACTATTCTCTTAGTGTCCAGATGGCAGGCACAGCTCCTGGCTTCCACCTTGGGCAACCCCAGTGGACAGAGAGCTTGCCCCTGGGCACTCCAGCAGGAAGCCCAAGGCTAGCTCTGATGATCCTGCCTGAGGTCTTTGACTCTCCCTAAATGAGTCGCAAAGAGGGGGATGCTTAGCTGTGCGTACCCACTAGCAGACTCCCGAGACCATCTGGAGCTGGGGGACACACAGCCTGTAAACCACATGGGCTGAAAGCGGGCAGTGGTGTTTCCTTAAGGAAAACCAGGACAAGAATGGCACAAGGCAGGGAGTAAGTGCCGGGCAGAAGACATTCACCCACTAGACCTGCTCCCCCTGCAGAGAACAGCTCTTCTCAATGGGGCTTCAGACAGTGGCCCAAAGAGCGGTACCAGCTAAGGTTTCTTATGCCAATGACGGGCATGGTGTGGTGCCAACAGCTCCCTGGGCATCATCTGCTTTCATCCTTGCAATACCCCTGGGAAGCTGGAGTTTGTGGCCCTCTCCCCAGTTCACAGATGGGGAAACTCGGGCTCAGAGACCTTGATTTTGACTTGGGCTCCCAAGTTCTTCGCCACCACCACCACTCTCAGCAGCTTGCAGAGCTGCCTCTGCCAGGCACAAAGCCCCGCTGACAGCCTGGACAGACATAAGCGGGTCCCACAGCCCGAGCTGCCTCCCCTGAAAGGAGGACCTGGCCCTAGCAGGGGTGCACATAGATAGACTTGTCTGCTTCTCCTATTGACTATGAGCTTATGAGATAGGGACCACCAGAGACCCCCAGTGAACCACACAGGCACTCTCCAAGGGCAGCAGGGAAGCTCTGCCAAGCCAGGGAGTTGGGGAGTGGGACAGGGAGCTGCAAGGACTCGGTACTGAAATGCTGGGCTCCAGTGACATCTGAGCATCTGAGGGTCTCAGTTGGAGGAAAAAAGATGGACAAGAAAATGAAAATAAAATCCTTCCATGGCTGTTCAGGAAACCAGATGGGCTGGAGCTGTGCCTCAGAACACAGCTTTGACCTCACATCTGAACTCCATGCCCAGCTCTTCTCCTTGCCAGCTAGATGACCTTGAGCAAGTTACTTCACCTCTCTGGTCCTCAGGCTCCTCATCCAAACAAGGGCATGTGACAGAATGTACAACTTATAAGGTGGTAGTGAGGGTTAGACAGTAACATCCAACACCTTAGCACTATGCCTTTCATGAAGGAAGAACTGGTGTCTGCTACAATGATGATCATGATAATAATGATGGTGGTGGTGCTGATCGTGATGATGAGAATAATGATGGCAGTGGTGGTGACAATGATGATGATGGTGCTGGTGGTAATGGTGATGACAGTGAAGATGGTGGTGGTGGTGGGGATGGAGGTGATGACAATGATGATGGCGATGGTGGTGGTGATTGTGATGATGACAGTAATGATGGTAGTGATGGTGATGACGATGATGATGATGGAGGTAGTGATAACAGTGATGATGATGATGGTGGTGGTGGTGATGATGGTGTTGATGATGGTGGTGGTGGTGATTGTGATGATGACAATAATGATGGTGGTGGTGATGACGATGATGATGGTGGTGGTGTTGGTGATGATGGTGATGGTGGTGGTGATTGTGATGATGACAGTAACGATGGTGGTGGTGATGACAATGATGATGATGGAGGTGGTGATGGTGGTGATGATGATGACAGTGGTGGTAGTAATGATGGTGTTATGATGATGGTGGTGGTAGTGGTGATGATGATGATGGTGATGGTGATGACAATGATGATGGTGGTTGTGATGGTGATGATGATGATGGTGGTGATTGTGATGATGACAGTAATGATGGTGGTGGTGATGATGGTGATGATGATGGAGGTGGTGATGGTGATGATGGTGGTGATGATGGTGATGATGATGATAGTGGTGGTGGTGATGACAGTGATGATGATAATGGTGATGGTGGTAATGATGGTGTTGGTGGTGGTGATGATGACAGTGATGGTGGTGGTGGTGATGACAATGATGATGATAAAAATGACAACAATAATGATGACGACAACAGTAATGATGAGGATGGTGGTGGTGGTGACAATGGTGATGATGGTGAAGATGGTGGTAGTGGTGATGCTGGTGACAATGACGATGATGACAGTGATGGTGGTGGTGATGACGATGATGATGATGATGGAGGTCATGATAACAGTGATGATGATGGTGGTGGTGGTGGTGGTGACAATGGTGATGATGGTGAAGATGGTGGGGGTGGTGATGCTGGTGATGACGATGATGATGATATGGTGGTGGTGGTGATGACAATGATGATGATGATGATGGAAGTCATGATAACAGTGATGATGATGGTGGTGGTGGTGGTGACAATGGTGATGATGGTGAAGATGGTGGAGATGGTGATGCTGGTGACAATGATGATGATGATAGTGACGGTGGTGGTGGTGATGACAACAATGATGATAAAAATGACAATAATGATGATGACAACAGTCACGATGGTGGTGGTGGTGGTGGTGGAGGTAGTGGTAACTGATATCACCCCTGCTGCCATCATTCAAGAGACCAGGGTCACTTTCTCAAATTGATGAAGCACTGTAGTCAGGGGGTTGCAGTGAGCACACAGACCTTGAATCAGAGTTCTGCTCCAGACTTCTTACCAAGTGCTGAGACTTTCTGAGCTGCGGATCCTGCACCTCCCCAGCTCTCAACTCTCCAAAGGCCCTACCTGGTCTGGCACTGCCACTGTGCTGACCTCACATCCCAGGACCTTTGCCTTTCACTCACCACCATCCACACTGGCCACCTTAACACCAGGTCCTCAAACACCAGGCGTGTTTTCACCCCAACGCCTTTGTACTTGCTGCTGCCTCTTCCTGGGACACTTTTCCCCTGTATCCATGGAACTCATGGCCTCCCCTCATTCAGGACTCTCTGCTCAAATGTCACCTCCTCAGTCAGGTGTGTCCTAAGTCTTCCTGAGGATGACAGCAACACACTCCACCAGACACTTTCCATGCACTTGTCCTGCTTTGTTTCTCTTCATAGTACTCATCACTCCCAAACCTACGACCTACTTTTTAGCCTACGATGGGGTTACAGCTCGATAAGCTCATTGTAAGTTGAAAATATTGCTGAGTCAAAAATACACTGAGTGTGCCTAACCCACCAAACATCCTAGCTTAGCCCAGCCCACCTTACACGTGCTCAGAATGCTTACCTTAACCTACAGCCAGGCAGAATCATCTCACACAAAGCCTAGATTGTAATAAAGTGCTGACTAGCTCACGTAACTTATTGAATACTGGAAGTGAAAAACAGAATGGTTGTGTGGGTACCCAAAGTACAGTTTCTACTGAAGGTGTCCTGCTTTTGTGCTTTGACACATTTGTAAAGTCGAATAATCCTCAGAGGAACTATCACGAGCCAGGGCCCATCTGGGTTGGGAGGCTTTCCATTCATCAGACCACGAACTCTTAAGCCACATGAAGGTGGGGACTGTTTTCCCCGGCACGTGGAACAGGACCTCACAAACAGTGGGTCCGCAGTCTGTGGTTGAATCAACAGCGGTGGCCATTTCTGTCACCTGGAAATAATGACAGTCAGGTCTGGGCAGGGGGCGCTGTTGTGGCCACGCGTGCCAGGGCCGAGATCATTCCACAGAGGTGAAGGATGCCGATGAGCTTCCTAGGGGTAGAACACGCCCTTCTTGCTAGTGGGGAAAGGTGAGGTGGTGCTTGCCTGCGCTGGACAGGGTTTAGCTGCCACCACAGAGGTGCATCCTCAGGGCACAGCTTTAGGCACATCATAAAGAGCCTCGTCTGTAGAAAGCCATTTTAATATTTGTGTGAAGTCATCTGGGTTTTGAGTCTCTGTGGTTTTTCGTTGGTATTCAAAATAATTAAAGTACACCCGTAGGTTTTTCAAAAAGCATTTTCTTTTTGTGATCTTAGAAAATCAATTTCAATAAAAGTTAAGGTACACTGATTTCCCTCAGAAGAAATAGATCCGAAGAAGCATCAATTCTGGTTGCCACAGGGAGATGAATACATTTTAAAATCTGTCAGGTGTGAACTGAAGTGTCTTTAAAGATGAGTCTGTCACATTTAGGCCCTACTAACTGTTGATAATGAGCAGGCAGTGCCTGGGGATTTCATGTTCATTTCAAGGGGGACTGCTGGGTTCAGTCCCCTTCCTCCTCCACCAGGCGCCTTTCTCTGATGCTGAGCTCAGGGTAAGAGCAGGTGCCTGTGCACCTCAGTCCATGTCCGGATGTCAGGCCAAGAGGTCCAGTTTTGAAGTCCACACTCTGCCGCCCCAGGGACAAAGTGCTGACTTCACTGCCCTCCTGACTGTCTCCTTCTACCCTCCCCCAGCCCCAGTTCTAGTGCCTGATCCCTGACAGGCCAGCACTGAGGCTTTAAAATGCCTCAATTGATGGTCTCTCCTGGAAAGACACTCCCACAGTTCCATCATGTCTGAATCCCCAGAATCCGGCTCCTGAGTCTTCCGGCTCCCCAACCCCCACCACACCCCAGAGCTGAAGCTGCCCCTCCTTCTCCTAATAGGGCCTCCCTCCGCCCTATCTGGGTCTTGAAGGGCACGAGCATGGCAGGGGCAGACTCAGGTCCTCCGCTCTGCGCTCTGACAAATTGTGGGGGTGGGACCGCCTCTCTGTCAAGCCAGATCCTAAGTTTCTGGTGTTTTGTTTCTGAGATAAAATCTTGCTTTGTCACCCAGGCTGGAGTGCCATGGCACGACCTCAGCTCACTGCAACCTCTGCCTCCTGGGTTCAAATGATTCTCCTGCCTCAGCCTCCCAGGTAGCTGGGACAGCAGGTGCCTACCACCGTGCCTGGCTAATTTTTGTATTTTTAGTAGAGATGGGATTTTGCCATGTTGGCCAGGCTGCTCTCGAACTCCTGACCTCAGGTGATCCACCTGCCTCAGCCTCCAAAAGTGCTGAGATTGCAGGCGTGAGCCACTACGCCCAGCCCAGATCCTACGTTTCTTGAAGGCAGGGCTCTGCTGGGTCCCTGGCAGCCCCTGTGGGTGCTCGATGCATGGATGGTACAAGCTTGATGGGGGTGATGGGTGAGCAAATGAGGCACGAGCAGAGCCCGCCATGCCTAGTGGAGGGGCTGTCCTGTGGTGCTTCCCCTCCTTTGCAGGCAAAGGGGCACCCTCTTCCCTCTGCACACAGGCCTGCTCTGCTCACAGGTGAGGCCTCCTCCATGAGCTGGGCCTGTGCAGTTGCCCTGCCCAGGGGAGAGCTGACTCCTTCACAGCCCTCAAAAGCCCACTCCGCTCCTTCGCTCCAAGCGCCATTTGTCAGGGGAGTTCCTGGGGTCAAGCACTGCTGCCAGCTGAATTGACTGGGGCTCGCTGGTGACAGGGATGAGTCTCCACTCTGGATGACCTCAATCCTTTCTCCCAGCAAATTGTTTCAACCCACCAGTCTGTAGCCTGATCAGGGTCAAAGCCATGAAGGTCACAGCGAGGGCGCAGGCCTCTGAGGGAGCCCAGGTGCTCTGGAGGGACAGTGTGTGTCCCGCTGCCTGCAATGATTATAACAAATTTCCACAAACTGGTGGCTTAAGACAGCAGAAATGTGTTCTCCCATGGTTCTGGAGGTGAGAAGTCTGGAATGAGAGTGTGAGCAGGCCACGCTCCCTCTGGAGGCCCCGGGGCAGGGCCCTTCCTGCTTCTTCCAGCTTCTCAGGCTCCAGGTGTTCCTTGGCTTGAGCTGCATCACTCTAGCCTCTTCCTCGGTCTTCACGGGGCCTTCTCTCTCCTCTGTCTGTGTCCTGTGTCCAAATTTCCCTCTTCTTATAAAAACTCCACTCATTAGATTAGGGCTCACCCTCATTATCTGAACTTGATTATATCTGCAAAGACCCTGTTTCCAGATAAGCTCACATTCACAGATACCGGGGTTAGGACATACCATTTTGGGGGAGGCAGGCTGGCACAGCTTTTTGGAGGGAAGCAAATGGCTCCCAGGTGGTACCACCAGGAGGGGCGGGGAGGGCGCCTTTGCTCAGGGCAAAGGGTAACAAAAGCAAAAAGCAAGACCTTCTGATGGGAAGCCCTGGCCCTCTCAGGGAAGCGAAAGTTGCTCAGTCTCAAAAAACACTTGGCCTGAGATGACCGAAGACGCCTTGGGGGCTGCCGTCCAGGCTTATTGCTTTGGACGTCACCGGCTGTGCGGAATTGGTGTCTGGAGCCGAGAGCCAGCCAGGGCTGCTGAAGCGGCTGCAGGGATGAGGACGGGGCAGTGGTATCAGGTTCTCCCTTCTCAGCCCATGAACTGGACTCCTCGAGCCCAGACTGTAGCTCAGAGCTGCTCTGCTGGTTTCCTGGGGCTACTGTAACCAAGGAACACACACTTAGAGGCTGAAAACAATAGAAATTCATTCTTTTCAGCCCTGGAGGCCAGAAGTCCACAGTCAATCTTAGGGGACATCAAGGCATCTGCAGGACTGGTCCCTTCACAGGCTCCATCCCTGCCGCTTCCAGATTCTGCTGGCGTCGGCGATGCTTGGCCGGTGGCTGCATCACCCGGCTCTCTGCCATGTCCTCTCTGTCATCAGCTCTCCTCTGCCTCTCCTCTGACAAGGACTCTTGTGGTGACATTAGGACCCACCCGAATAACCTCCCCATCTCAAAGTCCTTAATGTCATCACATATATTAATACAAAGGCCCTTTTGCCACATAAGGCCACACAGTCACAGGTTCTGAGGATGGGGACGTGGACATCTTTGGAGGCCAATATCCAGTCGATGGCCACCCCTGCACCAGGTGGAAGGAACCCACAGGGACAGAAGGAGGAGAAACTCCCCCCATTTTAATTGACAAATCGTGGCTATATGCATTTATGAGGTTCAATGTGATGTGGTGGTTTCATTTTGTTTTGTTTTCAGTTTGAGACAGAGTCTCACTCTGTCATCCAGGCTGGAGTGCAGTGGCGTGATCTCAGCTCACTGCAACTTCTGCCTCCTGGGTTCAAGTGATTCTCATGCCTCAGCCTCCTTAGTAGCTGAGATTACAGGCATGCACCACCACACCCAGCTAATTTTTGCCCTTTTAGTAGAGATGGAGTTTCACCATGTTGCCCAGGCTGGTGTCGAATTTCTGGTCTTGAGTGATCCTCCCACCTTGGCCTCCCCAAGTGCTGGAATGCAGGCGTGAGCCACTGATCCGGCCTCAATGTGATGTTTTGATACATGTATATGACATGGTGCCATCAAATCAAGCTAATTAGCATATCTATCACCTCATCCTCCTTTCATTGTTTGGGGTGAGACATTTGAAACATTTGAAATTCTCTGCTAGTTGGAAATGGGTAATAAACAGCATACTATTGACTGCAGTCACTCTGGTGTGCTATAAATGAAAAACCCTTTCCTCCTGCCTCTCTGTAACCTTATATCCTTTGATCAGCAATTCTCCTTCTCTCCTTCCCATGCCCCAGCCTCTGGTTCCCGTGGTTCCACTCTTTACTTCTATGAGTTCAACTTAACTAGATTGCACACATCTGAGGTGAATGGTTGAGGGCCAGAGTGGGGACCAGGAGACTGGTGGGAGGGAGGGACCTCGTGCCCAAGCCAGGGGGACAAGGGAAGCTCGAGGGTGCAGAGATGAGCAGGATAGTCTCCAAAGGCCCCTTCAGTGCCCTGAGGCGCAGAGGCTATCACTGCCACTGTCACCACAGGTGCTGACCGGGCACCAGGACACACCTGAGCACTGGCCAGGCCGCCAGCCGACTTTCGGGAATCAGTTTCCTTGGATGCTTCTGGTGAGTGCCCACACTGGACAGTAGCACTCCCGTTTTCCTGACAAGGAAGCTGAGACTTGGGGAAATGAAGTCATTTGCCCAAAGCCATAGAAGGCACAGGTGGGAATGGACCCAGCTCTTCTTTGTGGTTCCAAAAAACCCTCCAAGATCAAGCGTCTACATCAGCAAAACCCGCTTTCATTCATGATTCACTTCGCCACTGAGTGCGTATCTGTTCCACTCCTGCCTGTGAGGGCCTGTGGGAATGTGAGGATGATTTCCACCTCAGCTCCCTCCGGGCTCCTGCCTTGGGTCCTGACATCATGTTGCCCCACAATGCTTCTGTGTCCCCTCCAGCCTGAGACATCTATGAGGACAGAGAACAGCTTTCTCTTCTGCCTGTGGCCTCATGGTTAGCACATGCCTGGTGCATAGTAGGTGGTCGGCAAAGCTTTGTTGAAAGGATGGGTGCAGGAGTGCACGGATGGGGGATGCCTGCCTTCAAGGAACTCACAGATGTGTAGAGCAGGGCTTGGCAAACTCCCATCCATAGGCCATTTGTATAAATCAGTCTTTATTGAAACACGGCCATGCTCATTCATTCCATATTGTCTGTCTGCTTTTGCATTAGAGTTGAATCATTGCCAAGAGGCCGATACAGGTTCGCTTCATGGGTACGTGACCCGTAGAGTTGCACAGGGGTCCATGTCACCATCTTGACCATCTACTGTCACTATCTTGAAATTAGTAAGAATCCATACAAATGCCCTATGGATGGGAGTTTGCCAACCCCTGCTCCGTACATCTGTGAGTTCCTTGAAGGCAGGCATCCCCCATCCACATGCTCCTGCAGCCATCCATGCATCAAAGCTTTACCAATCACCTACTACGCAAAGCCTGTATTTTCATTTTGCATGGAGCCCCATCCATTATGTAGCATGTCCTCTGAGTATGAACCACAAAGCCTAAAAATCTGGCCTTTTACAGAGAAAGTCAGCTGATACCTAGTCTAGAAAATAAAACAGGCACCTGACTTATGACAAATTCAAGCTATAAAGTGTCACATGCTGTCGGGAGGGGCAGGCACAGTGTCTCAGGAGTCTGCAGGACAGAGAAGCCCCTCATAGCTGAGGGATTCTGGAAGCTTCCTAGATGTAGTGCCTGCAGCAGCCCTGGGGACCTTGAGGCATCCGGAGGTTGGGTAGGGGATACAAATGTGGACAGACCACAAGGGCAGCTCAGACACCACCGTGCCAGGAAAGAGAGTCAACCTTTCTTCTTTTATGATCAAAGCAAAGTATATTAAAAAAACCAACATAAATTATTCATCTAGAAGAGAAGAGGAGCGATTATGCATTGATTTCTGTCCACCTACCCTGGCATTTATTTTGCTGTTGCAGCCGCAAGCTGGGATGGCCTCCACTGCAGGAGAGGGGCTGGCTGCAGGCACTGCATATACAGAGAACATAGGCAAACGGCATCATCAGGAGAAAATCCCCTGTGAGGATGAGCAGAGAGCTAAGGCACTCTTCCCAAACCCCCCACATAAAGAAATGCAAGGTTCTGCACAAGTTATGGTTTAAAATATTGGGGCTTTTGCACTTAATGCAAAAGACAAAGACAAAAATGAACATTTGAACACACAGGTGCAGCCAGAGCCAGGAAAGCCCAAACAGAGCCCAGCAGGGACTCTGCTCAGTCAATATTTGCTGTATTGACAAATGTATTGTTCTTGCTGCATCTGAGACCAGGAAGGGGCAGAACAACAGGATCTAGTGGGCCACACCTTCCTCTCTGCAGCCACGCGGGCTCCCACGTTGGGGGCCCCCATGGGACTCGGTGCTGTTAGACACAACAAAGACCAGGGGTGCAGTGGGACCAGAGCCCCTCTTGGCCGAGCCTCCTTTTCTCTCCCGGAAATCCCCCTGGGGCTGTGCACAGGAGAATCAAGGTGCTGCTTTCCAGCCAGCCGAGAGCTATGACCCAGGGAGCTGCCTGGCAAAGGTTTACCCCTCATCCCAATATTTACTCTTCTCACTCAATATTTCACATATGGGTTTGTGTCATTGATTTTTTGCATGGGGACATTTATACATGTAATATTGAGATTGGAGATTTAAATTCACACACACACAACTATTTAGGTTGGGGGAAACCTGACCTTCAGACTCACACACACATTTAAGTGATGGTTTAAATTGCCACATTTCGTCCAGATGGCAGAACTATGTAGAAAGAACTAAATTGACTTTCATGAAAAGATGTGAGCTCAAATAACAACAACAACAGCAAAATAATAACAGTAGGTATTCATGTAAGCACCACAGGGGCAGAGACTTTTGTCTGTTTTGATAGCTGCTGTAATCACCGGCATCTAGAACAAACCCTGGTGGGAAGGAGGTTCTCGGTGAAAATATGTTGAAAAAGCAGTAATACTGCTGTCTTTCCTTCCCTATTAGTGGAGGATGTTGAAGGAAATTTTCTGTAACCTGCGATGTTTTCATCTCAGGTGGAAAGAACAGGGGACCTCTCCTCAAGTTCCTGGTTATTTCCCTGCTGTAGGTTAAACGCATATGTCTTTAATTTCTATTTTTAAAAATTTGCCAATACACCATCAGCAATAAGCACACCTATTTAGTTGGATTGTGGCTTCTAAATATCATTCTCCATGAAAAGGAACTAGGGTATCTCAGAGAAATGACTGATACCTGGGCTGAGGTGGGAAAAGCACAGGAGAGGCTGCAGCATCCGTGTGCATGAGAAAGCAGAGGTGAGCTTAATGGTCATGAGAACATAGCAGAAGGATGCATGGGAGGCTTGCAATTCTGACCATGATGTAGTAACAGGGATCAGACTTAACCTGCCCCTTCCCCAGCCTTAAGCAACAAACAGGCAAAATATAGGAAACAGTGGCTTTGAAATGTGGGACAGCAGCCCTGAGGCAGCTCAGGGCTGATTCCTGAGAAAAGTGAAGCAAACAAGTTGAAGGCATGATAATTGTCCAAAGGCTGCAGCACAGAGACAGGAACTCAGGCAGTCAAGCAGTCTCACTGTATTGAAGATAAAATGGTTAGAGTTCAAGGAGCCCAAGAAGTTAAAATGTGTGAATCAGAATGCCCAAGAGGGGGATGTTGCATTCGTGCATGCATGTGCGTGCACGCACGTGCGCGCACACACACACACAGATTGAGAGGGAGAGACAGAAATCTACAGAGAGGTGCCCTTAAGTCTTTGGTTGAGTACTAACCTGCATAAGCATGAGAGGAAACTACCCAGGGCTGGGGAAAGAACCACCAGAAGATAGTAGATCCAACACTTCTGAGGGCTCACAGAGGACTGGGAATAGCTCATGGTCTCACCAACTGAGGTGAAAAGATCCACAGGGTATCACTGAGCAGGGTTCTCAGAAGAGTATCATCGGGATTCAAGGCTTCTCTGGATCTGCCCTATCAAAGTGTAGGAACAAACCCTGAACAGAGTCAATGGATTCTAAGCAACTTAACTGTGTGCTCATACAGATTCTAACACAAATTAAAGAATAAGCAATAAAATCTAGTACTCAACAACATAAAATCTTAATGTCTGGCATTTAATAAAAAATTAACAGGCAAGCAAAGAAGTGAGAGAATATGACCCATAACTAGAAGAGAAAATAATCAATAGAAACAGACCCAGAAATGAGACAAATGATAAAATTAGAAGAAAATAATATTAAAATGATTAAAAGTGTGCTGCATCTATTCAAGAATGTATCATGAAATGATGAGGAAAAGAATGAAAGATATTTTTGAAACAATCCAAATGGAACTCCTATAGTTGAAAAATACACAGGATGGGATTAATGACAGATAAGGTACTGCAGAAGAAAGGATCAACAAAATTGAAGACATAGCAATAGAAACTCTTCAGGATAAAACAGAGAGAAAAAGCACTGGGAAAAATACATAGAACATCATAGATTTGTGGAACAATACCAAGTAGTCCAACACACATGTGCTAAAAGTCCAAGAAATGGAAGTGGGGTGCAGAAAAAGTATTTGAAGAAAAAAATGATAAAAATTTTTCCATTGTTAATGAGAAGTATAAGCCCACAGATCTAAAAAACTTAATAAATTTCAATCAGAAGAAATATGAAGAAAACACACCAAGGCACATCATAATCAAACTGCTGAAAACAAGTGATAAAGAAAAAAAATCTTAAAAGCAGTTGGAGAAAAAGGACATATTATGTAGAGGAACAAGAGTTTGGCATACTTCTCATCAAAGTATATGCTAGTCAGAAGACAATGGAATGACATCTTTAAAGTATGAAAGAAACAAAACACCAACCTAGAATTCTACACTCAGCAAAAATATATTTCAAAAATAAAGGTGAAATAAAGACTTTCACAGAAGAACAAAAGCTGAGAAAATTCATTGCTAGCAGACCTATACCACAAGAAATGATAAAGGAAGTTATTCAGGCAAAAGGAAAATTATAACAGATGAAATTGGGACACACACAAAAGGATGGATTGCACCAGAATTAGTATATAATAATAAGTATGTAGGTTAATATAAAAACATTTTCTCAATTTTAATCTCCTTAAAAGACAATTAACTGTTTATACCAAAAATGATAACTGTATTATAGGGCTTATTACATACATAGAAATAAAATATAATAGGACAGTAGCACAAAGGAAAGAGAGAAATGGAAATATATTGTTGAAAAGTTTTTAAACTATATGTGAAGTGGTATAATATTTGAAAATATACCATCATAAGTTTAAAACTATGTTGTAAACTCAAAAGCGACCACTAAATAAAAGTAAAATAAAACAAAAACTGCTAAGAATCCAACAGTAAAGATAAAATAGAATAACAAACATTTTATACAAAAAGCACACATGTGCTGTATATATTTTATATATATATATATCAAGATGGTAGATTTATATGCACATTTATTAATACATTAAATGTAAATGGTCTACACACTCCAATTAAAAGGCAGAAATTATAGTTTGAATCAAAAAGCGAAACCCAATTGTATACTATTTCCCTCAAAGGGACAGAGAAGTCAGCTGGAAGGTGCTACCATGGGTCAAGTATAGAACAACTTATTCATCAAAATAAATAATGATGGTACTTGATTGTAACCAATTGAGTAAAATAGGAATCCATTAGTCCAAATGGAAATAAATAAATAATAAACAATGAAGAAGGAAAATTCTTCTTTACAATAGAATGCCAACTTATAAATATAGAAGGAAACCATCAATAGATTATAAAGCTACTGTTGATAATAAATGTTTGATGAGGAACAGGATATTTACATAGTCATGAAGTATCTTCCCATCAATGTCTCATTAATTACAAAGGTCAAAATAGTGGCTGGCATATATTCTTTGAAACTGTTATGATCACAAAGGCTGTTATCATGACAAAGGCTGAAACTGTTCCAGATTAACAGAGTCTAAGAAGACATGACAACTCCCTGTAATACTTGATCTTAGATTGAATACTGGACCTGGAAAAACAAGCTCTGAAGGACATTATTGGAACAGTGCATGAAATTTGAATAAAGACTATAGATTAGATTATAGTATTACAATGTTTTCAAACATAAAGAAATATTCAGTAAAGTACTTACTCTTTAAATTACACTCCCATGGTTTAGAGGAAAATGCGTAGATATGTAAAAATATACAGATAGAAGTAGAAATGGGGATATGAGAAGATAGAAAGATAAGATAGAAGGCAAATAAGAAATATAAGGTAGAACAAGATGATAAAGAAAATGTGGTAAAGCATAAACAACTGGTGAATCCATGTGAAGGCTAAACAGGCATTCCTTGTGCAATCTTGGCAATTTTTCTATATGTTTGGGATTATATCAATATAAAGAGTTACCAAAAAATACGTGACATATACATTTTTAAAAATCCAATATTTCCTTTTTCATTGGTAGAAGTCCAACTCACAAATACTCTAGAAGCAAAATTTCTGAAACTGCCGTGATGCCCTAGAAGTGAAATCTCTGGAACTGCCAGGATGTTAAGAAGCTCTGCTTGTGTAGAAAGAAAACAAACCCGAAGAATAAGTTTTCTTGAGAGAAAAAATATCATCAATAATCTTCCATTTGGCCCTAACATTCTACGATTGGTGACATTAAAGAACAACAGCAACAAACTCAGAAAATATTCCAGGCCAGGCCACCAGGGCAAATGCTTGATCTGTTAATCGATGGAGCTTCTAGCTTGTCTAGATGTGAGGCTGGACAAGACTCACACATCTGATTTTTTCTGTATCATATGGGAAGGGTGTTTAAGGGAAGATTTTCGCTTTCCAAGGCTCTCTTCCCACAACATCCACAGGAAAAGATGTTTCAAGACGGACTCTCCCCAGCAGAGCCAGAACCGTACTGGCTTCAGACCCAAAGGAGGACTCCTGTGTTGTGTGAGATGGAATGGACTAATGCTAGAAAAATTGAGAAAGATACAAATGTAAGATGGTGAGGGTTTTGTTCATTTGGGAACTGGACTTTAGAGAACAAGGAATGTGCCTCACCCCTCCACCCAGTCTTTTCTTGTTCTGGACATCTAACTCATGTCAACTTAGACGACTGTTCAAAAACCAGGTGAGGGAGAGGATGACGGAGTTCAGTCCCCAGATCACTGGGACTCTGTCCTAGAGTCTGGCCGTGATTCAAGTTAACAGGGGCTGAAGAGGCATGAGCAAAAAGGACTCTGGACACATGACAAAGGTGCAGCAATAATTATGAAATAAAGGTTGAGCTCACTGGGTTCAGCAGAAATGCCCAGTGTTAGTCTATGCCATTGTGCCAATTTTCTGATCTTTTTAATAAAAGCATATATGGTTCCCTGCAAAATGATTTGCAGGACTCTTTTTATTTATTCAACATTTGCATGCCAGGACACGATGGTACACACCATAGCTGGTCATCATCTGCTGTCAACCTAAGACTTCATGTCTGGGGGTGGGAGGCCGTTAACAGTAAGTGCAGCTCTGAGACCCCCGTATTCCAGGGACAGTGGACTGGGGAGCCAGCTTAGCAAAACCTACCTGTGCAAAAGAAGAGGCTAAGAATATCTCAAAAGCAGGTCAGGTGTTTGGAAGAAATAAATAAAACGTAGCTTGTTATTTCAAGCTTTTCTAAGAATATGGCCATTTGAGATGCATGAGACTACCTGGACACTGAGAGAAGTGGCCAATTCCAGGTCCCAGGGTGAAAAGGGGCTTAATGAGCCTGGAGGATCTCACTCTTCCAGGTGTCAAGGAACTCCTCCAAGCTGAATGAGTCAGGCCAGAAAGACACAGGGGCTCCTGGAGGGGCTCTTGTTGGCCAAAAATGATGCAATTTGGGTATCAAAAAGAATAATGATGTGAGATGGGATCCTGGAAAGAAAAAGGACATTAAGCTGGGTGTGGTGGCTCACACCTGTAATCCCAGCATTTTGGGAGGCTGAGATGGGAGGATCACCTGAGGTCAGGAGTTCAAGACCAGCTTGGTCAACATGGTGAACCCTGTCTCTACTAAAAATACAAAAAAAAAAAATTAGCTGCGCCTGGTGGCAGGCACCTGTAATTCCAGCTACTCAGGAGGCTGAGGTAGGAGAATCACTTGAGCCCAGAAGATGGAGGTTGTAGTGAGCCGAGATCACACCATTGCATTCCAGCCTGGGTGACAAGAGCGAGACTCTGTCAAAAAGGAAGGAAGGAAGGAAGGAAGGGGAGAGAAAGAAAGAAAAAGGAAAGAAAGAAAGAAAGAAGAAGAAGAAGAAGAAGAAAGAAAGAAGAAGAAGAAGAAGAAGAAAAGAAAAGAAAGAAAGAAAGAAAGAAAGAAAGAAAGAAAGAAAGAAAGAAAGAAAGAAAGAAAGAAAAAGAAAGAAGGAAAGACATTAAGTAAAAACTAAGAAAATCTGAATGAAGTATGAAACTTTAATACTATATTGTGATTGAGTATGAGATTTTAATAATAATACATTGGGATTGGTTCATTAATTGTAGCAAATGTATCATCCTAATTGTAAGATGTTGGCAATAAAGGAAATTGGGCGCTGGGTATGCAGAAGCTCTCTGCTATCGTCGTATTTTTCTGTAAACCTAAAAGTATTCTAAAAATTAATTTTAATTATACGGAGAAATAAGAACTATGGCTACAATAGATTGAAACACATTAGAGATATAAAAATCTTTGAATGATGAGAGAGAGGGCTAACAAGAGAAGCCAAAGCTTGATAGATAAACTGTGAAAAAGACAGAAAAATTGGCTAAAGAACTCTTTCTCTTCAGTGGGGGTGGAGAACAAAAGACCAAAGAAAGACTCTTGATCAAGAATAACTTCTGTTTATATTTTGGATCTCTAAAGATTTTCTTCTTAACTGAAAACAGAGACAATATTTTCTGTACAATGGTTTGAATCATAATGACTTCTTTTTGCCATTCAGACTTCTCATGACACTCTAAAATAATTTTGATGATTGCATAATAAAATCATTTTTAAAAGACCCAGAAATATCTCAAAAATGGAGGCATCAGCATCGATTAGAACAGTCCCCATAGGTTCTGCCTTTTTTACCTGAGACAGGGGCAAATGACAGAAAGGAAGAATGGTATTTTCTTTGGAGACATTAGGGTTTCACAAGTACTGCAGTTACAGGCAGTTTCTGGCTGGTAGGACACTTTTTGAAATAAATTGTATCGTTGTGGAATGAGAATGTTTTAAATCATAATCAAAGCCCACTTCCAAATGCTCCAGCTTCCTGGATTCTGCTGAAACCTCCCTTGCAAAAGTTATGTTGAATCTAGGTGTCCAAATTTAAAATAAAATGGCTTTTCCAAATATTTTGGTGAAAATAGAAACTTTCCGTTTTATGAGATATTATTTTTGTCTTCCATCTGCACTCAAAGTAAAACAAAATATTAAGGCTTAATTCCATTTTATTTCAACTGTTTAACTTTGCCCCTGAACTTTTAGATAAACATTTACCCAATAGTTGAACTGGTGGATTTGAATTTTTGAAACATAGTAAACATTTTCCTATTTAATAATCTATCTAGTTTCTATAAACTCTATCGGATATTTATCAGATGTTTTAGCTTCTTTTAAGGTTGAATAAAGTTTAAGGTTCACATAGATTTTTTTTTTTAACAGATCAGTTTCTATCTTTTTCCCCCCATCTTGTTTCCAAAATGGTTATGGAAGTCATCACTGCTTGTGCTGAATCAAGTTTTTGAGATTAGGCAATAAGTGGGGTGTGGTTTATCGATTAGACAAAAGATCGAAGTTCAGAAAATCCAAACCTTGAAATAAACTTCATCCTGGGATGTCTCTGTCTCTGTCTCTCTCTCTTCCTCTCTTTCCCCCACCTCCCTCTCTCTTTTCCACTCTCTCTGTCTC
>NW_012115266.1:214467-242400 GCF_000951035.1 Colobus angolensis palliatus | reverse complement strand
GTGAGTGGTTTCTGCTCCTCAGGAAATTATATCCCTTGGGGGGGCCTCACTGCCTCAGCAGAAAGTAGACAGACAGGATCCTGGGCAGTGTGTTTACCAGTGGAAACAGGTTCTTCTTGAATGTCGAGGGCCACACCTCGTTTCTTTGGGTCTGTGTGTGTGTCCCGTGAACAACTGGGCATATGCTTCCCGGACAAGCAGGATGTGTTTTCTTCCTGAACCACAACTGTTTTTTCACAGCAATTGTCACTGATGCTGGCCCCTGATTGCTTTCTGGTGGCTTATGGGAGGAGCTGGCTGTGACATCTCGGAGGTGGAAATCTAAGACGCATAAAGATGCCAAAAGCCCACCTCAGCAGGATAAACCATGACCCGACATGAAGTGGGAGCAGGAAGCTCAGCTCCTACCACCAGTGCTTCTCAATGCTCCCAAGTCACCCACCGGAAACAACAGAAGTCCCCGTGGTGGTATGGCCAACCGCTCTGGCTTTGCAGTTGACCGATCAGGTTTCAAAGCCTGACTGTTCACGGTCAGGTGATCTTGGACAAGTGACTTCGCCTCTCCATGCCTTGGTTTCCTCATCCATCAAATGGGGATATGATAGTCCCTGATTCAAAGGTTGTCTTGAAGATGACCCGAACAACCAGCCTGAAGTGCAATGCCTGCCACATAGCTGGCATGGAATAAGTGGCAGTTGGTTCATTTATTCAGCGGGTCATGCTCTGAGCACCTCCTGTGTTCCGGGAGCTGTTATGGGCACTGGGGATGGAGGATAAATGCTAAAAGGTAATGGTGGGGATAACTATCCCAGAAAGTGAGTGAATATTCGAATGAATGAGCAAGCAATATGGCTACCTAATCTTCTATGAATCTACATGCTGTGTTTTTTTGTTTGTTTATTTGTTTGTTTTGTTTTGTTTTGTTTGAGATGGAGTCTTACTCTGTCGCCCAAGCTGGAGTACAGTGGCGCAATCTCAGTTCAGTGCAATCTCTGCCTACCGGGTTCAAGCGATTCTCCTGCCTCAGTCTCCTGAGTAGCTGGGATTTCAGGTGCTTGCCACCACGCCCAGCTAATTTTTGTATTTGTAGTGGAGACAGGGTTTCACCATGTTGGTCAGGCTGGTCTCGAACTCCTGACTTCTGGTGATCCACCTGCTCAGCCTCCCGACGTGCTGGGATTACAGGCATGAACCATCACGTCCAACCACTGTCTGCGTTTTAAGCAATAGAGACGGCTCCCTGGGCTGTTTTAGGAATGGTTCTTCCATCTCTGGAGATGACAGACTGCATTCTGGGAAAATCACCTGAATGTTGCCTGGAGCTTTTCCTCCTGGCATGGTCCCTTCACCTGGAAACCTCTGCATCCTATTCGGGGTGCAAGATACATAATGACAAAACTAGCCAAACCCTGAAATGGCAGCTGTGATAACACAGCTGTTTAGTACTTGTTACAGGTGAGGTTTGCATTTCGTTGACTATTGACACAGAAGTGCTGGGAACAGGCTGCAGGATCGGAGGGCCAGGTCCTCCGCCCCACAGTGCAGGTGCAGGTCACCACCCACTTACTTAGCGCCACATCACACCATTGCTCCTGCTGCTTGTCACTCGGAGCCCCCTTCCTGGTTCCCCAGGCAGCTCCTAAGCCCAGCCCTATGGCTCCTCCTCCCTGGAGGCTTCTCTGACTCCCTGCTCCGTGTGCTTTTCCTTTCTCTGTTGACCTTGGTCCCACCTCCAACACCCCCAAGGTAACTGCTGCACCACTGTTGGGGGCCCCAACTCTCTCTCCTGTGCTTCTCTCAAGCTTTTCCTCCTAACTTCTATAACATCGAGAATTGTGCTCCCCGTAGGCACCTCACAAATGTTTAGTGCTTGTGGTTCTAGTTCCCCTCAGGAGTAGTTAAATTAAAAGGCAGAAGACATGATATTTGAAGATAGGACCTGGATTTAAACCCTACTCTGCTATTCTCTAGCTGTGTGACCTAGGACAAGTTCACTCACATCTCTGACCTCAATTTCCTTACCTGTCAAATGGAGATATTAACAGGGTTATAGGAAAACTAAGGGAGAGGACATGCTTGGAAATTCTCATGAGGACGGAAAGCAACGTGATGCATGGTTGACCACCAGTGTCAGCATTTACCCAGGCTTATTTGTGCTTCAAGAACCTTCCATTGCCATATACACTTTTTTTTATTTGAAAGCAAACAGGTTTTATTGGAGCAGACGTTCATAAAAGTGTACACATCATAATTTTACAGTTTGAAGAATTTTTACAACATGAATGTATCTGATGATTACAACCCAGATCAAGCTAAAGAACATTACTAGCTCCCCTGAAGCCCCCTTCATGATGCCCACCCACCCCCAGGCATTACCCTCCACCCGTCACTGTGGATTCAACTTGCCTGTTGTTGAATTCAGTGGAATCGAGCTTTTGCTCTAACCTTGTACGTTAGATTCTTCAACGTGGTTACATGTAGAAGTCCTTCATTCTCGTCGCTCTAAAGTATTCTGTTGTATAAACACACCACAGATTTCCTGTTGACATGGTCAGGTTTTGGCTTGGGGTCTGATCTTGGTTTGCTTTGAGCCATTCTGGTGTGTGTGTTGTGGTATCTCATTGTGGTTTTACGTTGTGTCTTTTTGAGGACTAATGCTGGTGGTCACCGTATCATAGGCATATGGATCATTTGAAGAGCCTCTTTTGAGGAAGTGCTCATACGAGAATTTTTTTTAATTGGGTTATTTGTCTTTTTCTATTCCTTTGTAAGAGTGGCTTACATACTTTGGAGACAAGTCCTTTGAGATTTATATGTATTTCAAGCATCTTCTCCCGCTCTATGTCTTACCTTTTCACTTACTTAATGTTGCCTTTTGATCAACACAGGTTTCTAATTTTATTGAAGATTTATTAATCTTTTCCTTTGTGGTTACTGATTTCTGTGTTCTGTTTAAGAGATATTTGTGCATCCTAAGGTCATGAAGGTAGCCTTCTGTGGTATATTCTAGAAGCTTTATGGTTGGCCTTTTTGCATCTGGAATTGGCTTTGTGTATGACATAAGGTAGGTGGTCAAGGTCCAGCTTTCTCCCTGTGACTCTCCACACCACTTACTGATTCCACACCACTTATTGATTACACCCTACTCATTGAAAACACAGTCCTTTCCCACACTGCACTACAGCAGCACCTTTGTAGTAAATCAAGTTGTGGAATATATGCAGGTCAGTTTCCAGAATCTCTACTTTGATCCATGTATCCTTGAATATTACACTGTTATAACTATGGTTGGTCAATATGAATATCAGGTAGTATACGTCCTCTCACTTTTCCCTTGAGGGAGTCTTCAGTCTTGTTGGCCTTTGGCATTTCCATATAAATTTCAGTATCAGCTTGTCAACCTCTCTTACACACACACATGCACATACACACATGCCTTCTGACATTTTGATTGGGATCACATTGAATATATAGGTCAAGACCAATTTGGCGAGAATTTTTTTTTTTTTTTTTTGAGACTCAGTTTTGTTTTTATCACCCAGGCCGGAGTGCAATGGCACGATCTTGGCTCACTGCAACCTCCGCCTCTCAGGTTCAAGCGATTCTCCTACCTCAGCCTCCCAAGCAGCTGGGATTATAGATGCCCACTACCACACCCAGCCAATTTCTTTGTATTTTTAGTAGAGACAGGGTTTCACCATTTTGGCTAGGCTGGTCTTGAACTTCTGACCTCAGATTATCTGCCCATCTCAGCCTCCCAAAGTCCTGGGATTACAGATGTGAGCCACCGTGCCTGGCCCCAGTTTGGGGAGAATTGATGGTTATGCTTATTGAGACTTCCAATCCATGAACATGGACCATCCTGCCATTCATTCTGGTTTTCTTTCATGTCTCTTAGTAATGTTTGGTGATTTTTCTTTGTGGAGGGCATGCATCTTTTCTGTTTGTTCTTACGCATTTAATTTTTTTTAATGTTGTTTAAAAAGGCATGAGTTTTTAGGATTTTGTTTGTTCCTAGTATATAGAAGAACAATTGACTTTTGAGCGTTAATCTTGTATTCAGTGACTTTGCCAAATTTACTTTTTAATTCCAATAGTTCATCTGGTTTGCCAAATTTACTTTTTAATTCCAATAGTTCATCTGAATTTTCTCCTTTCAAAATCATGCTTTTGGGGATAATGTCAGTTTCATTTTTTCCTTTCCAATCCATAACTTTGTGTTTCTTTTTCTTGCCTTATTACATCCCTAGAACATCCAATGCAATGTTGAATAGGAGTGGAGGTGGCAGACATCTGTGTTTCAATTCTAGCATCAGGGTATAGCTTTCAATAGCTTACTATTTAACATGCTATTTGTTGTAGATTTAGTCGTTTCTCTTTAATTTGCTAAGAGTTCTTACAAACAGGTGTTAATTTTACCAAATGCTTTTTGAGCACCTGCCAAGATGATGATTTGGGGTTTTTTTCTCCTTTATTTTGTTAATTTTTGAGTATTAAACCAAACTTACATCCCTGAAATAAGTTCAATTTGGTCCTAATATTTTAACCTTGTTAATGGAAGTGGTTTGCTGGTATTTTTGTTTAGGATTTATAAGAGATATGTATATTTATAAGATATATTGTCTCATATTGTAAGAGCCTTTTCAGGTTCAAATTCACTGGGAAATGGTCTCTCTACCTATTCCTGGAAGTTTGTGGAAGATTGGTGTTATTTCTTCCAGAAATGTCTAGAAAATTTTTACCAATGGAGCTCTATGTACCTAGAGTTCTCTTTACAAAAATAATTTTAATTAGAAATCAAATTGATTTCTAGATATAGGACATTGTGATTGTTTACCTCTTCTAATGCAAGTGTTGGGAAGTGGTGCTTTTCTGGAAAATGGTCCATTTCATCCAGATTTTCCAATGTATTTGAATAATTATTAATAATGTACTCACATTATCTTTTTCCTGTCTGCAGAAACTGTTGTAATGTCTGCTTCCTCGTTCTTGTTATCCATCATTTGTGTCTGTCTTCTCTATTTTGTACTTTGTCTCCAACATGGCCCTCAGGCCCAGGAAAGAGGGGCCCCTGCTCAGGACCCTGAGCTACCACAACCCTCCTCTGGTCCGCACACCTCGCCGCGGGTATAAAGTTCATGGAGCTAAGGGAACTGCACACCCAGGGCCCACACACCCCTTCCGAGACCATGCCTAGCTATTCAGGCCCCAAAGGTCCCTAACTAACGGCCCCCAGCCTGCTCCCAGAGCCTGCAAGTCCTCCCCACTGGCTTTGTCTTTCCAAAGACAAGCCATGGGAACATGGTGTAGGCCAAGCAGGTAGCTAAGGGGCAGATGTTGTGGGGCTGTTGTCAGACTTTGGAGGTACAGGCTCCTCACAGCACAGGATGGTGCCAGGGGTCGTGAAAGTGTGTGGCAGCTACCAGCTCCCCACCACCTCAGCTGCTGGCACACATCTCCAAGGAGTCTGAGACTCCTAAATCTGAACCTAGCCTTCTCTGTTGTAGGAAGGTATATTTGTCAAAGCAGAAACAGAAAATATTTCATTCCATTGTTTGCTAGCTTGCTTTATAACTTAACTATTTAGACATGTGGCATGTGGTCTCCACTCTTGTGAGAGGCAGGCCTGAGTCTTGATTGAGTTTTATCAATTTTATTAGTCTTTTAAATAAGCAATTTTAGTTTTGTTGATTTCTCCATTATAAATTTGATTTCTAAATTGTTGGTTTCTGTTCTTTATTATTTGTGTCCTTCTACTTTGGGTTTAATATACAGTCCTTATTAGCTTTCTGAGTCATAAATTTAGATCATTAATTTTCAGCCTTCTTTTTGGGCTCAAATGCATTTAGGGCTGTACAAGTATTTTCAAACACAGAATTAGCTACATATGATGATACCGTAATATGATATGGGATATCATATTTTCATGATATCCAGTTCAAACTGTTTGTAAATTTTCACTGTGATTTAATCTTGTTCTATAGATAAGTTAGAAGGGTATCACTTAATTTCCAAACACTGAGTTTTTTTATAGTTGTCCTTTTGTTATTGGTCTTTACTTGTTTCTATTGTTATCAGAGGACAAGATTTCAGTCCTTTGAACTATGTTGAGGCTGGCTTTATGGCTCACCATGGGCTATTGTGGTAAATGATTTTTTGTGCACTTAAAAATACATATATATTTGGTAATTTTTGTCAATTTTGTGTGTGTGTGTATGAAATTCTATGATTTCCTGAAAGAGTTGTACTAAATTTTAAGTTAAAATATGTAATCACAATTAATGGTTTATTCCTTATTTTAGTTCTGTCAGTTTTGGGTTTATGTATTTTGATATGTACATAATTTAAAATTGTTATATCTTTCTGTTGACTATAAAGCATCCCTTTTTATCTCTAGTAAAATTTCTTATTTTGAAATATATTTATTTGATATTTCTATAGCTGCAGCAAGTTTCTTTCAAGTGTTTGCATGGTATATTGATATTTTTTCCGTCCTTTGACTTTTAATCATTCTGGTTCTTTATATTAAAGTGTGTCTTCTGTATACAATATACAGTTGAAGTTTTAAAAAAAATCAGTCTGATAACTTTGTCATTTAATTGGAATATTTAGGCCATTTATATTTACTATAAGTACTGATGTATGTCTGGGTTTACATCCACTATATTACTGTAAGTTTTATAGCTATACCATTTGTTTTTTGGACTTTTTTACCTCCTACTTTTTGGTTAATCAATTCTTTTTTAAATTGCCATTTCTCTCTATTATTTGATTAGTTATGTGTGTCTTCAAGTGGTTGCACTAGAAATTGCCACATACATTCCTGGCTTTTTAGAGTCTTTCTTAAAACAATATTTACACCACCTTTGGACAATGTGAAAACCTTAACTTAAGGTTTTAAAAATGCTTTTAACTTCATTTACCTTCCCCCCCACCCCACCTTTTGTTTATTTTTGTCATGTATTAATGTTACTTATATTTAATCCCCACAAGACATTGTTATTGCTATTTTAAACAATCAATATTCATTTAGCTTTACTCACATATATATTTTCCTTTCCAATGTTTTTTATTCTTTTCTACCTTATCAGACTTTCATATGGGATTATTTTCCCTCTGTTTAAAAATTCCTTTTAGTATTTCTTTTAGTGCAGGTCTGCTGTCAATGAATTCTCTTAGTTTTTGTTCATCCAAAAACATATTTATTTCATTTTCATTTTTGAAAGATATTTTCTCTAGATATAGAACCCTAGATTGGCAGTAATTTTCTTTCAGCAATTTCAGTATGTCACTCTATTGTCTTTGGTTTCTATTGCTTCTGTTGAAAAGTCAGCCATTTACCTTATTATTAATCTTTTGAAAGTAGATGTCTTTATTCTCTAGCTGTTTTGTCATTTTTCCCTTTTTTTTGTTTTCACCAATTTTGCTATGATGGGCTGGGATTATTCTGATAGGGTCTGGACCATACTTTTCAACATCGTGCTAGATATCCTAGGAAAAAAACAAAGCAAGAAAAATAAATAAAACTATGGATAGAAAAGGAAAAAATAATGCTGACATTATGCAAATATAACCTGTTTGGGGTTCATAGAGCACATCATATTCTTAACTAAACATGGCCTGATGTCTTTCATCAGTTTTGGAAAATTCTTGGTCAGACACCTCAAACATTGCTTCTGCCCCATTTTCTCCCTTCTGTGTTTTCAGAAGTCCAGCTGCGCATAGGTTAGGTATGTTTACAAGACGTGGATGCTTCTCATGGTCTTTTCTGTGTTTTACATCTTTTTTTTTTCTCCTATGCTTCAATTTTAATGCTTTCTGTTAACCATCTTTCAGTTTAGCTCATCTCTTATATTCTATCTAATCTGCAGCTCTACTTACCTTTTGAGTTATCATTTTTGGCTTTGGAATTCCCATTGGATTCTATCTGTACATTCTCATTCTCAAGTGAAATTCTCTATCTTTGCATTTACTGTATTCGTCATATTAACAGATGTGTCTAATTACCCCAATATCTGGATCTGCTGTTGGTCTGTTTCTATTGTCCTTTGGTTTCTGTTTGGTTGTTTTACTTTGTTTTGTTTCTGTGGTTCTTGATTATTTAGCTCTGCTTCCTGGCATGGGTGGTGATTTTTAATTGAATCTTGGATATCACGTGCGGACAGTGCAGAGGCTCCAGATGATGTTCTCTTCTTCCAAGAGGATTCTTGTCTTTTTGGCAGGCAGAATGCAGAAAGACCGGCTGGTTTCTGTCAGGGTTGGAGATGATTTGAGATTAGACTTAAGGACTTATGGAAGGCAGGTCTTTTTCTGGGTTCTTGATAGAAAGCCTGGAGAGTTTACTAGGACTCTACCTCCTTAGAGTACCCTGAACTCCAATTATATGTGTGTGTGTGTGTGTGTGTGTGTGTGTGTGTGTGTGTGTGTGTGTGTGATGTGTGAGCAATAAAGCTTTTTAATCACCTGGGTGCAGGCGAGGCAGACTGAGTCCGAAAAAGGAGTCAGCAAAGGGAGATGGGGTGGGGCAGTTTTATAGGATTTGGGTAGTGTAGTGGAAACTTACAATTAAAGGGGGTTTTCTCTTGCAGGCAGGGGCAGGGGTTACAAGGTGCTCGGTGGAGTGCTTCTGATACTCATTGTCCAGGAGAAGGAATGTCACAAGGTCAATTCATCAGTTAGGGTGGGGCAGGAACAAATCACCATGGTGGAATGTCATCAGTTAAGGCAGGAACTGTCTATTCTCACTTGTTTTGTGGGTCTTCAGTTGCTTCAGGCCATCTGGATATATACGTGCAGGTCACAGGGGATGTGATGGCTTAGGTTGGGCTCAGAGGTCTGACATTCCTGTCTTCTTATATTAATAAAAAAAAAAAATAGTGGTGAAATGTTGGGGCGGCAAAAAATTTTGGGGGTGGTATGGAGAGAGAATGGGCGGTATTTCTCAGGACTGCTTCGAGTGGGATTAGGGGTGGCATGGTAACCTAGAGTGGGAAAGATTAAACTGAAGAAAGATTTTGGGGTAAGGGGTGATATTGTGCGGTTGTTAGAAGGAGCATTTGTTGTATAGAATGATTGGTGATGGCTTGGATGTGGTTTGGTATGAATTGAGAAACTAAACGGAAGACACAAGGTACAAATAAGAGAAGCAGAAAAACAGTATTAAAAGACTGAGAATTGGGAGGACCCAGGACATCCAGTTAGAGAGTGCCCGAGGGGGTTCAGCATAATTATTTACTTGGTTGGTGAATTTTTGGGCTCTATCCTTGATTTTTTTATGTTGTCATATACTAGGCCAGATTGATTTAGGTAAAAACAACACTCTTCATTTAAACATATACAAAGTCCTCCTTTTTCAGCAGTAAGTCAAGGCCTCGGTGGTCTTGGAGGACAACCGCAGCTAAAGAGTCAACCCGGGCCTGAAGGATTGATAAATTTTGTGATATGTCTGCGATGCTAGCAGAGAAGTTATTAGAGAGGCTACGGAAGGTTGTGAGGAGATTAGCAGCCTGGCGAATTTCCTGTCTAGCTTGCTGGAGGACTGGAAGATAGTTGTCCAGAGGGCTGGTGTCTGGAACAAGGTTGGGGCTGAGCAAGAAAGTGCGTCCATATAAAAGTGCAAATGGACTGTACCCTGTAGCATTTCAAGGGCAAACTCTAATTCTGGGAAGGGCAAGAGGTAGGAGTACTGTCCAGTCATTTTTAAGTTGGAGGCTGAGCTTGGTGAGGTGTGTTTTTAAAAGACCATTAGTCCATTCTACCTTTCCTGAAGATTGAGGACGGTAAGGGGTATGAAGGTTCCACTGAATACTAAGAGCCTGAGAGACGGCTTGGGTGATTTGACCGATAAAAGCCGGATCGTTGTCGGCCAGGCATGGTGGCTGACGCCTGTAATCTCAGCACTTCAGGAGGCCGAGGCAGGCAGATCACGAGGTCAGGAGATCGAGACCATCCTGGCTAACATGGTGAAACCCCATCTCTACCAAAAATACAAAAAACTAGCCAAGGGTGGTGGCAGGTGCCTGTAGTCCCAGCTCTCTCAGGAGGCTGAGGCAGGAGAACAGCGTGAACCCAGGAGGCGGAGCTTGCAGTGAGCCAAGATTGCGCCACTGCACCAGCCTGAGCGACAGAGTGAGACTGCATCTCAAAAAAAAAAAAAAAAAAAAAAAAGCTGTACCATTGTCAGATTGAACAGAAGTAGGAAGGCCAAATAGGGGAATTATATCTGTTAGAAGGGAAGGAATGACTGCAGTAGCCTTTTCGAGCTAGTGGGAAAGGCCTCGACCCATCTGGTGAAGGTGTCAATCCAAACTAGCAGATACTCAAATTTACGGACACGGGGCATATGAGTGAAGTCAATCTGCCAATCTTGTGTTGGAGTAAATCCATGAGCCTGATGCGCAGGAAAAGGAGGAGACCTGAGAAAGCCTTGGGGGCTGGTGGCATGGCAGACAGAGCATTGAGAGGTGATGGTCTTAAGGATGGATTTCCATGAAGGGAAGGAGATGAGGGGCTGCAGGAGGCAAGCCAGAGGCTTGTGTCTCACGTGGAGGTGATCATGAAGGGAAGAAAGAATGGATTGAGCTTGTGAGGCAGGAAGAATGAATTTTCCAGGATCGAAGGACCACTTGCCCTGAATTGGGAAAGTCTGGTAGAGCAGGTTTTCAGAAGAAGAGTAGGTGGGAGTGATAAAGGAGAAAGAAAAATACTGGCCTTCTGGAGTGGGGGCTGGCGTATTACTGGGTGTGGAGGCATTGGCTATTTTATTCTTTTTATTTTTATTTATTTATTTATTTTTTATTTAATTAATTAATTTATTTATTTGTTTTGGCTGTCCTGTCGGCATAGGCATTTTCCTTTGCAATAAGAGCAGTAGGTTTCTGGTGTCCTTTATAATGAATGACTCCAGCCTTGGCCGGCAGGAGAGCAGCCTTAACGAGGGCCTTTATTAGGGCGGCGTTGATCATGGAAGATCCTTGTGTGGTAAGGAAGCCTCTTTAGGCCCAGATGACCGCATGGTTATGGAGGATGAGGAAAGCATATTTGAAGTCAGTATAAATGTTAATGTGCGTTCCTTCAGCGAAAGAGAGCGCACGAGTTAAAGCAATCAGTTCAGCTTGTTGGGAAGTGGTGGAGGGGGCACGTGCAGCAGCTATGATAAGAGTGGTGTGGGACATGACAGCACATCCAGCTTTAGCTGGTGAAAATTGATTGGGTTTAGAACTGCCATCAATAAACCAAGTGTGGTCTCGGTTTGGAATTGGAAGAGTAGAACTCTGAGGAAAGGGGGAAGATGCCATGTGTATTAGGGAAACACAAGCATGTGGTTCAGGACTTGTGTTGGGTGCTAAGTGAGACACTGGGCTGAAATCGGGCCCATGGGTAATAGTGACTGTTGGAGTTTCAACAAAGAGCGAATAGAGCTGGAGGAATCGAGGGGCAGACGATATATGTGAAAGGTGTGAGGAGGATATTAATGTTTGAAGGTTATGAGACCTGTAAAGGGTAAGTGGAGCACAGCCTGTGATTTTGAAGGCCTCTAGAAATATTAAAGCAGCGGCTGCCACCGCATGCAGACATGAGGGCCAGCCTAGAACTGTGAGGTCAAGTTGTTCTGCTAGAAAGGCAACAGGTTGTGGGCCTGGCTCCTGTGTGAGGACTCCAGCAGCATAGCCTTGGATTTCAGCTGTGTGTAAGGAAAAGGGATGGGACGAGTCGGGGAGTGCTAGTATGGGAGCTCTCTCCAGGGCCTTTATGAGAGAGCAAAAGGAGGAATGGGGAAAAGGCTTAGGGTCTATGGGATCAGTTAAGTTACCCTTTGTGAGCTGGTAAAGTGGTTTGGTTAGGATAGCAAAGCCTGGTATCCAGAGTCAGAAGTACCCAACAACGCTTAAGAACGAAAGGAGTTGTTCTCTGGCGGTAGAGATTGGGGTCTGGGAGATTAACTGAACACAGTCTGCAAGAAGGGCGTGTGTATGCTGATGGAGGATTATACCGAGATAGGTAACACTAGGGGAAGATGTCTGTGCCTTAGAGAGGGATATTCGGTACCCCTTTGAGTAGAGATGTTGAAGAAGCAGGATAGTGTCCTGCTGGGAAGATGGATAAGAAGGATTGCAAAGAGGAAGATCATCAAAATATTGAATAAGGTGGAAGGCAGACGGGAGAAAAGAAAGCAGATCATGAGAAAGGGCCTGGCCAAAGTAGTGTGGGCTGTCCCAGAAACGTTGGGGCAGAACAGTCCAGATGAGTTGGGATTGGTGAGTGCCTGAACTCCAATTTTTGCCTCCTCTTTCTCTCTCTCTCTCTCTCTCTTTTTCTCTCTTTCTCCTGCCTCCCACCTCCTCCAGAATGTTGAGCTTATTTCTCTGCAGCTCCCTTCTCTTAGCCCTCAAGTCCCGTCTGCCTTAGTTGTCTTCCAATTCCTTCTAGCAGCTACTTATAGCAGCTGAGTTTCTCTGTTTTTTAATCCGGCCTTTATAGATGTTCTTGACATCTATAAAGTTAACTGTTGTCTACTGGAGCACCTTGTTCAGGAGCTGCTTTTCCTCTGGAGCCTTGCCCAGGGTCCCCTCTCCTGGACTACCATGGGCTCCATGTCTGTCACAGCAAGGGGGTTCTGGCATCACAGTCACCTGTGTGCATGTCTATCCTCCATGAGACTGGGCAGGTTCCCAAACCTGCCTGTCCTCTGGGCCCACGAGGGACTGTTGAAAATCCCTGAGTGGGAAGTCCTAGAATGTGGATATTTGAAAGCTCCTTGTGTAAAGCAGTGACTATCCAGATGAGCACTCTGTAAATATGCGCAAGACATTGGACTTCCCTGGGGCGGGAAACTGCCATAGACCAGAATGTGTCTATATGTTGTTTGTTGCTGTTGTTGCTTGAGACAGAGTCTCACTCTGTCACCTGGGCTGGAGTATAGTGGCACAATCTCGGCTCACTGCAACCTCCGCCTCCCAGGTTTGAGTGATTCTCTTCCCTCAGCCTCCTGAGTAGCTGGGACTACAGGCACATGCCAGCACGCCTGGCTAATTTTTGTATTTTTTACTAGAGATGGGGTTTCACCATATTGGCTAGGCTGGTCTCAAACTCCTGACCTCGTGATCCGTCTGCCTTGGCCTCCCAAAGGGCTGGGATTAAAGGCGTGAGCCACCGCACCCGGCCAACAATGATTTTTACTGCATCAATTGGTGTTTGTTGAATAAAGGCAGGGAGGGGAGGAAAGAATGGGATGGGGGTAGAGAAGGGCAAGATCAGGGAGAATTCCAGCTCCTCAGGCCTAGACCTGTCATCTTATCAGAACAATCCCAATCACCTGACAGTGGTCTGGAGACCAGTGGCCCTTCGACAAGAGCATTTGAGCTGAGCAATTTTTGCCTTTCTTAAAGATAAGATTAAATTAACGTGAATCCAAGTCTTACCACGAGGACGTTGCCCTTTGCTGGGAAGCTGAGCAGTCCCCAAGTACCTCACCCGTGATTTTCTTGGTGCCTCATTACACATGGTAGCAAAAATGGCAAGCCCCTAAGAGGACCACTGTGATCCTCTGAAGATGGGGGTTCCCAATCCCGCGAACCCAGTTCTTCAGAACGCTGTTTGTTCTGGAGAAATAAGAACTGGTCATATCTAGTCCTTGTTTCCCTCTCTTTTGATCATTTCTTGGATGAGTCAAAATCAGGTCACCACCAGCACCAGGATGTGACATGAAGGGACGCGCCTCAGCCCCACAGGGTACATTCCTGCCCTCTTCCCAGACTCAGGTCTTCCCTGCCTCTGAATCTGGCTCTCTCTTTCCCTTGTTCTCACTTTTCTTTCTTTTTTTTTTCTGCCCTTCCCTTCTTTTCTTTAATTCCTCTTTCTTTTTCACCTGGGGAAAAAGTCTTCAGACTTCCGGAGTGGATCCATGAGTGTGAACGGGACGCAGCCTGCCAACATCATTTTTCCTCAAGGCACAGAGGCTGTTCCTGTGGCTGGGCACAGCTGAGAGGACCCTCTCGCTGCACTGGGGGATTGATGGCTGATGGAGGGAAGGAAGCTCATAGAACATCAGGCAGAGTTCGTCCTGCTCCCCTCAGACTCCTTATATCACACTGATGGGGTTGCAGCCCTGGCCTGCAGGGGTAGGTCCGGCCTGACGGAGGCTGGGACATCTGGAAGCCAGTGGCCTCTCAGCCAGCCCCTGGCTGCTGCGCACATTCTCCGGGAAGAGTCCCGGGCCTCTTCTTCACTCCCCCTCACCCTCCCAGTGGGGGTTCTCTGACCCCAGCAACACAGATGGGCAGGGAGGCGTCTCCAAAGGCCGGACGCATAGCTGAGAAATCATTTCTCAGTCCCTGTGTGGCCCCTTGCTCTTAACCTTTTTCTCCTTTGTTCTTAGTCCTGTTTTTGCCCTGATTTTTCAGCTGGGCGCCCTGGACTGAGGCAAACTTTAAAATTGCCCCTGGGATCAGACACACGCTGGCCCCCTCTCTGGCTATGCTGGCCTCCCTGTTTAGGGCAGCAAGTAGGGAACAGCTGGCTCAGTCCAGGCCAGATGATCCCCCTTCCTCCAAGCCTCCTCCTTCTTCCCTTTCCCCTTGCCATGGGAAGTTCTTCTCTTCTTCCACTCCTTCCATCCTCGCCGTCTGTGGGCCTGATGCTGATTATCCTGTTCACTATCAAAATTATTTGGGAGAAGAAAGTCATTTATACTTTAGTATGAGTTTGATCCACAGTTTGTTTTTCCTTGGTCTATTTGCTCTCTGAGTCTCACTGGCAGATGAAAAGTTGAGGGCTGCATTACAGACATTTGGGGCCATTACAGGAGAATGCGGGTGAGGGATGGGCGGGGGGCGGGGCGCTGTCCATAGAAGGACCCTCCAGAGCCCAAGCAGTCACACACACAAGCTGCCACCCCCAGTCCTCGATCGGTTTCCACACCGTTCATAGTCTGAGACAAAGGAGTTTAAAGTATGTGGTTGAGAGTGGCTTGGAGCCCAGCCAGGTACCGGGAGCAGGGGAAACTGAGGCTGCTTGGCTGGGCAAGGCGAGAATGCAGGGAGTTTTTAAGACAGCTGACTCTGTAGCTCTGATTTTTTTTCTTGTGAAGGAGCAATCCTGTTTGCCTTCAAGCCTGGGGATGGGGCTGGCTCTGTGGAGCAGGTTGCATTTAAGCCGGGTGGGCCTGCCCCAGGAGTCGTCGGCTGCCTCCAGAGGGGGTGAGGTTTCCATCACGGGGGTCGAGGTCTCCTGGATTCAGCCATGATTAGAGGAGGCTTTGCATATTGCCGGGATTGTGCCAGACCGGATACACGGGGGCCTTGACTAAAATGTGTTTCTTGGGCCCTGCCCCCAGCTCACTGAACCCAGGAGCAGCCCTGGGATCATTGTGACCTCACAGCTCAGACAGCATCAGTCCCCCGTGGGGGCCGCCTTTCCAGCCCCTCTTCCCAGCAGAGGATCCCAGTGCCTTCCTGGCCTGATGGCCCTGCAGGCCTGGCCCTCCCAGCTTCCTCTCTGCCCTTGTCCCCCGTCATTCCCCCAGTTGGAGGGTGCCCCAGCCTGGCTGACGTCCGTTCTTGTCCCCAGCACACACAACTCTTCCCAGCCTCAAGGCCTTCACCTGGCTGTGCCTCTGCCTGCGATGTTCCTCCCAGTCTTGTCAGGGCTGGCTCCTGGGGATAAGATATCTGCTCAGACGTCACCTCCCCAGAAGGGCCTTCCACAGTCAGCCACGTCGTGTCCCCCCACGCCTGCCCCCACACTCGCTAGCCCACCGTCCCCTCTTCCTTCTTCCATCCCCCGCCGCAGTCATCACCATCTAATATTCCTGTGCATGCATCTGTTTGCCTTTCTGGCTTCTGGTTTTGGTCTGCCTTCCCCCGGAAGGTAGCTCTGTGGGAATAGAGCAGGCTGCCTCCCCTCTGGAAGGTAGCTCTGTGGGAGTAGAGCAGGGACTTGTTTGCACTGTTTATTCCGTGACCCAGCCCCGGCTCTGTGTCTGGCACATAGAAGAGTCGCTGAATGAATGAATGAATGAATGAATATCCATTTTGTGTATGAATGAGGGACAGGTTTGGAGGTCACTGGAGCAGATGGCCAAATCTGTGACAGCTGTGATAATAAACAGCGATTACAAGCAGAGGGCCAGATGCTGAGCTGCCCTCGTAGACCCTAATGGTCCCAGGCCCTGAGCTTGCATTCCCAAGGGACCCCTTGCTTGGTGTTTTGGGCCCACTCACGACAACCCGACAGCCTGTCTTCTAAATGGGACTGAGGTGGAAATGGGAGGGGGGGTCCCAGAGCCCACATGACTTGTCCAAGGACACCTTGCAGGGTTGCAGGGGCAGAGGGTAAAGAGGTCTGTGCCTGGCACCCATCATCAGTCTCTAGAAAGTTCCATTCTGAAACATGAGTCAGCCATGCCCAACAGTCTCCTGGGACAACCTCCCACACAAACTTTTGCTGAGCGCCTGCTGTGTGTTGAGGGCACATGGAGTCCTCCTCTCCTTGGTGATTTGGTGGCGGGGGTAGGGAAGTGGCAGCCCTGACTTTGGCTTCCCTGAATGACGGCACAACAGAGACTTCTGGTCTCCAGTGAGGATTAGACCTCCTTCAGCGGCGGGGATGCAGCCAGCCCTGTCACTGTAACTCCACGGTGGAGTAAGGCACCCCGGAGGCTGTCCCAGCACAGCCTGACCCCAGTCATAGACCAGTCAGCCCCGGGGAGGGACACTCTGCCCCGGCCCGGATGCTGCCAGCGGCCCCATGGATGCCACAAGTCCAGCCGAGGAAGTGCCTGTCCCCACTCCCAGGGCCATGCAAAGGGGTCCAAAACAAACTTGAAAAAGCAACCCCCCAATGGGGAGGCCAGTTTGTCAGGGGTGTCCAGGGGTCATGATTGGCACTGCTGTTTTCCTAACTCACGTGACCAAAAAGTCCTTTTATTTGCATAAAAATGGAACCTGTTTGTCTAAGTCTTCCCCAAGTTTCCTTATACCAAGCAGCCGTGAAGGGCCCCCCACAGAGCAAGGTCTGTACTGGCCACCATGAGAAACCGCCATCCCCACCCTCCAGTCACATCCAAACCCCTCTACGCCGTGGGGCTGAACCACCTCTGAGCATCCCACGTGTCGTGTCATTCACTTCTGTCTTGTCGATGGTCTCCCTGCTCCTCCCTCGCTGGACAGCAGCTCCAAGGGGGCAAGGAATCGGGCATGTTTTTATTTTTATTTTTTTATTTTTATTTTTATTTTATTTTATTTTATTTTTGAGAAGGAGTCTCCCTCTGTTGCCCAGGCTGGAGTGCAGTGGCGCAATCTCGGCTCACTGCAACCTCCGCCCCCTGGGTTTAAGCAAGTCTCCTGCCTCAGTCTCCCGAATTGGTTTCATTACAGGTGCCTGCCACCATGCCTGGCTAATTTTTGTATTTTTAGTAGAGAGAGGATGTCACCATGTTGGTCAGGCTGGTCTTGAACTCCTGACCTCAAGTGATCCATCCGCCTCGGCCTCCCAAAGTGTTGGGATTACAGGCATGAGCCACAGAACCTGGCCTGTGCGTGTTTTGCTGGCTGCTTCTTCCCCAGTGCCTCACAACCTTGAGAAGATGCTCTCAGGCACCCGGTGGATGCACAGGCAGCCCCAAGGCCCTTCCCAGCCTTCCTATCCCTCCAGGCCTCCCGACCCCTGACTCTGGCTTGGGGCAGTTGACCCCTCCTCTTCATCTTCCTGGTTCCCAGTGACCCTTTAGGATTGAGCTGAGAAGCCACTCCCTGTGCAAAGCCTTCCGGAATCGACCATGACCTTTCCTCCCCCTGGTCCTTCGGCATTTTTCTGTGGCTGTCAGATTTCTGACTTCCTGGCCGACTATCAGCCCCACACCTGTGGGTCTGTGCCCAGGGCTCACAGCTTAACACATAGGGGGACCTTCATAAATACACTGATTGCCCCTGTGGAGGGGGCACACTCCTGCCAGGAAAACCCAGCCCACCTCCTCCCCTGACAGGAGCCCTCATGTTGGAGAAGGCCTGGCTCTCAATGGGGCTTTTGTGGCCGGCGGCAGTGGCCTCAGCAGCTTTCCCCAGCAGCTCCACCAGCCGGAAAATGTTAAGACAACAACTCCATCCTTGCCCCTAGGGAGAACCTGTTTGTGAAGATTCCACAGCCTCTCTTTAAGAAGCAAGTGTCTGTGCTGGGGTTGGTTGAGTCGTGTAAAAATTGCCATGTGGGTAAACTCTTCATTGTCCTCCACTAGGCGGATGCTAGAATCTGTGGACACCGACAAAGGACAGTCTCTCATTTGTTCATCCTTTCAAAGAATACTTTGCAAACCTACTGTGTGCCGGGCTCTGCTAGGTCCTGATAATATATAGAGAAAAAAAACAACGGTCCCTGCTTTCCTGGTGCAGGGAGAATAATAAGCTGTCAGATAATAGATGCGGGGAAGCAGAGGAAGGGGCTGGGAGCAGGGCCAGGGCAGACCCTGCAAAGGTGGTTTCTTAGCAGAAATCTCGGAAACGTGAGTGAGCCGGGAGGGAGGGTCACAGCTCCCAGAAAACTTGAAGTCCAGCCCAAGAGAATACAGTTAACTCCTGGGAGGAGGATGCCATTAGCCTATGTCTGCTCCATAGTAAGGGGCTCTGTCCCTGGCACAACCCCCACTCTTTCCCCAGCCCACTCCTCCAACTGTTCTAAAGTGGTGGGATGGCAGGTAGGGGCTGCCCCAGTGGTTATCTAAGGGAAAACTGTCCCCCTCTGTTTAGTCCCCAAGCTAAACAGATTTGAGATCTGTTTAACATGGAGGATCTGAGCTGTGATGAGCTTAAAGGGGGAGGCGGATGCTTGATTTTTCAGAAAGCCTGATTTCAGACATAATTGTTCATGTTTAAGAAGCAGGGACGTCGACTTGATTTTCCAGAAAGCCTGATTTCAGACGTAATCATTCATGCTTAAGAAGCAGGGACGCTGAGTCTTGGGAATAGCTTTTGGACAATGATAGTCTATGTCAGAGGGCGGGGCAGGCAGCCCTGTGGCCCCTGGGCTCTATGTGACTACGTGTCTTGGAGGATCCGGGCTGTGATGAGCTTAAACATCGTAAATATCTGCATTCAGGAAGAGCTTCTGGATGGACACTGGAACCACTAATTATGCATGCCATTGGGAAGCAGGTCCCAGGCTGGGTCATTTTTAACCCTTCATGGATGAGTTGTCGTGTGTGTATGTGTGCAAGTGTGTGCATGCTTGTACTTACTAACTCTGTAGGACACAGATCTTTGAATTTTGTCTACATAAGCAAAGGGATTGAAACGACTTGATTAATTTGCTGTTGGCCACTAATGCATTTTGCAAAGACAGGCGGCCACTGTCTTTCACAAAGGCTACTCTGTCTCACGCTCTCCCCTCCTTACGTTTTAAGAGTCAATGCCTTGGGGCCCAACTTTGTTGGACAGCTGGCTCGATTCTGTGCATTTTTCTAGGTCTCCATGGCTCATGCCATTTTCAGGCATGAATATGAGCCATCAAATTATGACAAAATCGCCTGGAGCCGCCATTCTAGCCAAGGAGGGTGAGGGGAGGTGGAAGGAAAACAAGGTGATGAAGTGAATTCCTCTGCAGATAAGGGGTGGCGGATTCTATGGAGAAGTACAAAGTCGGGAAGGGGTTTGAGGAGGTAGAGGTATAAAAGAATGAGTGAACGAGGCAGGGCACCGTGGCTCACGCCAGTGATCCCAGCACTGTGGGAGGCCGAGGTGGGCGGATCACCTGAGGTCAGGAGTTCAAGACCAGCTTGACCAACATGGTAAAACCCCGTCTCTACTAATAATACAAAAGTTAGCCATGACGGGTGCCTGTAATCCCAGCTACTTGGAAGGCTGAGACGGGAGAACTGCTTGAACCCAGGAGGCAGAGGTCGCAGTGAGCCAAGATTATGCCAATGCACTCCAGCCTGGGCAACAGAGTGAAACTCCAAGTGAATAAATGAATCGTGAGTGCATGGTGAGTGGGTAAGTGGGGAACGGGGTGAGCCAATGGGCGAGTGAGCAGGTGGATGACTGGACAAACAGTTGAGCGAATGAATAAGTATGTGGCTGAATGAACCCCTCACTCTAGCAGAAAAGCCAGGGGAAGGGGCCTGAGCATCTCCTTCAGGGGTACCTGCCAAGGCGGAGTCCTGGAACCCCTGCCCAGGACCTCTCCTGGAGGGCATCTGGGTCAGTCCCCTGCTCCCCAGCGCTGTCGGCCCCTGCCTCCGATCTCTTACCCAACCTCATCGCTTCCACCTGGCAAGGTAGATGGCCCATGTACTGGGAGCACTACATGGTAGGATCCCTGGGAGGGTGCCCCCGGGCATCCTCCTGGATCTCTTTCTGGTGTGAAATAGGGAGCTCTCTCGGCTTCTTCAGCTGAACACCTGTGTGACCAGCTCTGTCATCAGATATGTTTTGTCATTAAAGGCTACTCTGTCATAATATTTCAGGAATGTGCTGTGATTGGCCTTGAGGCAAAGGTCAGTTTCTCTGCATGTGTGTTGTACAGAGAAAAAGCTGTTCAACTATTTTTTCCTGAATAGTAAAAGGGTCCAATATGAGCCCACAGGTTACAAAGTGTGTCAGTCCCTTAAATGATCGTCGCCCTTTCCCTACCTATCAACCTATTCCATGTCACTGCAGAAATCTTAAAAAATAGAGGAAATGGCCGGGCGTGGTGGCTCAAGCCTGTAATCCCAGCACTTTGGGAGGCCGAGACGGGCGGATCACGGGGTCAGGAGTTCGAGACCATCCTGGCTAACATGGTAAAACCCCGTCTCTACTAAAAAATACAAAAAGCTAGCCGGGCGAGGTGGCGGGCGCCTGTAGTCCCAGCTACTCGGGAGGCTGAGGCAGGAGAATGACGTAAACCTGGGAGGCGGAGCTTGCAGTCAGCTGAGATCCGGCCACTGCACTCCAGCCCGGGTGACAGAGCGAGACTCCGTCTCAAAAAAAAAAAAAAAATAGAGGAAATGACAAGGCAGAAAATAAAAGCCATCCAATATAGTGTTCCTATATTAATAATATATCTCTTATTATTAATAATAAGAAGAAAAGGCTCTGTAGTTAAGCGGTCCAGGCTCGTCATTCCTTTCCACATGTGGCTTTCAGCCCTGGAAAGGTGGCTTTTCTGAACTGAGATGTGCCGTAAAGTAAAATTCACATACCAGATTTCAAATATGTAGTTGGAAAAAAGAGACTGTCCAAGGTCTGATTAATAACTTTTTTTTTTGAGACAGGGTCTCACTCTGTCACCCAGGCTGGAGTGCATTGGTGCATTCATAGCTCGCTGCATCCTCAAACTTCTGGGCTTAGGCAATCTTCCCACCTCCATTTCCCAAGTAGCTGGGATTACAGGCATGCACCGCCATGCCTGGCTCATTTTTCTTTTCTATTTTAGAAATGGATCTGACGGTGTTGCCTAGACTGGTCTCTGACTCCTGGCCTCAAGTGATCCTCCACTTCAGCTTCCCAAAGTGCTGGGATCACAAGTGTGAGCCACCATGCCTGGCCAGGAACTTTTATATTGAGGACACGTTGAAATGATATTCTGTGTATAATAGGTTACATAACATAGATTATTGATTTCCCCTGATTATTTTTACTCTTGTTAGCGTGGGTAGTAGAATATCTCAATGACACAGGCTCCACAGGGCCCAGTAACGCACTCCTTTATTGTACAGAAACATTGCATCAGGAGGATGCAGTCTTCCACGCCAAACCCAGAGGGATTCCCCAGTGCAGGGTTGGGAAGATTCCTCCACTAACTGGTGACGTTCCTGGCTCATTTTCCCATTCATTTCTCCCACAAACGTGGGGCCCGGACTGTACAGCCCACAACTGTCACACACAGTATCCCCCCAAGAGAAACCTGCAGCCCAGAAGCTCGGCTGCAGGACAGAGACCCCCAGCCTGGCAGAGGCCTTGACGCAAAACAGAGGTTTGGCACCGAATGATATACACGTGAAGGCGCAATGGAATGAACAGCAAGGGTTCAAGGAAAAGGCCACGCATGGCATAACAAAATTCTGGAACATCTTTTATTCCAACCATAGGGTTTCCCAGCAAGGCGTCAGGATCTCCTATAAAGATAACTGAGGCTCACCATGGGCCCTGGAGCTGTGGCTTCCTTGACTTTGGGGAGGGGAGGGTGTGATGAGACCCCAGAGGATTCGCTCCAGAGTGGGACGCTTGCTGCAGCCAGCGCCTGCAACATTAGGATCCTTCTCAGGCCTTAGACATGGGTCTTTAGGGAAATCAGGGCCTTGGGCGGGTCACTGACACCAGGGGAGTGATGCAGGTTTGGTGCGCTCACGCCCGGCACACACCCCACGGAAGGTGCAGGGATAAGTCTGTGGCTGAGAGCGGCTCTCATGGGGTTTGTGTACTCTCAGCAGTGAGGGGTGTCAACCCATGTCCCAGCTCCACGGCCTTGGGACCTCAAGTCACCTTCAGCCCCTCTGGCCAGAGGACAGGAGAACCAGGACTTGTCCTTCTCTATCAGCAGCTGCATCGTATCTAGGGAGAAAATACACAATCAGGGCAGGGGCTCAGAGGAAGCCATAAGGTCAGCCTCGTCTCTCTGGAGTGGCACGAGCTCAGACAGAGGCCGCCCACCTCTGCGAGGGGGAGGTTCCTTACTCTCGGGAAGTATGCTGGTGAAAGGAAATTGCCAGGCAGTCTGGAACTTTTCTTCTTTCAAGCCCTGGGAAGAAGAATTGAACCAGGGGCGGGCAGCTAGGTCCTCTGTTTGGCAGGGTGGGCAGGTGCTGTCCTGCTGCGGGGAGTCCCACCCTGTCCCCCACGGCAGGGTTTCTGATGGCAATGCACCCATCATCCTGGGGAGGAAGGCTGTGCCTCCTGCAGGGTCCCTGGGGAGGAAGCAGCTGTTTAAGATTTCGTCTACACTTCTTCCCACACCTCCTGAGAAAGGGCACAGGAGGGTGTGTCCGTCGTCCATGTGAATGCACTTGCAGATGACTGTAATCACCCTAACAGGGCGACTTAACATTTGTAAAGAGCTTAGCATAGTGCTGGCTGTAGTAAGCACGGAGCAGCTGCTTGTTAAATAAATAAACATAAATAGGGAAAATCCATAGTGTGCCAAGGATGGGAAGGAGAGTAAAGAGTGCAGAAATGAAGCCCGAAAAACTGAGGATGGTGGGCAGAAGGGAACATGAGTGGCTGAAGCCGAAGATGGAAGGAGCAGAGGTGAGGGATGCCATCTGAGCTGGACCAGAAAGGCTTCCAGGAGAAGGTGGCCTGGCCAGGCTCTCAGCTACCCCGGGTGAGTTTTAAAGCTCTTGGGATTCTCAGAAGGCAGGCCTTGGGTTCACAAAACACATTATGAATCTGAAAACCCTCCTATGGAAACTGGATGTCCATGAATTCTGTTGGAGGAAAAAAAAAAAAAAAAAAATCCGCACCCTCCCCTCCGCCCCAGGCAGAACCTCATGCTTTGGCTGCGTTTCCGAGCTTCAGCTGGCGGTTTCCGAGCCCGTGGAGTCCCGCCGTCATGCTGCGGTTGGCCGGCCTCTGCTTGGGCACTGACATCATGCAAGGGAAGGAAATGACAGTGACCCGTCTCCCGCCCACCGTATCTCAGTTGTAAATTCCCCAGGCACGTCTTCCCCGCGGTAATTACAGCCCGAGTTGCTTTTAGGAGGTGATATCATTTACCTGTTTGGCCTCTGTTTCTGTCCTACATGGGTTGCCCAGCAGCACGGGGCTGGTCTGGGAGTGGGACGGGTGGCCGTTGGCGCTCACAATGGCCCTGAGTCATGACTGCTCACTCCTTCCATGCTCCTTTTCCTCCTCTGGGCTGCTCGTGAGTCAACAGCACTTATTAAACCCCTCTGAATGCAGAGATTTGTACTGGGCCAATCGAGGGCCAGGGCAGGCTCAGTGCACCTGGGCTGTGCGGGTGCCGCCACCACCACTACCAACGGAGAGCAATCCTGGGCACCTGCGTATTTCTATTTTGTAAAAAGAAACCCAGTCTCCTTTCTGCCACCTCTCTAATTCTAGGTGTGTGTGGAATTCATGGAGTGAGCTCTGGTTTGAGGGGTGGGGGTCAGGAGAGCCAGATTGAAAGCCAAGTTTACTCTCTTGCCTGACCTTAAGCCAAGTACATCACCTCCCCAGGTGTGCGCACCTGTGAAATGGGGACTGAGAAAGCTGGCCTCCCAGGTCCAGGCGACAGTGCAGGTGAGGGCTGCTGAGAAATCTGAGAGCAGTGGTGCTTAACTGGGGCTGGTTTTGTCCCCTGGAGGATATTTGACACCACCAAGAAACATTTTTAGTTGTCACACTGGGGCTGGAGGCAGAGGGTGCTGCTGGCATCTTGTGGGTGGGTAGAGGTCACCAGGGAGCCTGCAAAATGTCCCACACTGCACAAGACAGCTCCCACCGCAGAGGATGATCCGGCCCCACACATCCACCATGCTGAGACACCCACTGTGTCCAACCCTAGAGCTCCTTTATTAGAAGAGGCGTTTGCATCCCTGGCTTGGACTCAGCATGGCCAGGCGCTGGGCCTCTTGGTCCTCGCCCACCATCCAAAGGGAGACACTTCATGCCTCACTTTACAAAAGAGGAAATCGAGGCAAACCAAGGCCGTGAGGTTGGTTAATGGGGAGTGAGGTTCCTGTTCCGGCCTGTGGTCTCAGTAACCAGTCCCTGCATCTCCATCATTTGGGGCACCTCGCTCTGCCTCCCTTTGTAAAGCTTGGTAGGTTGGACTTCCCACTGAGTTGCAGACAGCGTGGCCAGTGCTCTGAGGTATTCTTCCCTGCGGGCGATGCCAACGGGATGGAAATAAAATACCGTTGAAAAGGGCTCCCCTGTGCTGCCTCCTACCAGGAAGCCGCCCCCCTAACAGCTTTGTTGGTCTGCACTCCTCGTCACTTGATGCTTGTATCCTCGGTGACTATTAAAACGCAAGCAAAGTGCTCACTTCGGTGGCACATACACTAAAATTGGAACGATACAGAGAAGATTAGCATGGCGCCCGCGCAAGGATGACCCGCAAATTCATGAAGCATTCCATATTAAAAAAAAAAAAAAAAAGGTCAGCAAAGACACCTGTATCAGTTGGCGCATGCCATCAAATGACACTGAAGAGCAACACTGTGGCCAAACAGGTCAGCTGGGAAGCCTGGAGCTTCCCATAACGAAATGCACCATCTAGACAAATTACAGCGGCGTTTTACTAATTCACGAGCAGAGAATTCATCCTCTGCCCGTGAAATCTGTACCTGTAGGGTTTTAGGGATGAAAATCACTGAGACAAAAGGAAAACTGAGTACAGCCGTTTATGGAGAGGCCCCACGTATAAGCAACTAGTGACTGGAGTGGAGAGAGAATCCCAACAGAATGACCCATGGGACACAGGTGCGGAGGGGGAGCTAGACAAGGGAACCATGTGTGGAACAGAAAGGACCCTGTAAACTTGTCCTGGCTTGGGAGATATCTCCACTTACGGGAGTTCTTTTCCCACTCCTATTTTGGGGGACTCTTGTTTTTACTTTGTGTCAGTCCCTGAAGTCCCTAGACCCATGAACCCCCGGCAAAGGCCACGAGAGGCCTGGAGGCAGAACTGGTCCTCTCTGCCCTTGCTGCACAGAGGCCACACTGCATTTTCTCTGCCCTTGTCTGTGGCACGTCCACACTGCCCACCTCGGAAGACTTGGGGAAGGGGCGAGAGGAAACAGAATGCGGGGTACTGGAGAGAAGAAAAGAAACACACTGACAATAGCAAGGAAAGTGGAGTCTTACAGGCAAGCCGAGGCCTTGAGCCTGGCTACAGTAGAAATCACAGAAACCAGAAGCTAAGCACTGTTTCTTGAGTCAAGCCACAGTGGTGCTGTCGGGGAGAGGGTGGGGCCACCCTGCCTAGGAGATGGCCCCTCAGCAGGCAGCCCCTGAGCCCCAGAGCCCTCTGGGGCCAGAAGTGTCACTTCCCAAACCTTTGGGAACACCAGTGTGTCCGGATTTGGCCAAGTATATTTTAACTTGTTGTTGTTGTTGTTGTTGTTGTTGCAAATGGCGCCTCGTAGAGCTCTGGAAGGTCCTTTGCCACTCGAACATAAATGTGAAAAGATAGTACATTAGTATTACACAATGTTGGCTGTTTACCAACAAGGATAAGCGGATGGAATTACATAATCCTCTGTACGTGCGTGTGGGATTCTCCCAGCCCTGGACACTTGAACTTTTAGGGGCAGAGGCTGTGGAGCACTGTTCCTGGCATGGATTTGGCCAGCCTGGGGGCACTTCTCCAAACCCTCTCTCGCTGTCCAAGGTGCAGACAAAGGGTCCTTTAGGGCCATTCAGCACCCATTGGCACCACCAGCCTGAGAACCGAATAGCCTTCCTGCACCGCCCCAAGTTCAGGGAAGTCACAGACTTGTACCTAAATGGGGGAGTCCCACTGAGGCACCAGGAAAGGGGCGGTCATGACAAGATGACAGTAGTGGTGATAGCAGTCACCACTGTCGAGCTTGGCAGCTTCAGGCACGCTGAAGACTCCCATGAGAAGGCGGAGGCTCTGAGGCCCAGGAGGTTCTGAGGCCAAGGGGGCTGGCACAAGGTCACAAGGTCACAAGGCTGGAAGGTGCCAGAGCTGGAGCTAGAGCCCAGCCCCATTCTAGCTGACTCCAGGTTCCATGCTTGGAACCATGGCATGCTGACGACATTGTGGCCTTGAAAGACAATTTTCTAATCACTTCTGTAGGCCTTGAATGTTCCCAAGTAGCCATTTAACAAGCAATTATTGAGCACTGGCTGTGTGAACCTGGTAGACAACCCACTGTAAAATGAGACGGAATAAATGAAGTGCTCGTTGAGGTTCAGGCAGGTTCTTTGGGTAGAGAGGAAGGCCTGCGTATTTGGGTGGGGACAGTGGGGGAGAATCCAGCAGGACTTCCTGCAGGAGGTGCTATCTAATGCACACCATGAAGAACTCATAGGATGTCAGAGGCAGAGGGACACTTTATTTCCACTGGATGTGGTTGCCAGCATGGCCCCGGGGGCTTAACCTGAGTGTGGCTGTCCCCTGGGGGCGTGCCTTATTCTCCTTAGGGGAAGAAGACTTGAAGATATGCAGTGTGCCAGACCCCTGCTAGGTCCGGGGGTAAGAGAGATCAAAGCCACCATCCCACCCCACTCCCCTGCCCTTCCAGAAAGCAGGACAGCCTCGCCCAGCAGTGGGGAAAGCTCTGCAGGAGCCCCGCCCCACCTCAGAGGATGGAGACTGGTCCTTGGCCTTCCTAAGCCTGGGTGTCCTCTGCAAAATGAGGACCCGCATTCCAACCTTGCAGGTGCAGGGTTAAATGAGATGATACACACTCACGCCCTGCCTGGGGGACGCTGCACGCGCCTGGGCACAGAACAGTAAGCGCTCCGTAAACTGGGGGGACACCGGTAACATGAGTGGGCTCCAGAGAGATGACTGCCCCGGGAGAGACTCCCCCAGGAGCGCGGGCAGCTGGAGGGGGCGGGTCGGCAGGAGCCAGGCAAGCTCCCCGAGGAGGTGAGCGCTGACTGACAGCAGGAGTTTGCCAGGGTGGAGGGAAAGGGGCAGAGATCCAGACTCCAATCTCAGAAGCTTCGCTCCCCGGGAGGCGGAGGTGACCCGCCACAGAAGCGCCTGCCACGCGGAGACTTTATTTCAGGTGGGGCTATATTGAACGTTCCCCCCTTTCATACCCGGTATGAAAACCCTCAAAAAATGCAAAGGGGCACTTTCCCCGGATAAAAATAAAACTTGGAGGGGCCCGCAGGAATGGAATACTTTTTCTTCCTGTGTTTAAATTTCTACGGAAAATCTGACCCGGGCGGCCACCGCCCCTGCCATAGGCGGGCGGAGAGCGCTTATATCTTTAAGGCAAGGCGGGCCGGCTGGCGTCCAAGTTCCTGACCAGGCGCG
>NW_012115266.1:187152-213738 GCF_000951035.1 Colobus angolensis palliatus | reverse complement strand
CCGGGCCCCCAGGCATGGCTTGGCCTGGAAGCTCTGCGGCTCCGAAGCTGCCTCGCCCGGGGCTGGAGCTCGGAGCCCAACCAAGAGCTCACAGCTGGCGCCCTGAATGGGACCTTCCCTTCCTGGCTCGCGGCCAGGGGTGCCCGTTGGGGCAGCCAGGGGGAGGGTGATGGTGGGGGTCTTGGGCGAAGGCCAAGTTGGTCGCCACTCCACGACGATGGTAGCTACCAGGTCCCACTGCTTCACTACCCTCTGGAGTCAGAGCCCCGGGTCCTCACTTGCCAGAAACGCACATTGCGCCCAGGGCACTGGGCGTGGTACCCTGGCATTGGCACCGAAACTCTCAAAGCCCAGGGTGTCAATCATTGGAGATTGCTTTCTACCCTCGCCCCTGTCTCCCCTGGGCGCCCAGGCCTGGTTCAGGTGGGGGCACTGGTAGGAAGCCAGTCATGTAAGTTGGGGACCCCATCCTGAGGTCCCCAGTATCCCCACTGCACTCCCCAGGGCCAGACCCAGAGGTCTAGGGAACCTACCTTCTAGGGAGGGGGGTGGAATTCTCCCAAGAAGGGTTTGGCTTGTAGGATAAAGTTTGCTGGAAGAGGATAGGACAGGGCTGGAACTTGCTGTCTCCTCTTGGGGTGAGGGAAGCTCTCAGCAGCACTTTGTGGGACCTAAGGACAGAACCTCCTTTCTCCCTCCTTCCCCTGCAGACCCCATCAAGGCCCCTCTCCAGGTGTCAGGCCCAGCGCTGCTTTAAGCAGGATGGAGATGGCCCTGGCCTATCCCTCTAGTCTCTGGGGCACACAGAGAGGCGGGGAATGAAGCAGGGGCAAAGCTCCTGCTTTGGGTCTCTGTTCCAGCAACAGCAGGGACTCTGGCCTTGGTCAGGCCTTGTACCCTTTGGGTCACAGTGAAGGGGGTTGGCCTGGGGGCATCTCTTCAGGAACTGAGATTGCACAGAGCTGCCAAGAGCACTGGGAACAGGTGTAGATGGAGAGGGAGCCTACCTGTGAGTCACAGGACTGGCCGGAGGAGCTCAGGGATTGCCATTTGATCAAAGCCATGTGCCAGGCCATGCTGGACCCTGGGCACCCTGAAAGAATGAGACAGAAAAGGCTCCGCCCATCTGGAGCTTACTTAAGAAATGGTGATTGAACTTTACCCGTTACCCACGGCAGTGACAGGGACAATTCCATAGTACTAAGCCAGTGCTGTGCCTTAGCTCATGGAACTCTCGCAATGTGTAGGTTCTATTACTACAGGCAAGGAAACTGAGGCCCAGAGGGGCAGGTGACCAGCTCCAAGTCACCCACCAGCTGGGAGGACAGTTAGGAAGGGCCCAGGACACAGACCAGGTAGCTGCAGAAAGCCTACCTGAAGAACAAACCTTCTGGAGAAGAAGCTAATTCTACCCCATAACAGGTGGGGACTGCGTCCTTCAAAAACATGGTGCATTCAATGTCCCAAAGGTGGGGCCATGGGGATACCAGCCAGGAGCCAGGGGATGGTAGTGCTGGCCAAGGTGATAGAGAAATGGATGTTCTGGGGGTAGATTGGACAAGACCTGATGGTGAATTGAATGTTCAGTAAGAAATGGAGCCTTCCATGAATAGCCCCCGGTCTCCAGAGTTTTTGTTCCAGGACCCATTGCTTATCCAGACTCAGAAACTATCTGCCTCCTGCAAACCCAGGTGAAGGCCACAAAGTCTGCAAACAGGCAGCTGGGCCCAGATGAGACCATCAGCTCTTAGATTTCACACAATACTTCCATTGCACATACTTTGTTTTGTGAGCTTGGAAGGCTGAATCAGAGGCGCTCGCTGCGGGAGGCAGAGCCTGGGAGCGGCATCTGCCGGTAGATGGCCAGACAGGCTGGAGGCTGCAGCCGTGGAGCAGGGGCCTGTTGGTGCGGGGCAGGCCGCATGGCAGGGAGAGCCTCCCAGGGCATCCCTGGCACTACTCAAGCCAACAGTGGTTGCTCAGTCATTACCCTGAGTCACCCAGCGAAGGCGGCTCTGTACACACCAGGGCCAGAGGGCGTGGGCTGCATTTCAAAAGTTCCTATCCCGTTCTCAGGCGTGCAACTCATACATGCACAAGTCAACCACAAGATAAGTTCATCTGATTCAGGCTGCGGTTCCCAGCCTGTGGCTTTTGCCTCTCCTCATTCCCAAGTTCAAGGGTGGAAATCACTTCATTGTTTCTGTGCAGTGAGATATAAGAAGAAATGACTTGAAAGCCAGAGGCCAGGTTGGATGCAATTTGTTTCCATTTCCTTCTGTTAATCTTTGAGTGTTTCTACTTTCTTCCTTGAAACTGGTGGCTGTCTGTGGCCTGGGATCTGTGTGCCCCGAACAAGCCCAGACACTCCAGAGATATACCTGATTTGCTGGTGTCTGCCCAGTATTTCCTGGTTTATCTGCTGTGGGAGATGATCTGCTCATAGATTATGCATCATGTCCCATAATCATACATTGATATGTAGTGATCTGATTTTAAAACTTTTTTTAGAAGACAAGGGAAGCTTAAAACTGATGTTCCCTTCTTAACTATAATTTGAAAAGTCTCAAAACCAAAAGAGATTTTACAGGTCACTGATTTCATTTAGCCCATTTTCAGAGAAAGTGAACATTGTAGATTCCCTTGAGTGATCAAGATATTTCATACGGATATGAATTCAGTTCCTGGAGCACCAACTCCAGAGACAAGCGGAAGAAACCAATGCCCAGAGCCCCAGGACAGTGGTAAAGGTTAAAGGACATAGGATTCCTTCCCCGTTTCTGCCGTTTTCTTGGAGTTTGAGGAAGGGGTTCCTAGAGGCAGGTGTGGACCAGATGTAGGCTGCCATTCACGGTGCCTGGGACAGGGCTTCCAGGACACTCCTGCCACGAAGGGAACCTTTGTCCATCACATTTTCCCATGTGGCCTCAGGGAAGTTTTTCTCTTCTACCATTTTCCTATCTTCCTTAGGGAGGCACCTTCCAGGAGTACCTCCCTCAGTTATGCAGAAGGAAGTCTTCAAAATACCTTCAGATCGTCCACCACATTTTATCCCCACAAGAATCCTGTGACCTAAGTCCAGATGTCTTTGTCGGCATCTCACAGATGAGAAAATGGAGGCTCCCAGTTGGGGGTTGTGGTATTTAAGTTCCTGGCCTGCCTGGGTCTCAGCTTCTGTATCCTTGGATCTGATGGCCGCAGCCAGCCACAGCATACGAGACCCAGCCTCTGTTATTCATTCACACATGCCCGCATTCATTCATTCAGCAACCGCATATTCAGTGCTGACCATCGAAAAGATGAATAAGAGAGCTGGGTGCCATGGCTCGCACCTCTAATCCCAGCACCTTGGGAGGCCAAGGCTGGTGGATCACCTGAGGTCTAGAGTTCAAGACCAGCCTGGCCAACATGATGAAAGCCCCGTCTCTATTGAAATTATGAACATTAACCAGGCATGGTGGTACGCACCTGTAATCCCAGCTACTTGGGAGGCTAAGGCACAAGAACTGCTTGAACCCAGAAGGTGGAGGTTGCAGTGAGCCGAGATCACACCACTGCACTCCAGCCTGGGCGACAGAGCAAGAATTCGCCTCAAAAGAAAAGATGAATAAGAAACCCCTTGCCCTCAGCAAAAGTTCACCGAGGGACTGCTTCCCCTTTTCTTAAGAATACAGAAACAGAAATGTTCTGAAGCTTTCCCAGGCCTTCGAATTTGGAAGTTATGCACGAAGTCTCACCCACATCCCTCCCACTGCAATTACATCTTTGCCTTTTTTCTCCCTTTCTACACAAGAAAGGCACCCACTCCCCTGCTCCGTGGAAGGGCACCATAGAGTCACACGCCACCATGGCAACCGCACTGGTCCTTGTTGTACATTCACCTCCTGACTGTCTCCAAGCCCAGCTCAGGATTGCTCTCCAGACCCTGGGAGCCTCCCAGCTCTTTAGAGTATAGACGGGAGAGAGCCCACACCTTATAAACTAATACCTAAACAGACAAAGCAGCTTATCCAGCGCCACACAGCAAATCAGTGACAGAATCAGGCCCTAGGACTGCCACACCTGTGTTTGGTGCTGCCTCCTGCTGGTCCCAGCATCCTTTTGTAACTTTTTAAAGTCTGGATTTGGCACTGCTACCATCTTTCACTTGTGGTCCACTCTGGCCGCAAGATTTTTTTCCCCCATCCTCCCCTAGTTCTTTATTTGTTCGTGTGTCTCAGTTCCCAATTAGAGCAAACTTCTGTTGAAGGTTCACTCAATGCTAGGCTGTTTATAAGATATAAAAGATTCATCCTTCCAGCAACCCCATGAGGGAGATCATATAACATGAGGGAGGTCTTAGGGATATGGAGAGACAAAAACATGAAACTGTGTGCCTGGGGTCACACAGGTGGTTAGTGGCAAAGCTGGCGTTGGAACACAGGTAGAAGAATGCCCACTCTTGATCAGGCCGTGGTGCTGTCTCTCCCTCCACCGTGCATGGGAAGTTAGATGATGTTTCTCTCCCCAAAGACTGTCAGGCCCCTGAGGGGAGGCATGCCCCTTGATAGGGCCCCAGTGGACAGATGGTGGGGGTTTGTATTGAACCTGGTAACCTTCCCTGTTTCACCCTGATAAAGGATTTTTGGCCACTCCTTAGCGTAAATCCCTGCTTTCTGGCTTGAAGGGATCCCTGTGAATTTCCTCCCTTTCTCTAAGGATTTGTTTGCTATTACCATTATCCCTGCCAACTAGGGGTGTTTATGGGGCCCCGACCAGGTTCTGAGTCCCTGTGTACTGAGGTCAGGTTGGAACTGTGTTCTAACACATCTCTAGACAGTCCCTGGCCAGGCCTCTGGGGTCCTGCCATCCAGCTTTGGGGCTAATTTGCAAGTTGAGAACTTATGGGTAGATGGCTCAGAGACAGTCCCAGCACAGAGAGACCTGCAGAGGTTCTTCCAGGTGGACGGTCCAAGCTGTCGGTACAGTTACCATTCTGGGATCTGGAGGATTGTGTCCCTCTTTTCACAGCTCCACTAGGTGGTACCCCAGTAGGGACTCTGTGTGGGGGCTCCCATCCCACATTTTCCTTCTGTACTACCCTAGCAGAGGTTCTCCATGAGGGCTCTGCTCTTGCAGCAGACTACTGCCTGGACATCCAAGCATTTCCATACGTCCTGTGAAATCTAGGCGGAGGTTTCCAAACCCCAATTCTTGAAGGTGGGCTGGCCTTTCAAATATAAGAAGGGCCAGAGGGGCTGGCCACCTTAAGATCCCAGAGGATGCTGGATTCGCCCCGTGCCCTGAAAACCAGGTTGAATTACAAAGGGTTGAGAAGGACAGAAAGGTCATGCAGGGAGGGACACAGTGTCTGCAAAGGCAAGGAGGAGGGACTGGAGAAGGCCTGGGGGAGGGGGAGAGGAGGTTGGGTAAGGCAGTATGGGGAGGAGATGAGGAGGAATAGCCGAAGCTCTCAGGCGCGCCTGGGACTCAGGCAGGTGTGCCCTTCGACCCCTCGAGACCCCGTGTTCACCTATTGGGCGCCGGCGCATTCCCTGTGCATGTGTTCATGTCTTCCAGGAGCAGCTTCTGGTTGGGCTCTTTTGCCCACTCAGCCGTGGGGAGAGAAAAGCACCTTTAGTCGCCACCTCCTTGTGACCCTGCCCTTATCTGAGGTGTTAAGGGGAAGGCATATCTGCCACTGGGTGGCCGTCGGGGTGATAGGGATGGCCCCAGGCGCCTGGCCCCAGAATTAGATGGAGCGTCCATCCCGGCACGTTCTGGCCAGTGTGTGCTGAGCTTAGCAGAAACCATCATGCCCTCGGTGAAGCCTCCCGCTGTTCCTCATTTAGCAGAAACTGACCCTGGGGCTCAGAGGATCCAGAGCCTCCCCCAGGCCTTGCAGCTGGAGAGGGGCCAAGCCCAGATGTAGACCCAGGTCTGACTGACTACAGGGTCTACCGTGAAGCCACTGCCCTGTCCCGGGCTGGCCTCACCTGCTGCCCCACACTGTCCCAGACATACCTGTGGCCTGGTGTTGCCCAGACCTCCCCACTAGCCTGTGCTTATCTGCTGTCTGTACTGGCCCTGCTTAACCACTGCCTCAGGCCCCAGGACAGAACTGAGGCCCGCTAAATGGCTGCACTCTCCCCGTGCCCCGCAGCACCAGAGACAGAGCCCTGCACTGGGCTCAGCCAGCAGGAGTCTGGTATTCAGGGCCACTGAGCTGGGCAGCTCACCCGTGGGAGCCTCCGTTCCCTCCAGGTCAAATAAACCTAACTATAGTAACCCCTTCGTAGGGTCAGTTTGTGGGGACTCAGCGAGATGACATACCTGGGCTGAGAAACAGCGTCACCTGAGCCGTGGCTCCGACACCTTGGGCGTGCAGATGGGACTTGATGCTGAGCTCAGCCTCCCGCCTGCTCTGTAACCTGGGCTGCCCTGCCCTGCCGGGCCTGTTTCCTCCTTGGCAAATTGAGAAGAATAGCTCTTTCGTGCTTCTCCTGCAGAAGGAATGCAGGCCCCCTCTGTGCTGGCTGCAGACTTGTGATACTGGGGTTCCGTCCTTCAAGGGGCTGGGCATGGGAACCCACTGCCCTCAAAAGCCAGCCCTCCCCCACCCTGCCCCCTGAGCCCTCCCAAGCCACCCGCCCACAGGGGCGTGGTCCCGGCCCCTAAGCACCCTCAGACTTTGTCACAGAGGGCAAGCTGGGTGGGGCAGGCACACTGAGTCCAGGTCCTCCTGAAGGCCACCAGCACAGCAGGGCCCTGTGTTACTGTAGAGAGAAGGCAGTTGCTTAGTTTCAGCCTCCTGCCGGCACCAGATGCTGACCGGACCCTCCCAGGCGGTGAGCAGTGCTGTTTCCAGGAGAGGCATCTTAGGGCCAGAGAGGCCAAGGTGCCAGGGACATGGCCCCACCTGTCCCCTAACCAGGGGTGGAGGAGTCTAGACCCTTGACATCAACACCTATGAAAGGTGGGGCAGGCCCCAGCTAGCAGCCCTGGCCCAGAGCCTCCTCTCTCCTTCCCCTACAACTAAAAAGGACAGCCTCCACTCAAGGCCTTCCTTCCCCCGTCCCCCGCTGCAGTGCTGACCATTTGGTGAGGGGCTCCACCCTCCGGCTTCCCTGATGCAGTTTGGGTTGTATGCAGCCCACCCGCCTCAAAGGAGGATTCTGCCTGCCCCTTTTCCCGACCGGTGCACAGCCATTTAGAGCCATGGTGCAGCCAGAAGCTGCCCAGGGGCTCCGGGTGACCACGTGGGGAGACCCTCCAGGCCAGCGAGGCCCAAGCGCAGCTCTGTCCAAAGACCACGGGTGCTCGGGCCCTGCTCGGTACAGGACGCCGTCCCTGCACTCCATCGGGGAGGCCCTCTTCTCGGATGATGCCCCCCGGGGACTGATAGTACCACAGGGAGTGTCCTCACGTAGCCACAGGAACCGGAGGTGGAAACTGGCTGGAGGGATGAGGCGCAGTTCTGTGGACCATTAGCAGCTTGGAGTTGCCGGTTAGGCTCTATCCAGCATGGCTTTATTTATTTTTTCTTATTTCGGAAACCCAGATTGCTGATCGACCTGTCTGTCTTGATAACCAGCCAAACCCCTGGGGAATTCCAGCAATGCAGGCTTGGCTTCTGCCACGGTCCCTCACATTGCTGCTGTGGGAATATCTGGTTTTTAAACCAACCGCTCCACACTGCAATCGCCTGTGGCCCCCTAGAGTCCTTCAAACAAATAAGGAAACTGAGGTGGGGCCGGCCCTGTAGGAGCCCTAACCCCGCCCCCTTGGTCACCCCAGGGCACCCACCAGCAGTGCCCATCCATTCCATACCAGTGGCTCGCTGTCCTCTGCACCCAAAGGTGACCGACCGTGCAGGTGCTGCCGAAGGCCACGTGAGGGGAAGGTGCAAATGCAGGGGCGTTAACACCCCAGGAGTGACCCCCAGCCAAGAGAGGGCCAGAGCGGGTGCATGATCACCCAACTTCCTCACCCTCTGGGTACCGGCTGTGGGTGTGCCCTTCAAGGTCACTTCGAGGGTCCCCAGCAGGACGGAGCCCAGCTGCACATAGCAGTGGCCGCTCCTTAACCCACCCCTGTCAGCCTCTCTCCCCTTCACCCTACTCTGGCACCTGAGATCACCTCCCAAGTGAAACACTTGCACCCCTGGCCTCCGTTCAGGCTCCATTTGGGGGAGAGCCCCGACTAAGACAGCGAAAGCCTCACCTCTGGACACACAGCTCATTAGTGGCCCTGTGACCACCTTGAATGGCACTGCCTCTGGCGCTGGCCATCAGAGATAGAGATTTGCATGCACGGAACCTGGGCTCAGCTCTGCCTCAGCCCCATCCATGTGCGTGGGGAGCCCTCATTCACTTGGTAGCGTTTGCCATAGATTTTGTTGTTGTTGGGGGATGTTCTGTTTATTCGTTTAATTTTTAATTTGGGTGGGTACATAGTGGGTGTATAGAGTTATGGGGTACAGGAGATATTTGGGTACAGGTAATGCAATACGTAATAATCGCCTCATGGAAAATTGGGTATCTCTCCCCGCAAGCATTTATCCTGTGCGTTACAAGCAGTCCAGTTATGCTCCTTTAGTTACTTGTCCATGTACAATTAAATTATTATTGATGATAGTCCCCTGTTGTCCTATCAAATACTAGGTCTTATTCTTTCTCATTTTTTTGTTCCCATTAAGCATCCCCTACCATAGCTTTTTGCGAGCAGCCAGGGAGGTTCCTGACACCCAGCCTGGTCTAGTTTCATAGGTCAGGAGGGCTTCTGGGGGACCATATGTGGCTTGACACCCGCATGACCTCATGAATGATTAGCAGTGAATACCTCCTTCTCGAAGGTCAGCTCCCTGAAGACAGGGTCTTCTGCTGTGTTCCCAGGTGTATCCCAGCCCCCAGGACAGCACCTGGCCCATGGAGGGCGCTCAGGGAGGGTTTGTTGAATGAGTGAGTGAGGAGTGAGTGGATGAAGGGAGCAGCGCACGCTCCAAAGGCCCATCACCAGCAGCTCGATGGTGAATGGATGCCTTTTCTTCCACCCTTAGCTGCTGAACTCCTTATCTGTGGACCCTGATGCCGAGTGCAAGTATGGCCTGTACTTCAGAGATGGCCGGCGCAAGGTGGACTACATCCTGGTGTACCATCACAAGAGGTCCTCGGGCAGCCGGACCCTGGTCAGGAGGGTGCAGCACACTGACACCACCTCTGGGGCTCGCAGCGTCAAGCAGGACCACCCCCTGCCGGGCAAGGGGGCACCGCTGGACACGGGCTCCGCCGAGCCCCCGATGGACTACCACGAGGATGACAAGCGCTTCCGCAGAGAGGAGTATGAGGGCAACCTCCTGGAGGCGGGCCTGGAGCTGGAGCGGGACGAGGATGTAACTATCTCACTGCGCGCTGGCTTGTGGGGGCGGGCTGCGTGGGGCAGCGGGCGGCAGCTGCTTTCATCGTCAGAGGGTACGATGCTGGTGTCTTGTTTTAGCTTTAAGCTGTTCTTAAAGAAGGAGCAGATGGGCTGGGCGTGGTGGCTCACACCTTAATCCCAGTATTTTGGGAGGCCAAGGCGGGTGGATCACGAAGTCAAGAGATCGAGGCCATCCTGGCCATGGTGAAACCCCATCTCTACTAAAAATACAAAAATTAGCTGGGCGTGGTAGCATGAGTCTGTGGCCCCCCTACTTGGGAGGCTGAGGCAGGAGAATTGCTTGAACCTGGGAGGCGGAGGCTGCAGTGAGCGGAGATCACACCACTGCACTCCAGCCTGGCGACAGAGCGCGACTCTATCTCAAAAAAAAAGAAGAAGATATATGGGGCAGACAAAAACGCCGCTCTTGTTAAGTTGGGGTAGAAATTGCTTTTGAACAGCCTTGGGGAGTCCCGACCCGCTCCGGCCACATCTGCTCTGGGAGAGGGGCTGCCCTTCACAGCCACAACCTTCAGGGTCAGAGTATGCCATGCCTGCTTCTGGTCAGCTCCTTTCCTGGGAAGGTTTGCCCGATCGGGGGGAGGGAGGACAAAGCTCTCCTGGGAATCTTCCTGGATGGCGTCGGCCCTTCTCTGGACCTCAGTTTCTCATCTGTAGAGTGAGGAGTGGGTCCGGCTGAGCCCTGGGAGTCCCTGGTGCTCTGAAGTCCGTGGCTCTGTAACGCTGTGCTCTGAAGCCCTGCTCCCTAGCAAAGCCTGCGAATCTTCCTAGGAGAAAGATTTCTAGAGAGAACAAAAGGTCGAGCCACCCCGCGTGCCTGGCCGCCGCAGTGTCAAGGGTGCAGCTATGTGCAGAGAGAATGACTTTAGCAGCCCTGGCACAGCGGTGCTTCCTTCAGCGGCTCTGCTGGCTGCTGTGTGCTCCCCGGCTGACATCTTAACCTCTCTGTGCACAGGAGCCCTTCCTTCCATGAATATTGGGGGAAGGGCCCCAGCCTGCAGAGCCATCACTGTGCAGATGACCCAAGACTCAGTGAAGTCTCTAAAGCACATCGAAAACAGAAAAAGTAGTCGCCAGGTTAACTTAGAAACCGTGGAGTCCCCTGTGAATGCTGAAAATGAATGTTGGCATTGGTTTGATGTTCCATCCACAGGCACCACCGTGTCTGTAAATCACAAATGCCTTTGGTCCAGTGATAAGAATGTCCTCGGAGTATTTAGACCAAAAAAGCAAGTTAGTTGGGGAACCTGGAGTGGAACCGTCTCTGTTTTGTGACAAGTAGATATCGCTTTCCTTAAAAACAATCGAACATGCTCCATGGGGCCTCCCCGGACTTTGGCCTAGTGAGTCAAAGGGTCTTGTTTAACCTGGGGCATCTGTCTAGGTCTCCTTTCGCCTTCCCGAGGTCTGACAAGCCGTCAGGAGACTGTGAGTTCAGCCACCCAGGCGGGTCCCTTTGGGGTTTCGAGGGCAGGGGAGGAGCCTTACAAGTTTTGATGATCAGGAAGCCGAGATTTGATCCTGACAAGGATTCAGAGACTTTCTCCCTCCCTGCCTGACTTTGTCTGAGACACTTGGAAGAGGAGAGCAGTGGATTCCTGCTGGGTTTTCTCATGGTCCTGCCCTCCAGCCCTGTGGCTTTCAGAACAATGCGGCCACTATACAGGGTTGATTTCAGCATGTCAGGAAGGAACCAGCTCCATCAGGGGCACGAGAGACCAGGGAAGTGACAGCCGGGGCCACTCTCTGGGAGCTGAGGCCGAGAGACCTGGATTTTTTTTTCTTTTTTTTCTTTTTTCTTTTTTTATTATACTTTATGTTCTAGGGTACATGTGCACAACGTGCAGGTTTGTTACATGTGTATACATGGATTTTGAGCTTCGTGGTTCTTGTGTCATCTGTTCCCCAGGGGATTTTTCTTTCTTTCTTTCTTTCTTTTTTTATTGAGGTGGAGTCTCGCAGTGTCACCCAAACTGGAGTGCAGTGGCGTGATGTCAGCTCACTGCAAGCTCCGCCTCCTGGGTTCGCGCCATTCTCCTGCCTCAGCTTCCCAAGTAGCTGGGACTACAGGCGCCCGCCACCACGCCCGGCTAATTTTTTGTATTTTTAGCAGAGACGGGGTTTCACCGTGTTAGCCAGGATGGTCTCGATCTCCTGACCTTGTGATCCGCCCGCCTCAGCCTCCCAAGGTGCTGGGATTACAGGCGTGAGCCACTGCGCCCGGCCCCTCCCCAGGGGATTTTACCCTCCATCCCCGTCATTCTTTCCTGACTACAACTTTGAGATCTGACACTCAGCGGGAACTTCTGGGGCCTGGTAATTCTGACTGACTTCTGCCACATCCCTGACCTTCCAGTTATCCCGATGGAAAAGCTAGGCCTCACTTTCCCCATTTGTAAAACGGAGATAGCAAGAGTATTTGCATCACTGAGTTATCATAAGTAACCTTTGCGAAGTGCTTAAGTCAGAGTCTGGCGTGTGGCAGATGCTTGGCTGATATCGTATCACATATTATTGTTCATAGTGAAGCAGCAAGAAGCGCGAGAAAAGACCCTTTCCGAGTCTCATTAAATACTATCCCATAAGTATCTTTTTAAACATTTTATATTCTCTATCATGACTTTGGACAGTAACATTGGTTACTGTCACCACAATGATCTAGTTTTTAACCAGTGAAGTGACCCCAGCTTTTCATTGGTAATTTGGCTCGAGAACTACAAGAGGCTTTTCAGCAGTTGGTCTGGCCGTGTTTAAGATGAAACCGTGATTGCGGGGTAGGTGCGTCCGTTCAGGGTTTCAAAGGGCTGAGGTTGAGACGTTCCCACATCCCTCCTGGGGCCTCTCAAATCATAAACTGTTTTATGAGGGCCTCCTGGAGCCCTCATCTGAGCTGCACCAGCCCCTAGAGCTGTTGGAAGGAGCCACGGTTTGGGCGGCCTGTTGCTTCCCCTGCTCTCCTGGAGAGGGGCACAGCCAGAGTCTATTAAAAGGTTGCTGGGGCACACGCAGCGTCTGAGGTGTGTGTGGGCCCCTGTCAGCGCGGTTAGCAGACAGACCTGCTGCCGTATTCATTTCAGGGGGAAGAGGGACTCTTGGGAATGAACCTTTCCCGGAGGGGTGCTCAGATGACAAGGAGCAAAGGGTTTGCAATTTGGGAAATAAGATCACCTCCAACAGAGTCCAGTTGCACAATCTTACCCAACTGGAAGCAAAATTCAGGGCTTATGTGAGCTTTCCTGGGGAGAAAAATCCACAGAGTCTATCAGATACTCACATGCCCTATGACCTCCACCCCCAAAATTAAGACTGCTTGCTTTGAAGCAGGTGATATTTAACAGCATCCCCGGCCTCTATCTGGCCAGTAGCACCTCCCTCCGCGAGTTGTGAAAACAAACCAGAAATGTCCCCCGACATTGCCAGTGTACATGGGGGACAAAACCGCCCCCAGTTGAGAATCCCTGCACTAAAGGCTGGATGAGCAGGCAGAGGGAGAAGAGGGCCTGGAGGGAGAGAAAGGAGGACAGATGAGTGAGAGGGTCCCCTGGGGGGAGTGCCAGTCACCTCTGGGACCGTCTGCTGCGGCCAGGACAGGCAGCCTTACCGAGGTCACCAGCTGTGCAGGTGTGACCTGGCCTCTGTTCCTAAGGTGCTGGTGGGTGTGACACACTGCGTCGCTCCTGGGCAAAGTGTGCTGCGAGCCCCACACAGGTGTGTGCAGCCCCGACCCCCCGCACGTGCCTCCTCACTGAGTCCAGATGTTCCTTGGCTGGTCATCTCATGATGACCTGAAGGACGGGCTTGGCTGAGTGCACAACGGGGCCAGTTCTTGGAGATCGGATAACAGCTGTGTCGTGCCCTGCACCTGCCATAACAAAGGGCCACAGGTTAGGGGCTTACAACAACACAGATGGATGCTGTCGTAGCTTTGGAGGTGAGAAGTCCACACTCAAGGTGCCGGCAGGGCTGTGCTCCCTCTAAGGCTCCAGGGGAGGACCCTTCCTGCCTCTCCCAGCTCCTGGGTCTCCAGGTGTTCCTTGGCTGGTGGCCGCATCACTCTAATCTCAGCCTCTGTGGTCACTCGGCCCTCTCTGTTGTGTGTCCTCTTCTTGTCAGGACACCAGTCATTCTATTTGGGGCCCACCCCTGCAACTTTATCTTAACTCAGTTACATCTACAAAGACCCTGTTTCCAAGTGAGATCACACTGATAGGTGCCAGGAGTTAGGACTTGAACATATCTTTGTAGGGGACACCATTCAGCCCACTCCAGTAGCTGAGATGCTGCACTGGGCAGGCAATCCTGGAGTGGGCTGCCTTGGACGGGGCAGGCTGGAGCACACAGGTAGCAGCATGGGGCAGGGTCATGACTGAGGGCCAGGGCAGGCCAATGGTCTGGGAGAGTGACAGGCTCCAGCCTTGACCTGGTCTGCCTCACTGCAGGGCCCAGGATTGCACAGGAACCCCTGGGGGTCTTCTCAAAATGCAGGCTCTGGCTCAGCCAGTCTGGGGGACCCAGCACCTGGGGTGGCCGAGGCTCTGGTCCTGCCCAGACCATGCTTTGAGGTGTGAGGAGTGTGGGAAGGGCCTTTTGCACAAGCCAGGAGAGGCCTCCCCCGAGCAAGACCCCCAGCATCCACATGAGCCCCTGGAGCACCATGTGGTGCCCCAGGGGTGACCCCAGACCCAGACCCCAGCGCCGGCTCCAGAGAACCAAGAACCTGCGGAGGATGGAGCCAAGTCCCAAAGAGAGACCCGGGCGTGGGTCAAGAAAGCATGGGCACTTAGATCCACAGGGTGGCCTTCAAAGTGGGTTTACAGGAGGGGCTCAGAGACCCCAGGACAGCACTTCAGGGCAGGAAAAGACAGGAAGAGAGAAGGGCCCTGAGGCAGGGGGCCAGGGCTTCAGGAGTCTCTCCTCTCTCCCTCCCTCTTGCTCCATCTCTCCCTCCTTCTCTCTCTCCCTCTCAGTCTCCCTCTGTCTCTTTCTGTCTCTCCTCCTCCTCACCTCTTTTCCATCTCTACCTCTCTCTCTCTCTGTCTCTCACTGATCTCTGTCTCTCTCTCTCCCTCTGTCTCTCTGTAGTTCTTCCTGTTTCCTCTCTCTGTCTCTCTCTCCCGTCTGTCTCCTCTCCCTCTCTCTCATTCCCTTTCTCTCACTTCTCTCTCTCCTCTTTCTTCCCCTCTCTGTCTCTCTCTCTCTCTCTCTCTTCCCACTTCCCTCTTTTTCACTCTACCCCTCTCTCACTTTTTCTCTCCTCTCTTCCTCTCTCTGTCTCTCTCCTTCTCCCTCCCTCTCTCTCTCCATCTGTTTCCCTCTCCCTCCCCTTCTCTCTCTCCCTCTTTGACAGCCATGGGGTCAGCTTCCAGGGTTCCTAGGTTCCCATTAAAAGGACAAAAGAAGATTGTGGCCAACATGTTTTCTTGCAACTAAGACCCATTAGCCTTTTTGAAGTCCAGCCTCAAAGTCTGCTGGACGTTATTTATGTCCATGGGGTCATTGCAGAGAACGCCACACACTAAACTCTTGGCTGTGTGTGCTGGGGGGCGGCTGAGGCCTGCACTGCCCTGATGTTGAACCTGACCCAGGCTTTGGTAGATCCTGAGAAGGCCGTGGACACTGGACCCCTATAAAAGTCTGTTTGCTTTCATGCCGCTGCCCAGGGCTCAAGTCTGCGCCCCGCTGGCTCACCGCTGGTTCTCCGCATGCGTCCCCGTAGCGGGTGGGGCCGTCCCCATAGCAGCATCTGTTCACCATCTTCATGGATTCTGCTTTTGAAAAGCAAGTGAGGGCAGACTCCATGGGAGAAGGGCTGCTGCTTTCAGACAAAGCCCAGGGCTGGATGCGTGGGTGGTGGAGACGCAGCCTCTGAGCTCCGAGTGCGAGTTCAGACCCCACCCAGCCCCTCTGAGAGCCCAGTATGCGGATGTGGACCCAACTCAACCACTTCCTGGCTGAGCAACCCTGGGCAAGTGGCTTCACCGCTCTGCATCTCAACGTCCCCATCTGTAAAATGGAGGTGGTCGTGTGCCCTTCCTTGTGGAGTGGTGGGTGAGGGTTAAGAGAGTTAATCCTCGAGCTCACACAGGGACAGAGCTGGCCGGCGTTGGCTGTGAACTCCCCTTACCCGCAGGCCTGGGGCACAGCCCACTCCTCACCGCTCCTAGGGCCTGGCCCTGCTCCTGCCAGAGGGGAATCCCCCTTGGAAGAGAAGGGTCTCCATATGCCGGGAGGGGGGTGGTAGGGTTGCCATGGCCTCAGGACGGGGAGGGGCAGCCTTTTCTTGCCATTTCCCATGGAGGCCTTGTGGATGTGGGCAGGTGTGGAAGGCAGTCCTGGGGCTGTATTCATTGTCCGCAGGGCCCTGGGTACTGGCAGGGACTGGGGAGAGGCCCTCGCAGATTTGAGAATCGGGGATGGGGGCCTGGAATTTGAGGAGTCTCGGGTCTAATCCCAGCTCCTCAGCACAAATAAAAGCAACAAACATGCTCATGAGACTTGTCAGCTCCCCACCCCTACCAGAACCATGAGTAGGTGGGGCAGAAATTCCATCCTGAACTGAGAGTGGCACATCTGGCCTTTGAACCTGGCCCCGAACCTCACCCAGAAGCTCTTTGCACTAAAACTTGCAGTCCCCGTTCTCCCCCAGGGGAGGAAGAATGGGCCTCTTGCACAAAGGGATGTTAGGAACCTCTAGTCTACTCCTGAAGCTATTGCTCTGCTCTTGATTCCACTGCTACAGACTTCTTTGGTCCCTAAAGATTTTATGCCTCCCCAATCTTCAGCTGAGGCCCAAAACAGACTGGATGACTTTTATCACTGCCTGATTTTCTTTAGGCTTGTCTTGGTTTCATGGAAACATATTTCTTTTAACGTGAATTCTGGGCTGGGCGCCGTGGCTCATGCCTGTGATGGGAGCCTGAGGCGGAGGCGGGTGGATTACCTGAGGTCAGGAGTTCGAGATCAGCCTGGCCACATGACGAAACCCCATCTGTACTAAAAATACAAAAATTAGCCGAGTGTGGTGGCCGGTGCCTGTAGTTCCAGCTACTCAGGAGGCTGAGGCAAGAGAATTGCTTGAACCCAGGAGGCGGAGGTTGCAGTGAGTCGAGATCATGCCACTGCACTTCAGCCTGGGTGACAGAATGAGACTCTGTCGAAAGAAAGGAAGAAAGAAGGAAGGAAGGAAAGAAGGAAGGAAGGAAGGAAGGAAGGAAGGAAGGAAGGAAGGAAGGAAGGAAGGAAGGAAGGAGAGAGAAAGAGAGAGAGAGAGAGAATTCTGGACATTTTTTAAATTCATGTTTTTAAAGTGACCCCAAGACCATCATTGCACAGCTCTGCCGGGAGGCATCCCAGGCTGCTGGGGTGAAATCTTTGCCATTCTGGCTGCAGTTCTGAGCTCCTCATCTGTGTCCAGGCCCATGGTGTGCTGGAGTCATGTCCGTCTGGAATTCTGCAAGCTGGTTGTTACCCGTTGCTGGCTTGAAATAGACCATGGTGGGGTATTTACACCATGAAAATTGGCAGATGCTGCAAATCAGGGCTCCCCTCACCCCCGCCAGAGCCCTTCACCAGCATCTTCCTGTACCAGCCCCATGTGCCTTCTTGTCTTTGGAGGAGTTGAGCATTTCCCAACATGTCTGTTGAGTCTGTAATTCTTTTTATGATCTTTTTTATTTCTAGGAGTTCTATTTGGTTCCTTTCCAAGTCAGCTATGTCATGTTTTAATAGTTTCCTGTCCTTTGCAGATCTTTTCTATCTTGAGATTTATGTCTTTAAACGAGGTAAGCATAGCTGATTTATTACCCAGCTCATCCTTTACTAATCCCAAGCTGAGTGGGCCGATTTCTATCTCGGTCACTTCAGCTGGTTCTCCTCCCGGGGCTATCTCTTGTCCTGGTGGGGGCGGATCTGGTTCGCTTGTCCGCTAGTCATTGACCTTTTATAATCTGTGGGGTTTCCCAAAGCCTGGGATAAAGGTGACCTTGTCCAGAAAGGTTTGCAGCGTTACAGACGAGAGCCACCTCGAACTAAAGCCGCAGTCTGAGGTGCCCAGGTCTTCACAGGTGCCATGGCTGTAGGGGCCAGAGCTTCTCAGGGTGGGTTCCAGTCCTCCTTTTCCTTCCCTTTCTCTCCTCCTGCTCTGCTGGGCACCCGTATAGGTCCGTGGCCCTTTAGGAACCCGACTCCACAGCAGGAGGTGAGTGGGGGGCAAGCGAGCATCCCTTCCTGAGCTCCGCCTCCTGTCGGATCAGCAGTGACGACGTTACATTCTCATGGGAGCCCAAACCCTGTTATGAATAGCGCATGCGAGGGATCTAGATTGTGTGCTCCTTGTGAGAATCTAATGCCTGATGATCAGAGGTGGAACAGTTTAGGCCGGGAGGGGTGGCTCACGCCTGTAATCCCACCACTTTGGGAGGCAGAGGTGGGAGGATCACCTGAGGTCAGGAGTTCGAGACCAGCCTAGCCAACATGGTGAAACCCCATCTCTACTAAAAATGCAAAAATTAGCTGGGTGTGGTGGTGCTTGCCTGTAGTCCCAGCTACTTGGGAGGTTGAGGCAGGAGAATTGCTGGAACCTGGGAGGCGAAGGTTGCAGTGAACGAAGATTACGCCACCGCACTCCAACCTGGGTGACAGAGCGAGACTCTGTCTTAAAAAAAAAAAAAATTGAAGGGTAGAACAGTTTCATTTTGAAACCATCCCCCACCTCCAGCATTGTCCCGTGGAAAAATTGCCTTCCATGATAGGAGTCCTCCCCGGTGCCAAAAAGGTTGGGGACTGCTGTTTTAGGTCATTGAATTTCTTGTTTCTTTTCTTGTGGCGTATTCTTTACTATGTAAAGGGTTGATCTGGGTAATCTACCACCTTCAACAGAAGCAGGAATGTGAAACGCTATTTCTGCTGACTTAGCTATCATTTATTTCTTGACCAAGACATCACTGAGCAGGCCTAGGACCAGACCCCGTGGCAAGGACTGGGGTTAAAGAGCCCAGTCCCTGCCCCATGCTCAGGAAAGAGCAATGGCACCTGATCCATCCACGGAGCTGTGTTCCTTGGGTCCTCAGCTCACTTCAAGTCTGGAGACCATGTCAGGATAATGGGGGATGTGTGCTTGCTCCAGAGACAATCCCTCAACTGTGCTTCCTAGTCCCTGCCATGAGGAGCCAGGTCTTCCTGTGCAGCGTGGACGTGCTCAGCAGTAACTGTGGGGTGGGAAATGCCAGGCACGGACAATGACTGCTCCAGGCAGACCCCTGCCCAGGGACTGAGAGCATCTCTCGTCCTGCCCACGTGCCCTCCGGAGCCATGTGGGTGGAAGGTAGGAGTGAGCATTGCAGGGTCAAGGTCGGGCTGAGATCCCTCTACGTCTACTGTTCGTGGGCCTGGGACGAGGGGCTCTGGGCCTTCCCCGCCCCCTCGTCCATATTTACTGAAGTGGACAAACCGATAGCTACCGAAAGGTCGGAGAGGAGGCGGGTGGGAGTCTGAAAGCCGGGGCTGTCCTCGGCTGGCACAGAGTAGGCGCTTTATAAAGGCGGGCACCTTCCCTCTGCTTTCTCCCTCACTCGGTGGATGTCGTTGAGCCCCTGCTCTGTGGCCACTGCTGTTCCCAGTCCTAGGGACACATTCATCAGCTAAACAGATAAGCCTGGCTTCAGACCCAGTGTTCCAGCTCCTATCCGTGCTGGAAGCTGGTGCCAATGGGGAGAGGCAGGCAGATGCCAGGGCTGTTGAAAACTCGCCTGGTCATGAAGGGCTGACCAGGGATGCAGCGCTGGGCATCACATGCCCCCAAAGCCTATTTATGGCACAGAATGTGAACCCCTTGGGGCAGCCACCAAGCCTCCTGGTGTCTGCCCCCGAGTCTGACGGCAGAAGGATTAGACCACAGCAGCCCCGTGTCCTCGTGGACAGACAGGGTCAGAAGAGGCCTGTGCCTTCCTGATGGGGCCGCACGGCTCCCCAAAGGGCTGGGTGTTCTCCTCTTTGGGAGTTGAGGAAGCTGCGAACAGGGAAATGGGGATTTGCCCAGGTGTTCTGTGGGTGCTCAAGGGCCTCGGAGCCCAACCCCCAATGATGATGAGGCTCCTCGGCTTTCCTCTGTACCCAGCGGCCTGGACCGCTATGCACAGCACACACCCGTGGTTCCTGCCCAATACAGGAGGTGCCTGAACCGCTGTGCACGGCACACACACCCCACGGTTCCTGCCTGACACAGGAGGTGCTGTCTGGGGAGGCCCCTCTCAGTAGCCCTCTGACCTTCAGGCTTCAGCCCTCCAGCATCCCGACCCCATGACTGAGGGCTGGACGTCATAGTGAATGGTGCCCTCCAGGGTGTGGAGCAGCCTGTGAGGACCACAGTAGGTGAGGAAGGAAGCTTAACCCCTAGGAAGCCAAGGGCAACCTGAAAACCACCCAGGTCTGATCTTTAGGGGTGCAAACCTTCAAATCTTCTAGCAATTTCAAGTCCACGCTCCCCCTGCAGGGAGTCCCGTCCGTGGCCATGATCGGATGATAGAAGCACGCAGGGCCACCGCGCGGACTGAGGGTCTAGGCCCTCGGGCCACCGGGACTGTAGCGGGGAACCCTGGGCATCCCTGCCCACTGGGTATCCACCACGGGGACTCACTTGTCCTTTCTGTTTGTGATTTGCTTCTTCCTTCTGAAACAAAAATGTCAGACGCAACTCCAGGAAGGTCAGAGTTCTTTGGGGCTGGGTTCAGAGGGAGGTTTCCGCCTGCATAGTTAGTCTCTGAGCTAAGGTCAGCATCTTCTGTCCCCTCCGGTTGGGGGCTATCTGGGGGGCTGACTCTGTCCCCTTGCAGAGCCCCATGGTCTGGCCAGATGGGGCCTCACCACCCCCACAGCTGTGGCTCTTGGCCAAGTAGGTTCATGAACCTTAAAGACCCCTGCTACGGGGCCCAGAGTCGGGGCAGAATGCACTCCTCAGGGCGCTGGCTCGGGGCGAAGGGGACACGGCTGTCACTCCCAGTGTCTTCCTGCTGGGGACAGGCTGTGGTCAGCCCGGGCACCAGGCTTTAAAACATCCCACATGTGTTTTTGCCGAACTGGTCCCGTGACCCCTTTCTCGAATTTCAGCAGATGTTTCCCTGGGAGAGACCCCGTTGCTCACGTAAACAGGGGTGCATGATTTCCCAGGGAGGCCAGCAGCAGGCACCGGCTCCTTGACCACCATGCAGAAATCTTCATGGACTCAGAGGAATATATTTTGAGTCTTTGCGTGTGAGTGAGCAGAGCCCAGAAATAAATCTGTGTCTGCAGCAGGAAAAGACAGGCTCTCCCGCACGTGGGCTGTCTTTTCTCCTGACTCCGAAGTGCCCCATGGAGTCAGTGCTGTCCCTGTGGGTCACCAGGATGCAAGACCACCACCTCCCCAGCCTCAGTGCCCTCCGTGGCTCCCCAGCACTGAGGAGGTGGCTTTGAGCTTCTTGGCCGAAGGAGTCCGTGCTTGCGCAGGCAGGGCCTCAGCTGGACCAGGGCTGCTGAGAGCACCAGAGGCTCCCCTGCTGGAACAGGTCTTGTAATACCCAGTTTCCGATGAGGAAATGTAGGCTCAGAGAGGTTAAGTCACTTTGTGGAAACCACACGGGGGCAGGGCAGGATTCCAGCCCAGGCCACGCCGTTCCAGGCCTCTAAGCACGGTGCCCACTCAATCTGCCCCTCGAGGGCCACAGAAGGATCTGGGCTCATCTTGCCAGAGCCCCTGGTGCTGCCTCCTCCAGTTCACGCTGAGATCATCAGTTCTCAGCCCCTTATGTCCTTCAGCCTTGGGCTCCCCACAAGAGTCCCCAGGCCACACCGTGCCTGGGGTGGTCGAGTCCTGCTGTCTCCCTGAAGCAGCCTCAGGCCCCCACTCCTGGGTCCACGCTTCTGCACAGCTCCCCTAACCACTGGAACAGGCCCCTGCACAAAGCCCTGTAGGACCCCAATCTGCAGCTGCAGGGTGGGAGCAGGGGCTGAGCGGTGGCCCCCTGACCACATGCTCCTGGAGCATGCGAACGTGGCCTTGTTTGGAAGAAGGGTCTTCGCAGAGGGAATTAAGTTAAACATTTCTGGATGAGATCATCCTGGATTTAAGGTGGGCCATGAATCCAACAGCAGAGAATGGCAGAGGGAGATTCGAGACCTAGTGAGGAGAGGAGACCGTGCCACCGAGGAGCCAGCAGCTGGAGCGATGTGGCCACAGCCAGGGAACACCTGGAGCCCCCGGAAGCTGAGAGAGGCAGGAAGGATCCTCTCCTAGGGCCTTCGGAGGGAGACACTTTGTGGACTTCAGGCCTCCAGAGCTGAAGGAGAATGAACCTCTACAGTTTCAAGCTGCCCGCTTTGGGGTTACGTGTTACAGCAGCTGCAGGAGGATCCCACAATGGCCGGCATGGCACACACCTCAGGGCCTCAGTTTTCCCAGCTGTGAAATGAGGATGATGATGGGACCTGCCTCACAGGCTTGCGGTGAGGACGAAATGAGTTAATATGCATGGAATGCATGCAGCAGGGACTGGCGCATAACTGACACAGAGTGGATGTCATCCTCTGTCAACATTACTGTTACTGTTACTGTATTATTGCCCTTCGTTCATTCCTTCCATAAATCTGTGCAAAGCGGCTGCTCTGAGCCTGCCGTGGGCAGCAGAGCAGCACAGAAAAGACCTGAGTGGCGGTGCTGGGGAGAGGATGGTGTAGGGCAGGCCTGGTGGATGCAGCCGGAGGCCTCACCATCAGCGTAAGCGACTGTGGGTGGGCTTCAGGAGGAGCGACAAGACAGGATTCACCCCATGGCCATTTGCTTTTCTGTCGGATCAGGAAGAAGCATGGGATGAAGCTGGGGCATCAAGGAGGGTCTCCCTTCCTCGGTGGGTCACCTGAGGTGCCGGGGCCCTGCGTTTAACTCTCTCTGCTGGACCTGGAAGCTTCGCCCAGGTCCCCGGGACCGTCGCATTCACAGGCTTCCACCAAGGCTCTCACTGACTACATTGATTTGACCCACTTGAGATTTTGTTTTCTTAAAACTCATCCCCAAGTACACTTTGGGAGGCCGAGGCAGGCAGATCACCTGAGGTCAGGAGTTCCAGACCAGCCTGGCCAGCATGGTGAAATCCCGTCTCTACTAAAAATACAGAAATTAGCCAGGCATGGTGGTGCACACCTGTAATCCCAGCTACTCGGGAGACTGAGGTAGGAGAATCGCTTGAACCCAGGAGGCAGAGGTTGCAGTGAGCCGAGATCGCGCCACTGCACTCCAGCCTGGGCAACAAGAGTGAGACTCCATCTCAAAAAAACAAAAAATGATTAAAAACAAAACAAACAAAAACTCATCCCCAAGTGACTTTGGCTTCCTTGCTTTTTGTCAACAAGCTACAACGAACCTATGTACTTGTGTCAAACACTCAAGGGCTCCAGAACCCAGGTCAGGCCCTGAGCCTGCACCTGGTCGCTCTGCACCCAGAGGGGATGGATGAGGTCCCAGCCAGCACTCGCTCTTCCTTCCGTCTGCCTTTTTGCCAAGACTTCCCATCCCTCCCTTTAAGTCTCAGAATTGTGGAAAGGAGAGGTGGACGGGACCTCAGTCTGGAAGCCCCGGTCTGACCCCCAAGCCCCGGGGGACCAAGGCCCCCACTGCCCTTAGGCGGTTCTGGCTCAGGAGGATTCGGCACCGTTTTGCTTTTTGTTGAGTCAGCACCCCGGGCAGCTGGGTGGTCTTAGGGTGACAGGAAGGCTGATGGATGTGACATGTGCCTTTGATGGGGAAATACGTTGCGGCCGCATACATGCTGCTCATTTGGTAAAGGGACTCTCTTAAATGCAAAATCCAGAGGGGAGGGGGAAAGCTGGAGACGTTGGGGGCATCTTTGCACCTGATCCCCGATTAAGAGTGGGGAGTCCGGGCAGGGCTGCCTGTGTTTGAGCACAGCTCCACCCTACTGGCAGCAAGACTGTAGGCTGTGGTGACTTCATCTCCCCCAGCCTCAGTGTTCCCATCTGTAAAGGGGGCCTTTCTCATCAAGCTGGCCATGGAGGTTGATGGAGTCATTTCTCATGAAGCCCCTAGCTCGTGCCGCATCCTCGCCAGCCAGTGCTCGGTGACTCTCTGCTGTTCACTGTTGTCATTGAGGACCAAAGAGAGGTGACTTGGCCAAGCTTGCAGCTGTTTAGGGAGGGCGCTGGACTTGAACTCAGGCCCTCCTTCGAGCCCGTGCGCCAGGCTGCCCATTTTCTTTAGGATAAAGTCAGTGCAGATACAAGGGAACCCGGGAAGTGGACCTGGGGCAGGCAGAGGTGTGGCCCCGATCCACAGGGGGAAGATGCCCAGAGTAGGGACCATCTTCAGCCATCCCCTCCTCAGCACTGCTCAGGCACTCAGAGGTCCCTGAGTGATCCCAGGTGGAGGCCGAGGGGCCTGGGCTCTGCATCCTGAAAGGTCCTCTTTTATGGCCTGGGCCACTCTGGGGGCCCTCAGCTAAACCCTCCTGAAAACTTCCCCGAGTTTTGGAGTTGTACCCCCCGGGGATCCTCCTCTAAACCCTCCTGGCTCTTAAAGGTTCCCGTGTGACCTGGGGGAGCTCCCGTAGCCCCCTGCACTTCCTCCCACCTTCCACTAAAAGGGGATTCTAGATGCGCCTCAAAGTGTTGTCAGCGTGGAATGAGGTCACTGTAAAAGCAGCTATGCATGGTAGCTGCTCAATAAATAGTGGTGGTATCTGAAGATCAAGGTGGTTGTCCGCACAGATCCACCCACCCTGACCCAGAACCTTCCTTCTCTCTCCAGACTAAAATCCATGGAGTCGGGTTTGTGAAAATCCACGCCCCCTGGAATGTGCTGTGCAGAGAGGCCGAGTTTCTGAAACTGAAGATGCCGACGAAGAAGGTGGGTATTGATGATTCTGCTCCGAAATGAATTGCCAAGTCTAGAGGTCACTTGGACACCCGGTGGTGAAATGTGCATACCTAGAGGCCCTGAGTTTTATAAAAAGCCTAGTGGGCTTCACGGCTACCCCTGGGAGGACCATGTGGCTCGATGTGACAAGGCCTTCAGGCTCTGGAGTCCTGATGACCCAGCCCTGGGTGGTCTTTACAGACCCCAGACCAAACCCCACCAAGAGATGGTGCAGGCAGAAGAGCCCACCTGTCAGCTCCCGAGGAATTTATAGTACATGCAGACGCAGTTACAGTTCGGGCCCTGGTGCTTTCGTGTTTGTGGCATCTCAGCTAATTTATCAGATTCATTTTAATTACATTTTCTGGCTTACTGGGATTTTTCTTTTTAATCTGTGAAAACCTTATATCTAAAAAGCAGTTTGACAGTGTGTTCCCAGAAGCTTAGCTTGGAGTCGGTATTTACTCTGGCAGGCGGAAGGGTGAAGCTGGGCTAGCTAGCAAATCAGCCTCCTGCTTCTCGCATCCTCAGAGACCACTTGGATTACCTCTTTTGAAGCAAAAGTAAAGTTTAGCGGGGAAATTCTCTGGAATGAATTATAATTGTGCTTTTGGCTGGGCGCTCCTCAAACTCTGGGCTTTCACGGCGTGGGCAGGGAGGGGCGGTGCATTCCGGCCCACCCAGGCGCTCTGCTCTCAGGACGTGCCATTGCATGGGGTGGGATGGTTCTCTGACCATCTGAGAAGATTCCATGGATCGTGGTCCAGCAGGATGACACGGCTCCCTGGTCCCTTGTCTTATCTGCAGATGTACCACATTAATGAGACCCGTGGCCTCCTGAAAAAAATCAACTCTGTGCTCCAGAAAATCACAGACCCCATCCAGCCCAAAGTGGCTGAGCACAGGCCCCAGACCATGAAGAGACTCTCCTATCCCTTCTCCCGGGAGAAGCAGCATCTGTAAGTGAGGACCCCCAACCTGCTCCCCAAAAGGTCCTGTATGTGGGAATTTAACCTTCTAGCATGAGAAATGCAGATTGATTTTCTGCTCGCCAAAGAAGAGCGTGTTCTTGTAAGAGCTTTGTGGTTGCTGAGCCCAGAAGACATCATGGAAATGATTTCTAAGATCACTGTTAACTGAGGAGTTAGGAGGACACAGAATCTTGTTCTGCTTGGTGACACAGGAAAAACTTCTTTGGCCCGTGTGAGGACCCCAAAGCAGTGGTCTGGACATGCCTTCCCACCCGCTCCCCGCCGCCGCCGCCACCCCACCCCCCTCCAGGGTCTGGCTAACGAGGCCTCCTGCAGTCCAGGTAGCCTTGAGCCCAAGTGAGTCTCACTCCTTGTGGCAGAAATTGAAAAGTATCCCCAGGCAGAGGCCTGAGGCCCCAGGGACTCACCGCCAGCTGGCTTGCCTGGCAGGGCCATGCCTATTCTGGAACCTTCCCTCCTCCTCCGCTCCCGAAGGGCAGTGGGGCATAGCCACCTGGGTCAGCAGTGACTGCAAGGCCTCTGCGGGCCTCACTGGGCAGAGCTGGAGCGTGGGCAGAGGTGGGAATAGAAAGCTTGAGCCATGGGAACCCAGAGGGACTTTGGATGGAAGCTCTAGGGGGCAGGAGGGCTCCTGGACAGTACCGGCCTCACAGGGTCGGGGGGCATGGAAGAGCAGACAGGGAGGACAAACAGGTGCCACAGCTCACGGGGGCCCTTGCTTATAAATGTAGAAGGGGTGGAGCCATGAGCATCACGGGATGCTTTTACCAGGTCCTAATTCCTAGAGGGGACAGGACATGCCACCAGAGAGAAAGAAGCGACCCCCAAGCCCAGCCCTCTCCTCCAGCTCCAGAACAGGGGCTTGGGACATTAGAGGAAACTGCCCTTCTTCCAGGACCCCTGCCAACCTCCCTCGTCTCTGCCCTGGGTTGACGCTGTCAGCCCTACTGCCTGGCCAGGGCTGGGCTCACCTCCAGGCTCCGTGGAGGTGGAAACTGCCCCAGGCACCCTCCCCAGCTCTCCCCCAAGTGCCTTGGAGCTCAGGGAGAGCAGGGAGTGTGTTCCCAAGATGCCCCTCCACCCTCAGGAAGCCTCGGGCCATCCCTGTGCAGCCCATCAGGACCCAAACCATTGGAAGGGAGATTGTTTTCAAGGTTGGAACTGTCTGCCCGTGGCGGTGATACTGCCCCTGTGCCCCACCTTGCTGAAGCAGAGGCTTTCAAAACTGCCCGCTGAGGATGTCACCAAAAGGAAGAAGAGATCGATCTTCCGGGGGGG
>NW_012115266.1:155393-187102 GCF_000951035.1 Colobus angolensis palliatus | reverse complement strand
TGGGGGGTGGTCTGACCATACTTGCCTCTTAGGTCACTTCCCACCTGTGTGGGTCTCAGGCCTCGCCCAGGTGCGGGGGCAGTGAAACAGATTGTTCCAAATGCCCAGGGGCGGACGGGTCATACCTGGCGTGCGGACAGAGTTCTGTCCATTTCACTGTCGCCGCTAATGGGGACAATGTGGTTTCCCACGGCCTTGAAACCCAGAGAACCACCGGCTGTGGTGAACTGTGTCTTGTTTCCTTCCTGATATTTCCACAGATTTGACCTGTCTGATAAGGATTCGTTTTTTGACAGCAAAACCCGGAGCACGATTGTAAGTATCTCACGCGCCTGGAAACGGCTCCCCGGCAAGGTGGCCCTGGGGAGCCATATGATAATTTCATTTTGGTGAAACTCCTCCCGGTGGAAGCCGGCTCTAATTGTCTGTGACAGAAATAATTAGAATAATGAAAGGGAGAGGGCAGCGAGGGGCCCCGGGGATGGTCGTGCCCCAGGCTGGGGCAGCTCAGAGGAAGGGAATAAGCACAGAGCTCGGGAAAGCAGGAGGGAAGCCAGACCCCTGGAATGATTTCAGAGGTCGGTGTTTCTGGATCTGTGCAGCTCCCAGCACATCTCTCAGAGCCTCTTCGTGGTGGTGTTGTGCGTGTCTGACCATCAATCCACGATTCGGGGCTTTCGGGGCAGGCAGGTGTGGGCAGGAGGGAGGGGGTGATGGAGGCGAAGGCGTGTGGGTTGAGATCTCTTTCCAGGCCTTTGACAGAGGAGCCAACTGAGGTTTGAAATCTGAACAGGCCACCCTGCCCTACTCAAGGCACTGGCTTCGTGTTTATCCAACCTGTCCACCAGCCAAGCTAGGGCTGTGCATGGCTCAGGACCCAACTTCAATCTAAACAAGAAATTAACCTGGCAGCCAAACTGTTGCTGTTGTTCTCTCTTCCCCATCCAGAAAGCCCAGCCTGTTTGGGCAGAGACAGAGAGCTGGGAGGAGGCAGCCAGGGTGACCTTGTCCAGACGACTGCTCCTCATGACCACCACCTGAGACTGGCAGGCAGCCAGCAGGAGGGTGGTGCAGGTCGCACCAGCACGGGGGCTTCTGAGCCACTGCTGGGACAGGCAGATCTGGGGCGGGGAGGGGGGGATCTCTCTCCCAGAAACCCTGGAGGCCAGTTTCTACATGGCCAACATGCTCCAAAGAAACTGATAATTCATGACTTTGGCCTTGGTTAGTCGGGCCTAATAGTCATCAAAATCCAACAGCGTGCAGGGTTGGCTGAGGTTCTTGGCAAAGGCGTGAAGGAGTAACAGCCCTTCCCCACTCCTCTCCTCCACACCATTCACTCTCTCCTGGCATTGGGGTGGCCCAGTGTGCAAGTGGATAGGAGTCAGAGAACAGCAGTGCTCGATAGGGAGAGGCCCACTGTGCTGGTCTTGGGTTTTAGACCTTTGGCCTGTAGGTACTGGGGAGCCATAGAAGGTTGTGGAGCAAGGCTGAGGATGTGGTGAGATCTGTTCCAGAAGGATCACTGCCAGTGACCAGCTGTGGGAGGGCAGGTGACTGGTAGATGAGGGCTCATGGCAGTGGTCATCAGTGGGGGCCACAACTACATGTGGAAGGCAGGAGGTGGTAACAAGAGAATCAGCAAGGTCAGGACCGATTAGATCTGAGGGATGATGGGGAGGGAGCCATGGAGAACAGATGAGTGGGTGATTCCTTCCTTCATTCAGCAGGGATGTATTGGGTACCTGCTATGTGCCCGAACCTGGTGGGAGAAAAGAGGCACTGAGGACATTTATAATCTGGCAGGTGGGGAGAGGCAAGCCGAGCTGGAAGACAGAACCGCCGGGAAGGTGGTGGCTTTAGGGCCTGGTTGTGATCGAGACCCTGGACCTATTCCGATCTGAAGGGGACAAGTGCTTCTAGGAGAAGGAACAGCCAGGGCGGAGGCCCTGTGGCTGCAGGAGTGGTTTTGGAAAGTGAGAGAGGCAGCCAGGGGGCGGGATTGTTGGGACAGGTGGGTCCGGTGGAGGCAGAGGGGAAGAGGTCAGACGGTCCGGGCCTGGGGATGCTGGAAGGACGCTGGCCTTGCCTGAGAGAGCAGAGGCAGAACTGGTGTGCTCTGAAATGCATGTCTGCATAGCAGAACCAGTTCTTCTCACCCCAGTTTACAGATAGAAAAACTGAGGCCGGGGTGGTGATGTCGTTGGTCCGAAATCACACAGCTGCAAAGGGCAGAGCTGGCACCAGGGTCCAGGCAGACAGACTCCCGAGCCAGAGCTGCCGAGGCCACCAAACAAAATATTTCACTAGTCAAGGGGCAGGCAGCTGGAGTGGGATCCCTTCAGCAGGGCTCTGCCCAGGCACCGGGAACCCAGGGCCCGATGGTGGCCACCTCCTGCCACCGTGGGGAACGGATCCCAAGGCCCGCCTCACCGCCACCACCCCCGGTACCCCAGACTCCTAGAACATTCAGGGTTGTGTCCCAGGGTGGTGCTGTTCCAACTCAGCTCTCAGCACGAGGGTGCTGTAAACCCACCAGGCAGGGTATGTGGCACAGCTGTGACACGCCCAGGACACCAGCCTTAGGCCCAGGAGAGCCCAGCAGTGCTTTGCTGGGGCCAGCTGCCATCACTCCCAAATGAAAGTGGGAAGTGAAAGATGGGAACTGCAGGTGGTACCTGTTTCTCCCTGAGAAGCTCAAGCCTTTGACAGCGTTGAGAGCCCTCAGCTGGGTCAACCCTCCCTGAGTAAAGGCCATTCTCTTTCCTTGGAAGAGGTCTTCATGGGTAATGTGTGCCCAGGTCCTCTCCAGCCACAGCAGACTATTTCTGCTGGTGGGAGGTGCCTTAAGTAACTGCTCACCCCTCCTTCTTGCCTCTGCAATAGGTCTATGAGATCTTGAAGAGAACAACGTGTACGAAGGCCAAGTACAGCATGGGTAAGCACGTTTTTGGGGCTTGAGATCAGCGTTGGTCTCCAAGTGGGAATCTCGCCTCCGAGTCATCTCTGTGGGAGGCAGGCAGCCGGCTTGGGGTGTTTAAGAGGGTTTTGATTTAAGCCTGTGTAACAGTTTCAGACAGGAGGGCTGGGTTGGGAGCGTGCAGGGCGGTTTTATGGCCCAGCACTTTTAAACACAGACGCATCCTTCACTTTGGCCTGAGCGGTTTGTGAGCCGTGTAGACAGACTCTCCCTGCAGGGGCGGTAAATCCAGGCTGGAAATAGACCAGCGTTAGGGGTGACCAGGGGTTCCTGGCCCTCTCTTAACCCTCACGGTCCCGTGGGAAGTAATCAGGGTTCCAGCCAGGGGACATCTCCGTGCGGTGTTCCAGACCCTTAAAAGCTCACCAGGGCTTGCTGAAAGCAGGGCCCCCTGACAAGGCACCACCAGGTACAGACAGCCTAATTCCAGAAGCTGCCACAAAACCATCCTGACCAGGCTCCCTGGGTACCAGTTTCCAGAACCCCTTAAGCCATAGATACAAAATCTTCCTGATTAAATTGTGTAGCTGGGAACCTCCCCTGTCAGTAGGGCTCTTGCCCACAGCTGCAGGCAGTTTGTGAAAGCCAAAACATTGCAGAGCAAAGGAATGCCTTTTCCGGCCTTTCCTCCCCCACTTCTTGAGCTGTCTTTTGCCCTGCTGAGAGCCCTGCCGTAGGGTAGCATCCATCACTCTGTAGAAGCCTCTGACATGACGAGGCCATGGCTCCCCGGGGACACAGCAGGTCTGGTGAGAGCTGGAGTCTGTGCATACGGGAGGGACCATCTTGCTGCCTTGGCTTCCTGTGGTGGCAGGAATGCCGTGGGAAGTAAAATGGAGAGCAGTGGGAGTCAATGGCTCTGAACTTGAATTCCTGGGGTCAGGCACGGGAGACAGAAAGAAGACGAACCCTTGACAGCTCTGGTGGCTGCTTGACCCCCGACCGTATGGCCTATGGTCACTCACAGGGATACCCTTGCAGGCCCGAAGTCTCTAAGTCCATGTCCTAAGTCAAGGGGAGTGTGGAGGAGTCCCATCCAGGGTCAAAAGGACTGAGATCCTCTAGAATGACCAAGCCCTAGTCCACACGACTGCAGTGAGGTCAGGCGGAAAAGAAGGTGACGTCGAGAGTTTGGGTTTTTGAAATTGCTCCTCTAGGTCACCGCTGCCAGGGCACAGCCTTGGAAAGGTCACTAGAGGTAAGGAGGAGGTGTGATTCTGGTCCCAGAGCTAGGTCTTGGGCCTCAGCTTCCCCCCTGGGTCTCTGCAGCGTTCCTTCCAGTAGAAACGTGTATGGTTGCAGTAGAAGTCCAGCGGCTTCAGGCTGCATGGCCCGGGCTGACTCTCTGCCCGGGTTGGTCCCTGGGGACACGGGGTCTCTGTGCTCCCACCGGTTTTGTGGCAGGGCTGGTTCCCGGAACCTGGTGACAGGGCAGATAGACGCTGGTCCTCCTCTTCAGCCCTGCTTCACCGTGGCACCTTGTCTGAGAGTTGACCCACCTCTGAGTTCATCATCCTCACGTACGTCACCCACCAAGTTGTGTACCATAGTCTTGCAGGATGAGCAGGGTGGGGCTAGCTGGGGGATTTAGGAACTGTGATGAGAGAAGGCCTTCCAGATAGAGGGAGTGGCACGTGCAAAGGCCCTGCAGCAGGCAGCACCAGGCTAGCAGCATTCCAGCAACAGGAAGGAGGCCAGTGAGCCTGGATCAGGTCCCATGTCCACTTTCTATTGCAGACAAACATTTCACTCATACATGTGACTTAAGCCCCTTCCTCTGGTTTTGATTTCTAAGCATCCCTCAGGTCCCCTGATCATTCCAGGTCACTGACCACAGAGATGGCCCATTTTCAAGGGGACTTCAGGAAGTCATTTTCCCACCGCTATCAGGTGGAGTCTCAGAGGGTGGGCCGCCCAGGCTGCTGTGAAAAACGCTCTTACTGCCTAGGAAGCCTCTTCAGCCAAGCAGGGGGTTCCATGAGCAGCAAAGGGTCCCATGGAAATGCCGCCGCCCGGCTGGACCCCCACGATGTGTTTGGAGCAAGATCAGATTTCCAGGAAACGCTTCCCCACGCATGGCCCTGGCTCTCCCGTCCTCTCTCGCAGTCTCCTGGGGCTGGGCGCCTGCATGCACACGGGTTAGGACACACAGGCGTGGTGTTTTTATAATGTGCCCATGGCGTTTGTTTATGTGGCCCTGGGGGCCACATGAAAAGGGGCCCTGCCAGCATTCCACTGCCTCCAGGAGCACTGGCCGGCCGTGAGTCCGCCAGAATCGCTGGCCACCGGCGCTTGCTGCCCCAAATGTGGCTTTGGTCCTGTCAGGCCTTTCCACATCACTAATAGCCAATGTATAAACAGGGCAAGGCGAGGGAAGAAAGAAGGACTCCGCCCTTCTAAGTAAAAGGCGGAAATGTGGGAAGTATGGTAAGTGTGGGCCTCCTCCGGTTTTCCCAATCAATCTAAAATCTAATTCCGAATTGTATGTGTGTTTTCTGACACCATCAATTTTTCCATCCGTGTGTTTCCTCATGATTCAGCTTCTCTAACCGCTTACATCCCACCTTCCCCATCTGCAGGCTTGCCTCGGACAGGTGGGGGGGCTGGTGAATCGGAGGCTTGGGGTGACAGTGAAGCCATGGTCCGCTCACACCGCCTGCCTCTGAGACGGAGTCGCCTCTTGAGGTTTTCTCTATGTCTTTCTAATTCTGCCAATCGAGCATGTGTTCCGTCATCTCCTAGTTGATAGATCAATAACCTGGCTGTGCCCTGTCATTCCTGGGGAAGAAATCCCAGAGGTGGCGGGCTCTGTGTAGTCAGGTTCGTTTCATTTTGAGAAGCTCTTGGTGGCTGAGACGGCCCTGTGACTGCTGTGACTTTACAATGCGAAGCGGGAGACCCGCCTGTCCCGTAACCTTCTCTCTGCCTCTGTTTTTAAGGCATCACAAGCCTGCTGGCCAATGGCGTGTACGCAGCTGCATACCCACTGCACGATGTAAGTAACCTGAACACACGATTTATCTCTGCGTCATTTGACTCCCCAAATCCCTCCGGGCCACACCTCCCAGGGAGCTGTAATTATCCTGTGGTCACAGCTTCCTGCTTGGCTCTTGCTGTAAATGTCAACTGTACACAGGCCTTCCCTGTTCCCCGGGTGGGGACCAAGAATTTACACACAGGGCCATCTTTTCTTGCAGAACAATCCCACCAAAACGGGGGCATGGGTGGCAGGTGCTCTGCCTTGACGTCCTCTGAACCTCACAGCCAGTGGGTCCACAGAATGTCTTCCCTGGCCTGGGCTCCCCTACCCCTGGCTGGCGCGGGGCTCTGGCAGAATGACCAGGGCTCTGTACGTGTCTATTTCTGCAGAGCAAGTGGCTAACTTCCTGAGCCGAATCTCCAGATCCCACTAGTATCCCTTTGACAAATATAGCTGACTCGGGGTGGAGAGAGAGAGAGAAAGTTGTCTTCTTGTTGTCTCTATGGAAACAGGGACTTAAGTTCACAAGGGCACTGGGAATGGGCCTCGGGGCCTGAGCAGTGTGGGAATCCCAGACAGAGGAGCTCTGAAACTTTGCAAATGTGCAAAGGCCAGGAGCCAAGAAGCAGGAGAGAAGGGACAGGCCAGGGACTAAGGAGACCCAGATTCCAGTCCCAGCCACTTACCCGCTCCTCTGCCTTGAGTGGTGGAGTCAGCCCCTTGTCTCACTGAGCCTCAGTGTCCCCATCTGTGGGTCAGGAATCATAACTTGTCCTAACTCCTCTTTTATTTATTTATTTATTTTGAGACGGAGTCTTGCTCTGTCACCCAGGCTAGAGTTCAATGGCATGACCTCACCTCACTGCAACCTCCACCTCCTGGGTTCAAGCAATTCTCCAGCCTCAGCCTCCCAACTAGCTGGGACTATAGGCACGCACCACTACACCCAGCTAATATTTTGTATTGTTAGTAGAGACGGGGTTTCACCATGTTGGCCAGGCTGGTCTCGAACTCCTGACCTCAAGCGATCCACCTACCTCAGCCTCCCAAAGTGCTGGGATTACAGGCGTGAGCCCCTGCGCCCAGCCTAATTCCTGTCTTCTTGAGGAAGAAACACTGGATTAGACAAATGTAAGGTGCAGGGATCCCACAGGGCATTCCAGAGGTGTCTTCTCCAGAGGGTTGACCCCAAGGGAAGGAGTCTGGGCAGATCTGCCGCCCATCACCTCGTGGCCTCCCTGTCAGGGCCTCCTCCTCCCTGTAGGTCCGGAGATTGGGGTGTTTGGGCAGCCCCGTTTCCTCCCTTCGTGTGTTCACACATGCTGTTCCTTCTACAGTCCTCTTCCCTGCCCCACCCCACCCCAGGCGGACAGAAGCTCCCACACCAAGCCTTCCTGTTGCCTTCCTCCTCAGGACTAGTGGCTTCTTCCTCCCTTCTCTGGGCCTCGGATGGTCCCTGACCTGCAAAGACACCACCATCTGACCACCTTTAGTTATGTGTGTCATCTCAAGGAAGCCCCAGCACTCAGCACTTAATAGGTGCTCAGTAAACATGGTGTTGATTTGGATTGGACTGAGTCAGTTTGCCTCGGCCAGTGACCTGCTGTCTGGGGAGGTTCCAAGGACAGGGCTCAAGCCCCTAGATGGTGGCAGTGGCTCTGGGTTCCTGCCCTGAAGCCCTGAGTCTGGAGGAGCCCACTCCTCCCCTCTGTCAGGCTTTCCTCCAGGGGACCCAGCCAGTCTGGCTGTTCTGCTCCACGCTGTGCAGGCTCTGGCTGGGTTCCAGGAAGACAGCCCTGCCTGGCACAGCCCATGATCCCAAGAAGGCAGCCTAGAGCTACATCCGTGCTCCTGATTGACCTTTAAGCAGGTAATCCCTGCTGAGAGGTTGAGGTAGCAAAGCCAAAATGTTTCCGGCCCTCCCTGCCTGTTTTGAGTTAGCCCTTTAAGTCTTAAAAGGGAAAGGGGAGAAATGAACATATTTAATCTCTTACTGTGTGCAGAGCCCTCTGTTTAGAAGGAACTGTACCTCATATAACCTGTGCAGACACAGAGACTCAGAGAGGTTTAGTAACTTACCTGAGGTCAAACAGCCCCTGTGGAGGAGCTGGGGCCAAAAGCCGTCCCTAGTGACACTCTGCAACTCCAGCGCCTCACTGCATCCCCACCTCATCCCATCATGGAGGCCAAATGCATCCCTCTTCTTGGCGGCCACTCCTGCATTTGTCTTAGGGATTGACTGTCAACAGTTTAAACTGACTGGCGCAAAACTCCCTCATCAGCTGGATCTATTTCTTGTCAGAGAGCCAGCCTCACAATAAGCATCTCCAAGATCCTTGCAGAGAATCTCCTCTTTCAAAATCTTCATCGTGCCTTATGCAGTCATGTGGGGTCTGTTCCCACTTTAAAGATGGAGAAACAGGCTGGAGGGGCTCCGGCCACGTTCCCAGGGGTGCACGGTTCAGAAGGAGTGGAACCCAGAAGCCCTGGGCTGTGGGTGTCAGGTATCCTTAGGGAATATAGAATTTTACAGCCACAGATTTTCCACACAACTGAAGGGCACTCATGCTGCTAAGTACCAAAGCTGATGTTTAAGCATTTGGGGAGGTGACTGGTTCTGGCCTGAGCCGTGTGCACCCATGTCCTTACCCAGAACACTGACTGAAGGGAAGTTCAGGCTGGCCTCGGCAGCCATGGTGAGGCTCTCACTGCATGCTGTGTAGTTCCGGCTTTACATTTTTACTTCCATCTTCCTCACCATGGAGCTGTCCTGCATTCTACCCCATTCCAACCCTGTGCTTACTGCATCCATCCATCCATCCATTCATTCATTCATTCATTCATTCATTCATTTGTCAAAAATATCTGTTCGGTTGGGCACAGTGACTCACGCCTGTAATCACAGCACTTCGAGAGGCTGAGACGGGTGGATCACCTGAGGTCAGGAGGTCAAAACCAGCCTGGCCAGCATGGCAAAACCTCATCTCTACTAAAAATGCAAAAATTAGCTGGGCATGGTGGCACATGCCTGTAATCCCAGCTACTTAGGAGGCTGAGGCAGGAGAATTGCTTGAACCCGGGAGGCAGAGGTTACAGTGAGCCAAGATTGTGCCTCTGCACTCCACTCTGGGAGACAGAGCAAAACTCCTTCTCAGGAAAAAAAAAAAAAAAGAGTGTCTGGTAAATGCCATTGCCAACCAGATAACAACCTGGCAGAACTGTGTGTGGGTAAGAGTCACGTGCTCCAGGCAAGACCCTGAGAAAGTCTCCTGCAATCAGAGTATCACCTGCACTGAAAGGACTTTGATATTTATGTCGGCTACTTGGTGACTTTTTGGCTTTCTTCCTGACTAACATCTCCCTGCCTGAGGTCACCAGCGTAGGGACCTCCATATAAATGAGACGCTGCTGGGATCGTGTGGCTGTCTCATCCACGTAGAGAAACTGGGAAACACTAAAAGGGGTCAGGCTTGGGTGGGTGAGGACCCCCTGAAGACTTAGGAGGAAACTGGTTAAACTGCTCTCAGAGCCTCTTGGTTCCAAGACCACCCGCACTGGGTCGCTTGCTTGAGTGTGTGGTCAAGTTGTCCCCCCCACCTGACAGGAGTTAGAGGAGTCATGGAAGTTGCTGGTGAGTGCAGAGGGCACTGGACAGACCCCCAAGAGTCCCATAGCTTTGTCTGCCTGGATATTCTTAAAACTCGTTGGCCAGGCCAGGCGCAGTGGCTCACGCCTGTAATCCCAGCACTTTGGGAGGCTGAGGCGGGCGGATCACTTGAGGTCAGGAGTTTGAGACCAGCCTGGCCAACATGGTGAAACCCCGTCTCTACTAAACATACAAAAATTAGCTGGGTGTGGTGGTAGTCCCAGCTACTTGGGAGACTGAGGCAGGAGAATCACTTGAACCCAGAAGCGAAGGTTGCAGTGAGCCGAGATCACGCCAGTGTACTCCAGCCTGAGCGATAAGACTGAAGGGAAGCTCAGGCTGGCCTCGGCGGCCATGGTGAGGCTCTCACTGCATGCTGTGTAGTTTCTGCTTTACATTTTTACTTCCATCTTCCTCACCGTGAAGCTGTCCTGCATCCTTCCCCATTCCAATCCTGTGCTTACTGCATCCATTCGCTCATTCATTCATTCGTCAAAAATATCTGGTCGATTGGGCATGGTGGCTCATGCCTATAATCTCGGGAAAAAAAAAAAAACCATTAGCCAGGCCAGGCCAACCATGCCTGGAACCTCGACAGAGCCGCTCCCTTGCTGCTCCTCCCCCATTACTTATGTCAACTGTAGTTATTTGGGGCTCACTGAATGACAGTTCAGTATCATTTTGAGTGTTTGCGAGGGTAATGTGCACACAGCCATGGGCAGTCTAGACCCACGATGTCCCAAGACGGGCTCTCAACCCTTACACCTTTCTCTTCCTTTAGGTTCGAAGGTCTAGATCCAAGTCAGGGTCTGACCAGTCTTAGCTGTGTGTCCTCAGAAATGTCAGTTTGCTTCTGGGAGCCTCAGTGTTTCCATCTGTAAAATGGGAGTGTTGGACTCACTGATCTAGACGACAGTGACCGTGTCATTTACTGTCCCTCTTGGGATGCTCCACAGCGAAAGGGAGCAAGACATGGACTGTCCCAGCAGAGTGGGACGTATGCGCACCCTATTGATAGGACTCTTTCTGCCTCTGAAAGACCCCTTTCTTTTTTTTTTTTTTTTGAGACGGAGTCTCGCTCTGTCGCCCAGGCTGGAGTGCAGTGGTGCAATCTCGGCTCACGAAAGCCCACTTTCATTTGTGTTTCTGGTTCCAAGGACCTGACCATGGATCCTCTCCTAGAGTTCCCTCTGTGTCGAGGGAAGAGGCCGCTCAGGCCGTCCTGGAGGCCAACAGGACGGCCAACAGGGACGGGCATGGCCTTTCTATCGGAACAGGGGGCGCACCCGGGCAACCCTCATGCTTTCTGTGAAATGTTGTCCCAGGATGATCTAATCTGTGTCAGCGAGGGCTGCTGGGGTTTATGTTTTGAAACATTATGGATGTGAGTGCCTCCAAAGCTCCACTGGATGGTAAGAAAGTCCCTTTCCTCTTTTTTAACAGGGAGACTACGAGGGTGAAAACGTGGAGTTCAACGACAGAAAAGTAAGTTGATGGAGCGGAGCAGGAGGTGGCTCTGTCGAGGCTGCAGGCATTCTGGGGCGGGGGTGGGTCTGCAGCTGGACCGAGGACTCGCTGGCCTCCAGGGCCTCCCCAGGGCGCTCGCTGCAGGGGGCCGAGCAGCGGGTGTCCCCTCTCGCCTTTTCAGGAGAAAAGTTCCTGAGCTTTGTGTGGCTGGTTTGTTCTCCTCTTTCTGATTCTCAAAAGTGCCTTTGGCAGGTGGCTGTGAGCATGGGAAAGGGAAAGCTGTGCTCCCAGAGCCCACTCCTTGCACGCTGTCCTTCCCTTATCTTCTCAGGACAATCTGAACTGTGCCTGGGCCTCCAGCTGTCCTTGCTGGCACATGGCCTAATCCCACAGGGCTCCCGGGCAAATAAACTTGGGAACCACTGAGACCAGGTGCACAGAGAACAGTGGCCCCCAGCAGCGCATTGGGGAAACCTGTTTGATGGTGATCAATGAAGCGTTTCTCAAATTTACCTCACCTGGAACCCTTTTAAATGGATAAGTTGTCGAGTTAGTGTCCCAGGGAACACACTTCGGGAAACACTGGGTGACCCCTTTATTCTTTTTTTTTTTGGGATGGAGTCTCACTCTGTCACCCAGGCTGGAGTACAATGGCGTAATCTCGGCTCTCTGCAGCCTCTGCCTCCTGGTTCAAGTGATTCTGACTCAGCCTCCAGAGTAGCTGGGATTACAGGTGCCTGCCAGCACGCCCGGCTAATTTTTGTATTTTTAGTAGAGACGGGCTTTCGCCATGTTGGCCAGGCTGGTCTTGAACTCCTGGCCTCAAGTGATCTACCCGCCTCAGCCTCCCAAAGTGCTAGAATTACAAGCATGAGTCACCGCACCCAGCCAGCCCCTTTATTCTTTAGTGGCTGTTGCTAATCCCTCACTCCCCAAAGCGTCGGTCCCCACCCTCTGCCCCTCACTCTGAACATGGGAATTCCACCCTTCCCACCCAGGCTCCCCAGGAAGCTCTGCTCCTCTACCATGCCCCCAAAAAGAACATGTCCCCACCACAGCCATTTGCTCTTCCCTTCCCCTTGGACCCACACCCGATTCCAGCCTTCCCCCCAGGTCTCCATGTCAGCCTCTGTTCCCCAAACGTGCCCAGCCTTCCCTCCTGGGAAGCAGTCCTTCCTAGACCCTGCCTCAATTGCTGGTCCTTCTGCAGGTGGTGGGTAGAGATGCTTCCCTGACGACCTCACAATAGTGTCCTTGTCCCAATTCCCAGGGGCCAGGACCTCTGTGTATGGAACGTTCCTCCTTTCAGCCTCCCCCCACAGGCCCCCATACATGTTTTTAAATCTTTGGTACTTGATACAGCTTGCCTGCCCGGGAGTCCAGATGAAGATGCTATCTAACTTAGCACAAAAATTACATATTTGGTTATTTTTAGTGTAACATCTGGCATCGTCCGAGACCCCATGACTTGCAGAACTCCCCACCCCGATCCTGTTGGAAAAGGAACATCCCTTCCACAGGCCTGTCCTGACCAATTCCAGCCTCAGAGTCCAGCCCCCTTCATTCCTCCGCACCCCTCTGGCGCTTAGCAGATGCCTGTCCTCCCCCTAAAGATGCTTCTTCCATGGACACCAGCAGTCCCTTTCTGGCTGAATTCAGTTCTCTGGGTCACAGGCCCCTGAACTCTACCCCCTCCTCCCTCTCCTCCATTCTCAAGCCACACTGGCTGCTTTTCTAATCTCAGGATTGCTTGGCTGATGGTCACATCAGTGCCAGGACTAGCTCTTTCAGTTACTTATTCATTCAAGAAATACTTACTGTGCACTACTGTGTGCCAGGCCCAGCAAACACAATGTGGGTTTGTCCAGGCCCAGCTGTTTACCTGGAATGCTTCCCACTCCCCATTTAATTTTAGGTCCTAGCAGTGGATACAATGCCTGGCCCATGGGGGTAGTCGGGGAGTAGTAATGAATGACAGTTCAGTGGATGAATGGATTAAGGGATGATAGATGGATGGATAGAGATGGAGATGGATAACTGTATAATGGATGAATGGATGGAGGGATGGAGGGATGGATGGATGGATAAATTACGGATGGGCGAATGGGTGGATGGATGAATAGATGATTGATGGGCGGGTGGGTGGACGGATGGATGGTGGAGAGATGAATGATGGTTGATGGATGAGTGGGTGGGTGGATAGGTGAATGGGTGGATGGACAGATGGTTGATGGATGGGTAGGTGTGTGGGTGGATGGATGGATGGATGCTGGAAGGATGAATGATGGATGATGGGTGGGTGGATGGATGATGGAAGGATGAAGGATGGATGAAGGGTGGGTGGATGAATGATGGATGGATGGTTGGATGGATGATAGGTGGGTGGGTAGGTGAATGGATGGATGCCTGAGGGATGAATAATTAATATGGATGGATGGTTGGATGGATGATAGGTGGGTGGGTAGGTGAATGGATGGATGCCTGAGGGATGAATAATTAATATGGATGGATAGATGGTTGATGGAAGGATGAATGATGAATGCTGGAGGAATGAATGATGGATGATGAATGGATGTATGGATGGATGGATGGACAGGTGCTGGAGGAATTAATGACGGATGATGGGTGGATGATGGAAGGATGAATGATGGATGATGGGTGAGTGGATGGGTAGGTGAATGGATGGATGCTGGAGGGATGAATAATCAATGATGGATGGATGGGTGGATGGATGATGGGTGGGTGGGTGAGTGGGTGGATGGATGCTGGAGGAATGAATGATGGATGATGGGTGGGTGGATAGATGATAGAAAGATGAAGGATGGATGATGGGTGGGTGGATGAATGATAGATGGATGGGTGGATGGATGATAGGTGGGTGGGTAGGTGAATGGATGGATGCCTGAGGGATGAATAATTAATGATGGATGGATGGATGGCCATTAGAAGGATGAATGATGGATGCTGGAGGAATGAATGATGGATGATGGATGGGTGAGTGGGTGGGTGGATGGATGGATGGATGGATGGATAAATGGATGGATGAGTGCTGGAGGAATTAATGATGTATGATGGGTGGATGGGTGGATGATGGAAGGATGAATGATAGATGATGGGTTGGTGGGTGGGTAGGTGAATGGATGGATGCCCAAGGGATGAATAATTAATGATTTTTGGATGGGTGGCTGATGGAAGGATGAATGATGGATGCTGGAGGAATAAATGATGGCTGATGGGTGGGTGTGTGGATGGATGGATGGATGGATGGGTGCTGGAGGAATGAATGATGGAGGATGGATAGATGGATGGATGAATGGATGGATGGATAGATGGATGGACAGGTGCTGGAGGAATGAATGATGGATGATGGGTGAATAGTGGATGATGGAATGATGAACGATGGATGATGGGTGGGTGCATGGGTAAGTGAATAGATGGATGCCAGGGGGACGAATAATTAATGATGGATGATGGGTGGGTAGATAGATGATGGATGGGTAGATGGATGATGGGTGGACGGGTAGGTGAATAGATGGATGCCGGAGGAATGAATAATTAATGATGGATGGATGTATGATGGAGGGATGAATGATGGATGCTGGAGGAATGAATGATGGATGATGGGTAGGTAGATGGATGATGGAAAGAAGAAAAGGAGGGAAGGAGGGAGGATTAGATGGGTGTTTGGGTCCTAACTCAGAGCTGCGGGGAACTCTGCATTCTGCCGCGATGGCTCCACATCACAGCCTGGCACCGAGTTTTTGCCTTTCCAGTGACAGACCCCATGCCTTCTCCATTATTGTTCCCATCAGTGGCAGGAGCCCCACATGCCTGACCCTGGGTGCCTCACAGGGCAGAAAGGAAAGTGCAGCCAAGGACATTTTCCTGTGCTGAGCTGGAGGGTGGGCAGAAGAGAGTGTAGGGAAGTTTAAGCAGGAGGCAGGTCTGGGCCACCGCAGGGCAGCCATCACTCTCCGTCTGATCATGGGACCACAAACACGTAGGAGTACTTGAGAGTGAGCGCCTTCCTCCAGGATCTCGGGCGAGTTCACACCCATACAGAACTAAACCCCAGGTGAGCAAGACACGCCCCCAGAACTGTCTTTGGATGTGCAGAAGGTGTTCTGCTGGGCAGCTGCTGCCTCCTCCTGCCAGGGCACTGGAAGAGTAGGACCACCTGGGCCCTGTGGGGGAAGGGGGTGGCTTGGGTTGTGGAGGATTGACTCCAGGCATGGACTGAGGTCTGCTGCATCCCTGGGTTGGACTGGGAGCCACAGAGCCCAACAGGTCATTCATCCATCCATTTATCCATTCATTCAACAGTCACTTACTGAAAACCCACAGGCCCTGTTGGAGGCATGGAGGGTGAGAAGGACCAGACAAACCTGGTCCCTCTGGTGCCTCTGTTCTAGAGGGAAAGGCAAGGGGCAAGGATGTACACCAATTAAAGACTGCATCCATGTCACCAAGGGCCAGCGGCAGCCATGTGAGTCCTGGCAGGGGGTTTCAACAAGAGAGACGCCTGAGGGTTGTTGGGATCCCTCCAGGGTGCAGATGCTGGAAGGCTCCCAGGTCACAGTGACTGAAGCCACCTGGCTGGCCTGGTTCTCCAGTCCACAGTCCCCATGCCTGGACACCCCACTGCCTGCTCACCAGGGCTAAGGTGCCACCTTGGAGTCCTTCCAGCACTAACAGTGGAGTCTTTAGGTGGATTTCTTTGCCTTGACAGTGCAGAGTGATTGATGTCACCTCTTGGCAGGAAGAAAAGTCCACCGAGGTCAAGAGGTTTATGTAGAAAGCTGGGGGTGGGCCCCTCCACGTGTCTGTCAGAAGATGGTGGGAACCACTGAGGGCGGGTCCTTCCTCCCCCGGTGCAGAACTGTGTCCTTTCTCCCTGTCCCTGTCTCGCTCCCTCCCTCCTTCTGTCCCCATCTCCCTCCCTCACCTCTCTCTCCATCTCTCTATCTCTGTCTCTCCATCTGTCTCTGTCTCTCTCTCTCCCTCTCCCCACCTCTCTTTATCTCTCTCCCTGCCTCCCTTCTTCTCTCTGTCTCTGTCTCTCCATCTGTCTCTATCTCTCTCCCTCACCCCCACCTTTCTCTTGTCTCTGTCTCAGTCTCTCTCCCTCTTTTTCTCCCTCCCCCTTCTCTCTGTCTCTGTCTCTCCATCTGTCTCTGTCTCTCCTTCTCCCCTACCTCTCACTGTCTCTCCCTCTTCTCTCTCTGTCTCTGTCTCTCTCTCCCTCTCCCCACCTCTCTCTGTCTCCCTGCCTCTCTTCTTCTCTCTGTCTCTCCATCTGTCTGTCTCTCTCTCCCTCTCCCCTACCTCTCTCTCTGTCTGTTTCCCTGCCTCCCTCCTTCTCTCTCTGTCTCTCCATCTGTCTCTGTCTCTCCCTCTTCCTCCCTCTGTCTCTCTGTCCCCTCCCTCCCTCCTCCTCCCTCTCTGCCGCATCTTCCACCTATCTATGGCATAAATCAGTGGCTTGACTCTAGGCGAGGGGAGGAAGCTGCCCAGGTCAGCGATGGCTGCTTTGCTTTTGCAGAGGTGCAGCTCTGCTTCATCAAGGTTTGCTGGCCGAGGCCTCCCTATGAACACGGTGAAACTGTGGCCTTTTCATTGTTATCTGCCTAAGGAAACGCACTGACGCAGAACCACCCTGTGCCTTCTGCATATCACTAACTCACATGAGCCCATCTGCCTTCTCTCCGTGCCCTGGGAGGAGAGATCGCATCCTTCAGTGTAAAGGAGGAGACAGGGATGGGGGAAGGGGTCTGACCAGGACTCTGGATTTGGGGGTGGGGGAACCTGCCCAGGGCCGCAGACAAGTCACAAGCCCCTCCACAGCCATGCTCAGCTGCAGGTGAGGCTGGTGGCTTCAAGGGGCTGTGCAGCAGCAGGCGGCCCCTCTGTGGATTTCAGAAACACGCCCTCCACCTGTGACTTCGGGTGGGGGCAGCCATGGGTACGCCTGCGCTGTTTCCCCTCCCTGTTTGTCAGTGGGGGGTCTCTATAGTGCACAGCCCCAGTGTTACCCCGGACGAGGCGCTCAGGCACGTGAGGCTCTGTCAGCTGTGGAGATGGCTCACGCTCACTTCCTGCCCTCCAGACACTGGGAGGAGTTACGGAGGCTCCAAGGGGTTCCCTGGTCCCCCAGCTGTGATCTTGACTCTGAGTTTGGGAGGCAGCTTGACCCCAGAATGGGCTCTGAACTGAGGAGGGCAGCTGCCCCGCCTCTGGCTCCTGCTGGGCAGCTGCCCTGTCCCGGGACAGCCTTTGGGCCCCTCGCAGTACCTGCATCCTGCCTTCCCTGAATGTGACCCTGTCACTGGGCTTTGAGTTGAGCTCTGTAAAGCATTAACCACCCACACACATGGGTTTATTTTATTTTATTTTTTTACCAGCAGTCCTAACCCGGCGTCTTCCTCAGGACATCCTCTGCATGTTCACACAAGGCTTCCAACCCACCAAACTCATTACCATCCCTGCCCAAAGCCTGGGGGGGTAACAGGGTGTGTGTCAATTTCATTTATTTCACGAAGCGCTGTTAATCAGACAGCCCATCTCAGGAGATAAACCTCGAGTATCTTGGCATCCCTTGAGAGTTTTTAAAATTTCGCCACTGGTATTTCTCTGCTCAGAACCCTGGTGGTTTTGTGCCCTTTATAAAGAATGGTCTGGTGTCTGATGGGGACGACCAAAAACCCTAAAGGTGAGAAGCCCTACAGTGTCCGGCCCATTTATCACGAACAGCTCACATTCCATAACCTGCCAGAAGCTTCTTTCCCATCCCCACGTTCACCTACAAAGGGAGGCCCGCTCTTGCTAGCACACAGCCCACTCTCAGGAAGTGTTTGTGGGATGAATGAATGATGTCACGGAGGCTCCGTCCCCACTGCTCTGCATTCCAAGGAGCAACCTCAGAGTGCCACATGGTCACCAACCCCACTGCTTCCTCCCCCTCAGCTCCTGTATGAAGAGTGGGCGTGTTATGGGGTCTTCTACAAGTACCAGCCCATAGACCTGGTCAGGTAAGAACGCGCCACAGCCTGCGGGAATCAAGTCCCTAGTCTGACGGCAGTTGGATAACGTCCGCCAGCATCCCTGTGGGTTTCTACCACTCTGAATATTCGGTACCTGGGAACGTGTTTGAACTTGAAGAGCTTGTGTAGGAAGACCCAAAATGTCCCTGCAGGGCTGAGAGCCTGGGCCAGCATGAGTTGAAGCAATTTATTCAAATTCCCTGGAGGGTGGGCTCTTGTTTGTCACATTTACCATCTCCTAAATTCACTGCCTGGCCTGGCCTCACTGGGTAGCTGGAGGGGTTTCCTGCTTTGAGATGTGGAGGGGAAGGAAAGAGCTGCCTCAAATGTGGAAGGATGTCTCCTCTCCCAAGAGGATCTCTGTCCCCACAGGGCAGGAAGGAGGGGCGGACCAGGTTAGGCAACCTGCCCACCAGAGCTTGGCTGGCAGAAATCCATTCAAGCCATCAAGGTGCCAACCACACTTAATATGAGGAGCAACTGGGTTTCTTGGAACCTCCCAGCCAAGGTGCTTTCCAGTCCTTACGCTGAACAGGGCTTGGAATGGAGCCCACAGCCTCGGGAAGTACACCCACACCCACCAGCATAGGCCATCACACACAGAAATGTACCCACCTTCCCGGGGCACCACAGAGAAGTGGGGGCCAGGCGTGGTTGCTCGCACCTGTAATCCTGGCTCTTTGGGAGGCTGAGGCAGGTGGATTACTTCAGGTCAGGAGTTCGAGACCAGCCTGGCCAACATGGTAAAACCCTGTCTCTATTCAAAATACAAAAGTTAGCTGGCAGTGGTGGCTCACGCCTATCATCCCAGCTACTCGGGAGGCTGAGGCAGGAGAATAGCTTGAACCTGGGAGGCGGAGGTTGCAGTGAGCTAAGATCGCGCCACTGCACTCCAGCCTGGGTGACAGAGCAAGACTCCATCTCAAAAACAAATAAATAAATAAGTAAATGCAATGGGTGTGGTGGCGGGCGCCTGTAATCCCAGCTGCTCAGGAGGCTGAGGCAAGAGAATCTCTTGGACCCAAGAGGCAGAGGTTGCAGTGAGTCCAGGTCGCACCACTGCACTCCAGCCTGGGCAACGGGAGCAAAACTCCATCTCAAAAAAAAAAAAGAAAAAGAGAAGAGGGGAGGGCTTCAGAAAAGCAGAGAGCACCCCCAACCTGATGGGGTGGCCCAGGACCCCACTTTCTGCTTTTCGGATGAGAGAACCAGTGCCGCCTGTTTGAGTTGCTCCTTGCTGGGGAGGGCCCAGGACATGTTTCCCTGCTAGTATTGAATGACAGTGGGCTTAACTCTGCTCTGCTCCCCTGGTGTAGGAAGTATTTTGGGGAGAAGATCGGCCTGTACTTCGCCTGGCTGGGCGTGTACACCCAGATGCTCATCCCTGCCTCCATCGTGGGAATCATTGTCTTCCTGTACGGATGTGCCACCGTGGACGAAAACATCCCCAGGTAGGTGGCAGCCCCCCCTCCCCCCGGCGGCACACACCAGGGAGCCCTCTCCTGCCATCCCAGCTGCACAATTCACTGGGACCCTGGCCTCTCACACCAGTTCCTGTACACATGAAACCTCACGCCAAGCCACGAGCCGTCAGGAGGGAAGGACATGGTTCGAAGCCATCTAGGAGTCTGGGTGCCCTTCTCAGGCCCATCTGTGCTAGGCTATGTTTTATTGTTAAGAGAAAGGTATAAAACAAACATCTGACCATTTTCACTCTTTGAAGGTTGTTATGGTTTGCTTGTTCCTTTTCCTTGTTGGTCATTATGTGACAAGAAAGTTCTTTGTTTCCTTGTGTGCCCGGGAGGTGAGACATGGATGCCAGAGGCCTTTGGTGCAGGCTGGCGCTCGTGGGAGGTGAGACTGGGATGCTAGTGGCCTCGGTGCAGGCTGGCACTTGCAGGAGGTGAGACAAGAATGCTAGAGGTCTTGGTGCGGGCTGGCACTCACAGGAGGTGAGACATGAACACCAGAGGCCTTGGTGTAGGCTGGCACTTGCAAGAGGTGAGACTTGGATGCTAGTGGCCTCGGTGCAGGCTGGTGCTTGCAGGAGGTGAGACATGAATGCCAGAGGCCTCAGTGCAGGCTGGCACTTGTGGGCTGTACCATAGGTTCCACCTGCCCAGCTTCCTAAGGCTACCTGCTTCCCTTATCCACACAGCCCCGGGAAATTCTGCAGGAACTGTTCCATAAGGGAGGATTGCATCCCACAGCATAGGCAGGCGTCTGAATGTAGATCCGATGTGCCTTCTGCTGTTCACCAAGGGTATGTCAGACGTCAGGGAGCTCAGAAAAGAAGGCCCAGACCTGAGACAGCAGCTCCCCCAGGTGACTCCAGAACAAGAGTCCAGTTTTGCCTGGTGCGGTGGCACATGCCTGTAATCCCAACATGTTGGGAGGCTAAGGTTGGAGGATCCCTTGAGCCCGGGAGGTCGAGGCCACAGTGAGCCATGGTCTCACCACTGCACTACAGCCTGGGGAAACAGAGTGAGGCCCTGCAGCCAAAAAAAAAAAAAAAAAAGAGTCAGGTTTTGAGAAGCTCAGCCTCACTGTGCAGAGAGCCCCTCTGGTGCTTTTGTAGCCGTTTCTTAGATCTCCTGACACGAACCTAAGGATAATTCCAGGCTCCCAACCTCTGGCAGGGTCTCTGTGTCCACAGGCAGTGCCTTCAGTGTGCAAATTGCTCCCCCAAGAAATTGACTGTAAAGGGAAATTTGGGCTGGCCCTGCCCTGCAGGGGCTCGAAGTCTCAGAAAAGTCCTAAAATGTTAGTCTGGTTATTTTTCAAACCACTCCTGCCAAGTATCTCTAAAGCAGAGCTACAGTTTGGAAAATGTATCAACTGAGCCTGTCTGTAAAGACGCAACAGTCTTAGCTAGGAAAGAAACTGGCTCTTAGCAGCACAAAAAGACCATATCTGGTCAATCTGTGTTTAAATGATGTTTTGATACATGAATAACACCTAAAATATTCCACCCACCCGGAGTCAAGGCTCTAAGGAATCTGGCTTATCTCCCCTTCGGTGCTATTTGGTCCTAGGCAGGAGAAAGGGTTTCCCTTTGTTAATATGATATGAGGTCCTGGGCACTTGCGTTTGGTTGTGGTAAAGCTCAAGGTAGCCCAGATTTGGTGGGGAGTGTAAGGCTGGCTTTAGCCTAAGAGCTCAAAGCCAGAGGGAAATGGTGAGTGCAAGGTGGGGATTCTCCCCATGACCCACTGGAGGAAGCCTGGGGGACCTCCATCTTCCTTCCTTCCTTCCTGCCCTTGGAGGGTGGCCTCAGCAGGGAGGTTCTGCCAGCCCCGGATTTGGCCATGCCAGCTCGGCCCTTCCACCACATGGTCAGAAATGCAAACAGCAGTTACTCAGGATTCAACCACTGTGGGCGGAGACGAGGCCAAAGCCGAGACCCCTGCCCAGTAGGTGACCTGGAGCGAAGAGGCAGGTGCGTGCTTCCCGCAGCTTCCGCCCCGTCCCCACCAAGCTTGCAGGGAAGCCGGTGCTCAGCGTGGAGCCGCCTGCCGCCCTTGCACCTCCGGTCCTCTCTGAAGAGGAGAGCTTCCTGCTCTTTGTGTTTTGGCTAAAGGCGGTGAAGTGAGAGGCGGAGGGGGTTTAAAACCGTCAGAAAAAGGCTTCTTGTTGGGCTGGTGGTGTTTGTGCTAGAAGCTGACGGGGGCGGGGAGGACAGCCCAGGAGAGCCATAGGGCTCACGGACAGGCCGTTGGTATACACCTTGGCCCTCCCTGTCCCTAATCCCACCACCGGCGACTCCAGGCCACCCTCAGGCCAGGTGGTCACTGTGGCCTGGGCCACATGCTGGCGATGACGGGGGTGGCCTTCCACGTGCCTGTTCTCTGGGAGAGGAGCTCACGTTGTGCCTAACTGGGGACGTCCTGCCCCCATCGCCCAACACTCTGCTTTCCTCTGCCCTCAAGAGGCCCTCAGAAGAGAGGAGGCTGAGTGAGGGGCACAAGATGAAGCCCGAAAGGCCGGCTCCTGGCTTAGGTTTAGAACTCACTGCTGCTGCAAGGCACTTGGCTATTGCATGACAGTGACAACAGCATTGATGACCACATGATGGTTGAGGGGTGCCAGGCACTGTTCCAAGGGCCACACACGTACTGGTTGTTGGTTGTTTAATCCTCCTGACAACCTATTAACACGGCTTCTCTTCACTATCAGCTACCCCATTCTGCAGCCGGGCAAACTAAGGCCACACGGACCACAAAATGCAAGAGCTGAGATATAAACCCAGAGCTAGCTAACCACAGAGTGCAGGTTCTCCCACCACCTGTGTGCACCTGCCCACCCCACCCGACCCCTGCTCCCACACACACACACACACACACACACACACACACACACACACACACTTCCTCCCTGCTCCAGGCCATGGCCATGGCTTCAATGAATCGTTCTTAACCTACTCATCTTTTGTGCCTGGAACATGCCGTACCTACACCACTCTGTCACCCAGGCTGGAGTGCGGTGGTGCGATCTCGGCTCACTGCCACCTCTGCCTCCCGGGTTCACGTGATTCCTGCCTCAGCCTCCCGAGTAGCTGGGATTACAGGCGCCCGCCACCACGCCCGGATACTTCTTGTATTTTTAGTGGAGACGGGGTTTCACCATGTTGGCCAGGCTGATCTCAAACTCCTGACCTGGAGTGATCTGCCCACCTGAGCCTCCCAGTGCTGGGATTACAGGTGTGAGTCACCGTGCCCGACCCTACACCACTTTTTAATAAATGTTTAGGGACTGTACCCGAAGGAAGAGAATTGAACCAGAATGTCCATGATGCTGGGCACAGAGGAGGCCCCTCAGAGCCTTGCAGGGGACATTTTATGAAGTACCAGTGCCTGTGGACCACGCAGGATTCTGTGCATAAGTTCAGTGTATCCAGGAAGTCAAAAAACAAAGACCCTCTTCAGCGTGCTCCCGGATAACCCTCTGACCCAACCAGCCAGGGTGTGTGTTTAGCGCCCAGAACCTTGTCCAAGGCAGCAGAAAGGAGAAAGTTCAAAGCGGGCCAGAGCGGGAAGGACCTTATTCTGACCCCTCCTCACTTTCCAGAAAGAAAAACTGAATCTGAGGCCGAAGGACTTGGCCAGGGTCGCAGAGGGTTTGAGTAGCCAACTGAGGGCCCAGTTCAGGCCACCCACCTTCCACAGGGAGCCCCCACGGCCCTTGAGCAGTAGAGGAGAGCCACGCAGTGCTCGGGCTTTGAAGATAGAGACCAGGATTCCGTTCTCACTCTGCCCTGTGGCCCTGAACAAGTTACTTCCCCTCTCTGGGCTCTGGGATTGCAACAGTCCCCAGTGCTGGTCCAGGCGAGGTGGAACATCTGTGCCAGCCAATAATGAGGCTCCTGCTCACGCCGCCGATAGGCTGGAAGTGTTGGTATTTTCTTTTTTTTTCTTTTTTTTTTTGAGATGGAGTCTCGCTCTGTCGCCCGGGCTGGAGTGCAGTGGCCAGATCTCAGCTCACTGCAAGCTCCTCCTCCCGGGTTCCCGCCATTCTCCTGCCTCAGCCTCCCGAGTAGCTGGGACTACAGGCGCCCGCCACCTCGCCCGGCTAGTTTTTTGTATTTTTTTAGTAGAGACGGGGTTTCACGGTGTTAGCCAGGATGGTCTCGATCTCCTGACCTCGTGATCCGCCCGTCTCAGCCTCCCAAAGTGCTGGGATTTCAGGCTTGAGCCACCGCGCCTGGCAGTATTGGTATTTTCTAATATTCGTGGGAGTGAGTCAGTGCTGGGGAGGAGGCACAGAGATGGGTCTCAGGCATCACGAAGATCCTTTCTCCGGCCGCAGTGGTTGAGATCTGGTCCCTGGCTTGCCTGTGCTCAGCAAAGCAGAAGCCTGCACTGAGCAGGACCCATCGTCCCTGCCAGGGCCCCCTTGCTTCCCGAGTGAGCCCACAGGGTGGGCCTCTGCTGCGCCAGGCAGCTGGGGACCTGTTCCTCCCGGCCCAGCCCCCGGTCTCCCAGAGGGGAGTCCTGGGGTCCCTGTTTCTCTACCTCATGTGTCCAGAGCACCCAGGCCACGTCCAAGGCAGCCGCCCCACCAGGCGGATGGAGATGCTGTGTGAACCGCGCGTAGACGGTGCCTGGCACAGAGCAAGGACCCTCGTCATCTCACTGTTTTCCAGGACCTTATAACATAAGGACCTGGCTAGCATTTGCTATTGGCACAAGGCTTGCTGATTAGATGGGGGCAGGCTGGGAACTCTGCCTCTCCTGGAAGTGGCTGGAGGACAGGTTACAGAGGCTTCTGCCTCAGGGTCACCCCAGGGGTGAATGTTCCGGGGCCCATCTACCACAAAACAGGTCTGGGTGAGTCCACCTCCAGGGCCGGCAGCAGAGGTTGCAGGGCCCCATGCAAGAGGAAAATGCAGGTCCCTAGTTCAAAAATCATTGTGTGTGTGTGTATGGTGTATGTGTGTTTGTGTGTGTGTATGTGTGTATGCTGTGTGTGTGTGTGTGTGTGTTGAGATGGAGTCTCACTCTGTTACCCAGGCTGGAGTGCAGTGACATGATCTCGGCTCACTGCAACCTCTGCCTTCAGGGTTCAAGCGATTCTTCTGCCTCAGCCTCCCAAGTAGCTGGGATTACAGGCGCCTGCCACCATGCCTGGCTAATTTTTGTATTTTTAGTAGAGACGGGGGTTTCACCATATTGGCCAGGCTGGTCTTGAACCCCTGACCTCAGGTGATCCGCCCGTCTTGACCTTCCAAAGTACTGGGATTACAGGCGTGAGCCACAGCATCCAGCCCATTGTGTGTTTTTAGACAGCAACAGGGGAGCGTTAAACTAAGCATGAGGCCCTGCTGAGCTCAGGGCCAGTGCAACAGCATGGGTCACACGCCTGTGAAGCTGCCCTGGATGGCAAGGAGGGACAGGGCATGGCTAAGTACCCAGTCTATGTCCACCACAGCAGGGACCTGGGGGACCCTCGCCAACCCCCAGCTCGGGCCCAGCACTTTCTCCCAGGCCAGCTCGCCACCCAGGAGGCTGTCCATCCATGCAGCCTGGCAAGGCGATTCCAGGGCTGCCTCTTTCTTGCAGCATGGAGATGTGTGACCAGAGACAAAATATCACCATGTGCCCGCTTTGCGACAAGACCTGCAGCTACTGGAAGATGAGCTCAGCCTGCGCCACAGCCCGCGCCAGCCACCTCTTCGACAACCCCGCCACCGTCTTCTTCTCTGTCTTCATGGCCCTCTGGGGTAAGCAGAGCTCCAGCACACTGGGTTTTTGGGCGGTGCTGAGTCTGAGTGGCACCTACGCTGCTTCTGTCTGTCTTGGTGAAATCATCCTCAGGCAGGGGTTGTCAGGAAAAAACACAGGAGATGACCCCCGTTTTATGTTCAGGTTACTGGGGTCCGCACTGCATCAGGAGAGACACACAGGTTCTCCTGACCCTGCCCAGAGTCCCTTAGGAAAAGCCCAGCAGGGACGTTTTGCTCTGAGAAATCCTGACACCAGGGTGTGTTGGCCTGGGAGGGGCAGCTGATTTAATGCAGGGAGGCCCGAGGATCCTGCCTCCATCCCTGCTGCTGCTGGTGACCACCACACCCTGAAGGAAAGCTGACCTGGGCCAGGTCCCGGAGGCACCATCTCTCACTAGAGCCTTCAGCATCCCTGCAGGCTTCATGCACCCATTTACGGATAAGGAGGCAAAGACCTAAGAGAGTTGGGAATCGCTAGGGGTCACTCAGCTCCTGATTGCCACTGGGCTCCACTGCCACCCAAATCTAAGGCACTGGGCTCCTCCAGGAAGATTCCCTAACCCCAGTCCTACCCGACACCCATCTTCAGCTTTTGGGGCTCAGGAGGTTGGGAAGTGGTGGCCGAGTGCATTTCTACAGAGGTTTTGGGGGAGCAAGCAGGGCCATTCTGTCCTCCGCAGTCCCGTGTCACAGCCTGTGCCAGCTGGGCTTCAAGATGCCCACAGTGGGCAGCCTGTGCTGAGCCTGGCCCCATGCCAGGCAGTTAAGCCCCCATCCTTACCTGTGAGCTCCCACCTTGTAGGAGATGGGGCAGAGACGGCACAGGAGGGAATTCAGGAGGGCTTTCTGGAAGAGGTATGAGGCCCTCCAGCTGAGTTGACATGGGTGTGGGGGAGGGAGCATTTGTGGCAGAGAGACCAGGTGTAGAACAGAGAGGTCTCTTGGTCCCACCTCGCATCCCTGCTTGGGGCAGGCTCCCGGGGCCAGAATAGCACCACCTCACCTGAAGCTCTATGTGCTTGGCACTGCCCTGTGTGCTCCATGGGTAGGCAAGGGGCAAACGCTGACTGAAAAGACATTGTGAGGACGGAGGCCAGCCAAGCGCGGGGCTCTGTGCGGCCCTCATCCACCAGCGTGCTGATCCTGGAGATCAGACCTAGGATTCAGTACCGTGCCCCATCACTAACCAGGGCATTGGCTGGCGTTGTCAAAGCCGTGCCAGCATCCTCCGTGGAAATTACCACGAAATCAGGCCTGTGATTCCAGCTCAGCAGCCTCCTGACCAAGGGACAGCTGCTCGGGGGAGGCTAGAAACCTAGGGGAGGTTCAGGGGATGAAGGCGGAGCTGGGTCTCTGGGCTGCCCTGCACAGAAGCACCCAGCAAGCTGGGCAGAGAGGGACTGAAGTGCCGGGACCCGGCTCCAGGTCCAGCGTGCTGCTCCCCTCTTCCTCTTTATGGCTCCTCGGCTCTCTCCAGCCCTAAGCCCCGTCCCTACATAGCTCGGCAGCCTCCTCCCCTGCTCCGGAGGCTGCATTCAGGGCTGGTGTTCCCTCCAACAGTGCATAAGAGAATTCCCCCACGAGGCTGAGGAGGCAAAGGAAGCCGACGGGCTGTGGTTATCCTCACACTTGGTGCAGACGTCCTGCAGCTGGGACTCAGGGTTTGGCTCAGCCTGTGTGATTTGGGGGTGGGTGTGCACAGCAGAGCTGAGGAATGTATCAGGAGAGGTGAGAGAGGGGAGGTCTGGCCCACCCTCTGCAGCTCCTGCTCCAGCCTGGGCAGCTGTGCTGGGTCCTCTTGCCTCCACTCACCCATCACATTCCGGGGACCCGGGACAGAGGCAGCCAGCTCTGAGCATGGGTGCTGGCGAGGGTGGGAATTGGAGCTTCTCCACTTAGATGCTGTGTGGATGGCCACCTCCCTTAAGCCCCTCCTCACTCTGGAATCTTACTGGGCAGCTCCGTGTCCTTAGCAGAGTTCCCTCCACAGAGGCCTTGGCCCCGAGGCACCTCCCTGCAGCCCCCACCCTCTGTGTGCCCAGCTGGAAGGGCCCGGCTCCCGTGAGGGCTTCCTCCACATGGTGACCAGCAGCTCTGTTTCCTCATTTCGGTCCCCTGGGCCTGTGCGGCCACTGAGACCGTACTTCGGGTGGCCCATAGCAAGACCCACAAATAAGTGTGACCCTGTAGCACTGAGCCCCCGAGTCGCTAGAAGACTGTTCAGTGCCACCTTCTGTGGTCAGCCCTGCTGCCCCGTGTGCATTTCTACAGCCTCCCGAGGCTCAGCCTCCCCCTCTGCCAGTCCCCACCTCACTGCTCTGAACCTCAGCTTCCTCGTCTGCAGAATGGGGCTGCATGAGGATTAGAGGCGGTGGACATGAACTCTCAGCCGAGGCTTCGCACGTAGCTCGCTCTAAATAGGTGGTCACTGCCGTCTTACAACATTGGAGCTTGTGAGAACCAAAGAAAACCTACATGAGAGTGTGCACACGCCTCGTGTGTGGGAGGTACTCCTCGGCCCGTGCGTACTGAGCGAAGTGTGTGTCCCACGCTGTGCCGGGCCCCAGGGGAACCACAGGAAGCAAACCTGATGTATCTGCTGCTCTAAAAGCTGCAGCATCTGATTCAAGAGAAGGCCCATGGGAAGGGTGCAGGGCTGTGGCAGGAGTTCCAGGTGCCGGGAGCAGGTGGGAGGGGCGTCAGAGCTTCCGGAGAGATCAGCAAGGACTCGCTGAGAAGAGCTTAGTGTGCTTGCTTGGAGGAATCCGAACCCAGTGCCGTTGGCTGCTGTGTCAAAGACGCTTTCCTGTCTTATGCTCGAGTCAGAGACTGCAAGTCTAACAGGGAACTCGTGTAGTGATTAAAAGAGGGGTGCCATAGTGGGGGCCCAACTCCAGGAAGGGTACCTATGGGAAGGTGCGAGAGAAGCGATTGGGAGCCTCCTGGCACCCTCCCTCCCTGGCCCTCGGGGCCCCTGATTTCATCCATCTGTTTCCTCTTTCCCTGCTGAAATCCCTGGGAGGAATCCAGCCCTCAGACTCCCTGTAGCCACTTCTCCAAAGAAAGGGCCTCCAATGGAAAAGAGAGACTTTCGATTATTCCAAAGGACTCCACACTTTGTTTTAGCTCTCCTGCTATTCCCATGAGTTAAGGAGACGCTGGCGGGCTTGGCCGAGCTGGTCTCATCTGACACACAGGATTATAAATTACAGCTCCCACACTTGACCATGAATAATAGGATTTTAAGGGCCCTGGAGAAAGCGGCCACCATGTCCTTCCACCCCACGCTCTGCCCATCCCTAGCATCCCCTTAGGATCTGGGAGGGTGCAGCCATCTGAGAGCCCCTGGCTGGTGTTCTCCACAGCAGACGCCAAAGGCACCACTTTTGTGGGACTCGCCACACGTCCAGTAATTCCTGGGTGCACGGAACTGGGCCTCTCTCCTCCGCAGAGAAAGAAGGACATGGTGTTTCATTTTCTCCTTCTCCAGTTACAGACACGCCCAGTAAGAGCGGGTTCCCAGGGTAAGGGAGCAGACAGGCTGAAGGAGCTCCGATGAAGAAAGAAGCCTATTTCTCCATTTATTAAATAGGGAATCCTTTCCCCATTTCTTTTTTTTGTCAGGTTTGTCAAAGATCGGATGGCTGTAGATGTGTGGTATTATTTCTGAGGGCTCTGTTCTGTTCCATTGGTCTATATCTCTGTTTTGGTACCAGTACCATGCTGTTTTGGTTACTGTAGCCTTGTAGTACAGTTTAAAGTCAGGTAGCGTGATGCTTCCAGCTTTGTTCTTTTGACTTAGGATTGTCTTGGCAATGCGGGTTCTGTTTTGGTTCCATATGAACTTTAAAGCAGGTGCTGGAGAGGATGTGGAGAAATAGGAACACTTTTACACTGTTGGTGGGATTGTAAACTGGTTCAGCCATTGTGGAAAACAGTATGGTGATTCCTCAAGGATCTAGAACTAGAAATACCATATGACCCAGCCATCCCATTACTGGGTATATACCCAAAGGATTATAAATCATGCTGCTATAAAGACACATGCACACGTATGTTTATTGTGGCACTATTCTCAATAGCAAAGACTTGGAATCAACCCAAATGTCCATCAGTGACAGACTGAAAACCAAACACCGCATGTTCTCACTCATAGGTGGGAATTGAACAATGAAATCACTTGGACTCGGGAAGGGGAACATCACACACCGAGGCCTATTGTGGGGAGGGGGAAGCGGGGAGGGATGCCATTGGGAGTTATATGTGATGTAAATGATGAGTTGATGGGTGCTGACGCGTTGATGGGTGCAGCACACCAACATGGCACATGTATATGTATATAACAAACCTGCACGTTGTGCACATGTACCCTAGAACTTAAAGTATAATAAAAAAGAAAAAAAGAAAGAAGCCATCTTGGGCTGTAATTATCCCATTTTGAGCTTAGCACACTGGGCAATAAGAGATCTCTGTGATGAGCGCCTGTTGCAGCTCTTGTTTTGGGAGCCCAAAGCACTACGTGGCATTCTGGCCACTGCAAACTCCTTCTTCTGTGTGCCAAGGCATCACCCACTCACGCCTTCCAGGTCAGCTGTGGGAGTGCCTACTGGGCAGGCGCGGGTGCTGCACCCACAGAACAAGCTCCTCCCCCCAAGCCTCCCTCCTTCTTGGTGTTCCTTCTGCTCGGCCGTCCTTTGAGAGGATGTGGGCTGCGCAGATTGCTCAGCACCCTGGTTGTTTGCGGAGAAACCCACAGGGGTCTGGTCCCTCATGTATTGGGCTGGCTAGCAGCCCTGTGGCCCCCAGGCCTGTGGACCCTCCGAGAATAGAGTGTCCAGGGCTGGCCAACCCTGCTGGAGGCTCTAGGCCTGGGCCTGCTTCCCAGGTGACAGCAGCTCTGGGTTTGTCGGTCCCCCGTGGTTCTCAAACTGGGTCCTATAGGCCTCTGCAGGGTCCCGCACCAATCAAGAGGTTTAAGTGCAAGGGAAGGAAGCCTGGGTACAGCATGGAAGTTGGTATCTTGTCCTAGGGGCCCATGACCCTGAGAGTGAGTGCCGTAGGACCCTGTAGCCCCAGCGCCTCCCTAACCTCACCCTGGCCTCAGTCCTGAGTTAAATGAACATAGTCCTTTGGCCGATTTCACGTTTGGGGCTTCTGCCTGGAGTTTGTTAGGGGAAGATGAGAGTTCCTTTGCTGAGGTTCGAAGGCTCAGCCAGGGCCTGCCGTCCCCTGTGAGCAAGTGAGGGCCCAGGGAGAGTCAGGGGAGGCCTTTCCTGGTGAGGTCAGGTGCCTGCACTTGCCTGGAAGCCGCCCTCGGACTTGCTCATCTCCACCACACCAAGGCGTGGGCAGAGCAGTGTGAGGGGCAGGTCTTGAGTTCCTGGGACTCCAGTCACAGGTGGGGACAGACACGCGTAGAAATCAGCACAGCCTCAAGATAAATGCAGTCATTTCTCTTCGTGGACAAAGGCGTTCGATTTTCCAGGGGAGGCCGAGAATGGGAGCCGTGGGTCGGTAGCTCAGTGCAGAGAGTGAGTTCCAGCCGTGAACAGTGAGACACGCTGAGCTGGACTGGCCAGCGAGGGGGTGAGCGCCCTGTGCTGGGAAGCATTCAAGCTGAGTCTGGAGGACTTCTTGCTGGGGCTACTGCAGAGCATTGGGAGGTGATGTCTATGTGTGATCCAATGCCACGTGGCTTATGGGAAGATTCCCAGGCCTACAGCCCAGCTCTGGTTTTTAATTTGGGGATCAAACTGTATTGTAAATTTAGAATTATAAATGTAGGATCAGCAGCAGTCTGTCACCGCTGAAGCGCATGTGCCAGAGCTCCCTGTTGTTTATCACACTGTATCCAAACAGCAGAGAACCTGTCCCCATTCCACAGAGGAGGAAAGTGAGGCTCCACTGGCATAGCCAGGAACCGAAGCCACATCTCTCTGAGCCTGTCCTCACTCCCCTGCCTGCCCCTGCCTGTCTCTGAGCCTGTCCTCGCTCCCCTGCCTGCCCCTGCCTGCCTCACTGGACCCTGTGTCTATCAGGAACTATCTCCCCAGCACCTCCCCACCCACCCCCACTGTCACTGCTGTCTGCTGCTCCTTCCCTCCCTCGCCTTCCTAGAGACCTCAGCACTGGTCAGATCCCTCCCTGTCTCCCTCTCTCTGATCGAGACCCAGGAGGCTGTGACTCCCCAGCCTCCTAACACCCCAGCTCCAGGCTGGGAAGATCCACCGCAGGGCCCAGCCTGCCCTGGCCACCCACTTGACGGTTTGGCTTCACTGGATTACTCAGGCTGGCCTGGCTGTGTAGTAGGATGGTTAGATACAGTCAAGGGGTTCACAGTGCCAGCTCCGGGGCCCAGCTCAGGTTCAAATCTC
>NW_012115266.1:113244-154313 GCF_000951035.1 Colobus angolensis palliatus | reverse complement strand
GTAAGCATCTTCTGCGTCCTGACTCACTAACTCCCCCGAAGGAGGTAAATAGATCTATTACCCCATTTGGAGGATGAATAAACTAGTAAGCGACTTTCCCAAGCTTACACCAGCTCTTAAGCAGGGCTTGAACCCCCGAATTCTGGTTTCTGAGTCCCAAATACTTCTCATAGCTTTTTTTTAGTTACAGGTTTTTGTTTGTTTGTTTGTTTTTTCTTTTCCAACTTTTATTTTAGGCTAGGAGGTTACATGCGCAGATCTGTTACATGGGTAAATTGCGTGCCATTGGTTTGGTGTGCAGGCTATTTTGTCACCCAGATAATCAGCACAGTACCCTACAGATAGTTTTTCCATCCTCACCCTCCTCCCACCCTCCACCCTCAAGTAGGCCTCGGTGTCTCCTGTCGCCTGCTTGGTGTCCCTGTGTACTCAACGTTTAGCTCCCACTTAAAGGTGAGAACACATGGCATTTGGTTTTCTGTTCCTGCATTAGTTTAGTCCGCTTAGGACAATGGTCTCTAGCTCTGTCCATGCTGCTGCAAAGGCCTTCCTTTTATGACTGTGTAGTATTCCATGATGTATACAGACCACATATCCTTTTTTAGTTTTTATTTTGAGACAGAGTGCCTGTCGCCCAGGCTGGAATGCAGTGGCGTGATCTTGGCTCACTGCAAACTCTGCCTCCCATGTTCAAGTGATTCTCCTGCCTCAGCCTCCCGAGAAGCTGACATTACAGGCACCCGCCACCACGTCCAGCTATTTTTTCTATTTTTAGTAGAGACAGTGTTTCGCTCTTGTTGTCCAGGCTGGAGTGCAGTGGCACAATCTCAGCTCACTGCAACCTTTGCCTCCCATGTTCAATCAGTTCTTCTGCTTCGGCCTCCCCAGTAGCTGGGATTACAGCCGCCCACCACCACACCCAGCTAATTTTTGTATTTTTAGAAGAGACGGGGTTTCACCATGTTGGCCAGGCTGGTCTCAAACTCCTAACCTCAGGTGATCTGCCCACCTCAGCCTCCCAAAGTGCTGGGATTACAGGTGTGAACCACCACACCCAGCGTGGACCAAATATTCTTTACCCAGTTAACCACTGATGGGCATCTTCGTGGATTCCATGTCTTTGCTCTCATAAATAATGCTACGGTAAACATATGCATACATGTGTCTTTATGGTAGAACAATTGATATTTCTTTGGGCATCTACACAGTAATGGCATTGCTGAGTTAAATGGTACTTCTGTTTTAAGTTATCTGAGAAATCTCCGTCTTGAGCCCCAAATACCTGACTCTAGCCCCTACTCCGCGGGCATTACTAACTGGCTCCGGCTGGCATGTGTGCTGAACGTGTGCCTGGCTTATTCCTGACTGGATTACCTCCAAGTTTTTCTCTCGCCTAGAGGAGTTTCCCCGTCTGTCTCCACAAAAATACACCTCCTTCGCTTTGGGAGCTGCGCTGAGGACTGCCTCTGTGCCAGTCTGGGCTAAGGGCTCTGCACCGGCTCTCTCTGTAACTCCACAACAGTCCCAGACCTAGGCTCTGTTCTTTTCTCTGTTGAAGATGCTAAAGTGTTACCAGAAAGGGGTCTTGATCCACACCCCAGGAGAGGGTCTTTGGATCTCACACAAGAAAGAATTCAGGGTGAGTCCACAGTCTAAAGCAAAAGCAAGTTTATTAAGAAAGTAAAGGAGTGGTCCGATACGGTGGCTCACACTTGTAATCCCAGCACTTTGGGAGGCTGAGGCGGGTGGATCACCTGAGGTCAGGAGTACGAGACCAGCCTGGCCAACATATCGAACCCCCCCCTACTAAAAATATGAAAAATTAGCTGGGCGTGGTGGCAGGTGCCTATAATCCCAGCTACTCGGGAGGCTGAGGCAGAAGAATCGCTTGAACCCACGAGGCAGAGGTTGCAGTGAGCCGAGATCGCGCCATTGCACTCCAGCCTGGGTGACAACAGCAAGACTCTGTCTCAAGAAAAAAAAAAGAAGAAGAAGAAGAGAGAAGGTAAAGGAGTAAAAGAATGGCTACAGAACAGAGCATTCTGAAAGTAAGAGGAGGAACGTGCCCACCCTAGGTACAGTGCTTGTTTGTATAAAGGATAACAAAGAAAATAATGGGGAGATGTACTCTGTCACAAGGGTTTGTGATAAAAGATTAATTGTCTTAATTACTATATTTTGTGAGAATCAATATTATTATCTCTAAAGTAAAATTAGGAATGCTTTTGTTCTCAACATATCGGGGTATCAGGACATTCCTGAGTCTGGGTCTGTTTAGCAAACGTTATCAATCTGTTCCCTTCACGTAAACATCTAGGCGCTGGGAATGCAGCCTGGCAAGCCCCAGCCTCATTTTTCCTAGTCCTCACTCAAGATGGAGTTGCAGCAAGCCCCAGCCTCATTTTTCCTAGTCCTCACTCAAGATGGAGTTGCAGCAAGTCCCAGTCTCATTTTTCCTAGTCCTCACTCAAGATGGAGTTGCAGCAAGCCCCAGCCTCATTTTTCCTAGTCCTCACTCAAGATGGAGTCGCTCTGGTTGGAATGCCTCTGATAGAAGCACAGAGAGGGTAAGAGACTTGCCTGAGATCACACAGCTAACAGGTCCCCAACAGACATCTCAGATGCGCACCCCGGCGCATCTGCCTCCAAGGTTTCAGCACGTGCCCTGGTCCCACCTCTCTGTCCAAACGTTCCCCGGGCCCTCATCATGGGCCCTCTTGGGGTAGCAGAAATGCACCGTGAGCCAGCAGTGGGGGGCATGTAGGCGTGGTACTGCCGAGCGCGCCGGCCCCCACGGGCTGTGGTTGTTCATTCGGTGGCCCTGTTTCGTGAAGCCAGCTTGCCTGTTGTGCAGTTCTTCATCCCGCACCTAGCGCCTTGTGTCCCAAGAGCTGCGGGCCAGCCCCTTCCTAGCAGATGGCTGCACTCCCCGACACTGGGAGAGGGGGCTCTGTGCCTGCTGACCCCGCAGGAGGCTTCGCTGCTCGTCTCACCCCTCCCTAGCTCCACTTCAACCCTGGTAGATAACAAATGTGCCCTGACTGTCAAATAGAGTCAAGCACAAGTTCCGTCCGCGCACTCCCATTCTGAGCGGGGGTGGGGGGAATTCACACACAAAAAAGCCAGGCCACTCCCACGAAGCACTTGCTTTAGAGAAAAGGAGCTTATTCTAAATCCACAGGAAAGAACCTACTGTGGCTGAGAGGTGTGAGCGGAGAGGGGAGGGACAAAGCCCCCGTCCCAGGCCCTTTTCACACCAGCTGTCAAGGGCAATTACCAGGGATGGCTCCTTGTGTGTTTTCTAATCCTTTATTCAATTATTTGTTCTTTACCCTCCAAGGGATTATTTTGCCTCTAGTGTTTCTTCTCCCCTTGTGTCCTTTCTTTTCCTGCCTCCAGCTGTTCACATTTCTGCTCCTACAATGGCAAAGAGACATCAACCTGTTACTGCCTGGCAGCCGGGAGCCTGGTCGTGGCCACCCGCCTGCCGGGGTGTGGGGCTCTGTATTCACGGTGGATGAATCACCTCCAGCCTGCTGTTTTAATCTTTGCTTCCACTGCACTGTGGGGTCCAGCTTTCCTGGAGCTGACATGTCGGTCCCAGAGCCTTCAGCTTGCTGCTGTCTGGGATTTCTGACATTTGAAAGCCTCAAATAAGATGTCTCATTAAGTAACGTTGAGCCCTATTTAGCTATTCACTTGGATCCATTTTCTGAAATTATAGCATAATAATGGGGTTTTAACTGCTTGTCAGTTCCACGAAGAACAAAGGAGTTTATCTGATTTGAGCCTGGCTGCAAAAGCCCGAGAAAGATGGTCTCAACTTTAATGAAATGTCAGAGGTGGAACTGTAATCCTTTCCGGGGCTTGGGCCTGAGATTTCACACGGAGTTGACAAGTCACCCAGCTGAGTCACTCCCAGCTAGGTGGGAACGAAGGGGATGCACTGTGATCATCGGTCTGTGGGAACTAAACTTGTTCCAGGGATAAATAGGTAGGGTGCCTGGTGACTCAGAGCAAAAGGGAAGGCTGGAGGCCTTTGTGCCCCGCCCATCTCTGCACTCAGGTGCAGGACCCGAGCTCTGCCCCGCCCCGCCCCGCCCCTCCCCAGGAGACCCCTCCCTGACCACCAGTTCGTGCAAATGGAGTCTGCACTAAGCAACACTGCACTTTTCGGGAACTGGAGGTGAGCGAAGGGTGGTTTCTATTCCCAGGGTTAGGTGTCTTAGTCTGCTCCAGCTGCCGTAACCAAACACCACAGACAGGTGCCTGCAAAAACAGGCATGTATTTCCCACAGTTCTGAGTATGGAGAATCCAAGATCAAAGTGCCAGCTGATTCGGCCCATGCCTTGGCTTTCAGACAGTCACCTTCTCCCTGTGTTCTCAGGTGGCAAAGGCAGACGGGAAGCCCGTTCTCTGCTGTCTTTTCTTCCAAGGGCACGAATCCCATCACGAGAGTCCCACCCTCATGACCTCAGCCAAACCCAATCAGCCCCCAAAGGCCCCATCTTCATATACCATCACCTGGGGGGTTAGGGCTTCCATGTGAATTTGGAGGGATGCAAGTCAGGCCAGAGCAGGGGGTCACATTTCAAGGAGGGGACTGGATAGGGACCCCACATGCACAGTTTGGCAGGATGCACCTCTGCTCCGTGGTCATGTGTGACCGTGCCCTGCCTGCCTCCCAGAGCTGGTGGGCTCAGGGGTGGAGGGCAGAGGCTTGGAAGACGTGACCCCTGCCCGTGAGGAGCACGGATCTCACTGGAGAGATGGGGCTGTCCACCGGGCGGCTGCAGAGCGGGTTGCAGCTCGCTCAGGGGAACCAAGAGAGCATCAGATGAAGCGCCTGAGATGTGCCCTGGTTTGGGCAACAGCATCTCAGGGGAGAGAGAGCTCAGAAAGGGTGTCCGCCAGCCAATCAAGGAAGGGCCGTGGAATTAGGGAAATTAGAGTGAGGCCTGAGTAGTAGAGACATCGGGATAGGTCGAGGCGGGGTGGGATGCAGCCTGGGAGGAGAGGCAGCTAACCTAATGGATGGAGAGATGGTTGGAGAAGGATGGCAGAAAGACGGAGGGGTCGGTACTTCCAGATGCCTGCTGGCTCGAACGCAGCCTATGGAGCTTGTTTAGAATGCAGATTCCGGGGACCCTGGGTGACTCTGTAGGTCAGACAACTGCATTTTAACAAGCTTCCTGGGGAGATTCAGGAACACCCCAGATTCCCAGACCCACACTGAGAAATCCTGGAGGAAATGAACAGATTGCCCCCTGCCATAGGTAACCACACATGTGTGTGTCCCTCCAGCCCATTCTCCTGTGGTTCTTCCAAGATGTGGCAGGCGCACATTAACGCATAAGGGGAATCTACGCCCATCATTCTATCGTTCGCTTTTTGTCAAATGCAGTGAAATTCACACAACATAAAATTAACCATTTTAGGTGCACAGTTCAGTGGCATTTAGCACGTGTTATGCATCCACGCCTCTATCTAATTCCAGAACATTTTGATGACCTCACAGGGAAACCCTGTCCTCATGAAGTAGTCAGTCCCCCTTCCCCCCAACCCCAGCCCCTGGCAACTACCAATCTGGTTTCTGTCTCTGTAGATTTATCTATAAATATTCTGACCATTTTATACAAATGGGGCGATACAAAATGTAGGCTCTGTCCTGTGCTGCGCCTCTAAAGGGGACACGTGGAGATCCCCACGACCAAGCTAGGCTGTAACAGCGGTCCTCTGTCAAGCCCTTACAGAGACGCGGGCCCCACCCTGAGCACCGCTTGTGGATGAAGTCAGGGACACTCTATGATAGACCCTCTCAGGCAGGTGCTGGTAACAAGCCCATTTCTCAGAGACTGAGGTTGGCAGCAGTGTGGTCAGCTGCCCACGCTCACCCCGATGAGATCCCACGTAGACCTAGAGTCTTTCGCTCACCTGCTGCCTCTGTGGTGGAGTTTGGACGCCTCTGTGAGGAGTTTGTGTGTCTCTGTGCTGTGAAAATCAATGTGGGAAGGGACTGTAGCCCAACCACCTGCTCCCGTCCGGCCTGGCTTCTCGCTCGCTGCCACCCTCTGTGCTGTGTGCTGTGGTGACTCCTGGGCTCCAGGTTTCAGGGGGATGGGCTTGTCCCTTTGACCACCTTGTAAGGCTGTCGCACTCAAGGCCGCTTCTTCATTGTGCACTTGTGGGTGGGAAGCCCCGTCCCTGATACCAGCTCATCTGGGCATCAGAAGGGCTGGGTCCAGGTTTCTGCCCTTACTTGATGAGTCCTCTGACGTCTCAGAACCTCATCTATGTGTCTGTAAAATGGAGTGCGTCATCCCTGCGTGGAGGGGGCTGGGGCAGGATCCGAGGGATCAGGCGTGGGAAAGCACCGTGCCCAGCGCCCTGGCGGCAGCTGGGTATTATACAACATTTGTATGAGGTGGTTGGCACATTGGCAAGGAGGACCAGGATTGGGAGCCTCAGAGGGCAGGAATCGGAACTCGTGTGGGTGAGGAGGGAGGACTCGGGAGCAGGAGAATTGCTTGCAGAAGATGGTGCTCAGGGTTCCTGCTGCCTTCGCTCACCCCGCTAGATGGTGGTTCTTCATACTGCTCACAATACTAGCTTTTGAGGACTGGCCACCAGGCGCAGCACGAGTCTTCGCATCTCCTTTCCTGCCGGCGAAGCCCAGACTCCACAGCTCCAGCCTGACGCTCAGTGCCCACAAAAGCCAGACAATAGGGCATGGTGGGGTCTGTGGCCAAGTGGAAAGGCATGCCCAAGTTTTGACAAAGGAACGATCATTGCTCAACCCCAGCCTTCTGCTGCCAATGCTTCTGGCTTTTAAAGGAGAAGCAGGAAAGGCATAATTTTTATGTCAAATGTCTTTATTTTTTAAACGTGTCTGAGCCAAACAAGCCACATCTTTGTATCATCTCCACCCTCCACCCCACCCCCAGCCACCAGGTTACATTCTGGGCTCCAGTCTGGGTCCTGGTCAATCTACAGACAAGACACCTCCAGGACAGGGCCTTTGCTTCTGTCTGAAGACACAGTACAAATTTTAGAGCAAGAATACCACGGTTCAATGCCGGGTGCAGTGGCTCACAACTGTAATCCCAGCACTTTGGGAGGCCAATGCAAGCAGATCACTTGAGGCCAGGAGTTCAAGACCAGCCTGGCCAACATGGTGAAACCTCCTCTCTACTAAAAATACAAAAATTGGCCAGATGTGGTGGCGTGCACCTGTAGTCCCAGCTACTTGGGAGGCTGAGGCAGGAGAATTACTTGAACTCAGGAGGCGAAGGTTGCAGTGAGCTGAGATCACACCACTGCACTCCAGCCTGGGCGACAGAGAGAGACTCCGTCTCAAAAAAAAAAAAATATATATATATATATATACCAGGGTTCAGTACCAGCCACCAAGCTCTGTGACCTTAGGCAAGTTGCTTAACCTCTCTGTGCCCCCATTTCCTCATCCATAGATGGTACGCTTTAATAATCAGACTTGTGGCAACTACAGCTATTGTTTCCTTAAGGAAAGTTAAATATCTGCACGGAGAGTTGCTCCAGTATCGTGGTTCCGTGAAGACTCGAGTCCAAGAGAATGAGGTTCAAATGCAATGGCTGCTGCTCCCCTGCAGCTGACCTTGGACACAGCTCTCTGAATCTCAGTTTTGTAAATGGTCTCCACTTTGTCAGTCTGTGAGTGGGAATCATCCTGCCTGCCTGTGGTCATTATGAAGATGAGATTGACTGATGTCTGTAAAATGCGAGTGCACGGATACGTCCTCATTAACTGGTGACTGTTGATACGCTGCAAGCTGGCGAGTGCAGAGAGGGTGAGCTGGGGAGGCAGTGGGGTGAGTGTCATAATGGAGGCCAAGTCTGGGAAAGAGGAGGAGCTAGGGAGGCCTGGACAGGGAAGGTACGTGAGTCAGCGTTCTCTGGAAGGACAGAACTAACAGGATATTGTACATGTGAAAGGGATTTTATTCAGGAGAATCGACGACTCACTCGATCACAAGGTCAAGCCCCACAATAGGCCGTCTGCAAGTAGAGGAGAAGGGAAGCCAGCAGTGGATCAGTCTGAGTCCCAAACCCTCGAAAGTAGGAAAGCCAGCAGTGCAGCCTTCAGTCTGTGGCCAAAGGCCTGACAGCCCCTGACAAACTGCTGTTGTAAGTCCAAGAGTCCAAAAGCTGAAGAACTCGGAGTCTGATGTTCCAGGGCAGGAAGCATCCAGCACGGGAGAAAGATGAAGGCTGGAAGACTGAGCGAGTCTGCTCTTCCATGTTCTCCTGCCTGCTTTTTCTAGCCGTGCTGCAGCAGAGGGGATGGTGCCCACCCAGATTAAGGGCGGGTCTACCTCTACCCCCCACACTGACTCAAACGTTAATCTCCTCTAGCAACACCCTCACAGACACACCCAGAAACAATACTTTTCATCCTTCCATCCGATCAAGTTGACACTCAGTACTAACCATGGTGGCAGGTAAGCAGGCCAACTCTGCAGGTGTGCGTGAAGCCAGCCCTCCTGGGCAGTGCTCAGCCCCAAAAAAGCATCGTAAAAGGACGTTGTTACCCTGGGTGGGCAGAGGAGGACAGAAAGAGGCAGCTTTCATAGCCCAGTGGAGGAGCGGTTGGGGGCCTTGCAGACCAGGCAGAGACCAGGAAACGGCTGGCCTCCTCCACCGCTCCAGAGCAGCTGCAGGGGCCAAAGGACATCTTCAAAGAGGCAGAGACCTCCCCGCATTGCCTCCTGGGAAGGGTACCCACCGCAGACAGGCCACTCCCATCGTCTGCCTCCTGAGGGTCAGGGACCCCTGGGGGTTGGGGGCCTCCTCCGGGGCCCTCATGGCCCCCCTTACCTGCCACAGCCGTGGCACTCAGTGCGTGTCTGCTGAGTGGCTGGGTTTCCGGCAGGTGTTTCAGCGATAGCCGTTCCCTCGCCTGCTCAGCTCTGCCTCTTGGGAAGCCACGTTCCCCAGGCTCCCTAGCTCTCCCTCTTCCTAGTAGGTTCAGCCAGTGGGAAGCCCTTTTGGGAAATCAGAAGGCGGGAGGAAGGGAGCAGCCAAGATATTGCTCCCCATCTCCCTCCACTTCCTGGGACATCCCCAGCAATGACTGTGTCTTCTCCGGGCTCTGACTTCCTCCTGGGAAGCCCTTCCTCCGTGATCCCAGCTTCTTCTGGGCAGCTCCAATTTCTGGCTCCAGCAGGGGCGCTGAGCACCTCCTACTGTCCTGCCATCCTGAAACGGATGCCAGCTCCTGCTGTGGGTCATCTCTGGGTGGTCCCACCATCCCCCATGTGGCTTCTCAGCTTTTCTATTGCCTGTGCGAGCAAGTCCCGGGATTAAATTACCCCGCTGTGAAAGATGTGGGTGGGGGGGTCCTATTTCCAGGCTGGGCCGGTTGATACAGTTGCCATCCTAGACAAACCGGTGCATGCTCGGAAGCCCCATTCACACCTCGCCTTAATGGGAATGGGGTGCGTTATGCATAGACTCACGTCCTCTGAATCAGGTTCACACCCACGACTTCCGTTCTTTCCTGCCACACGTTGCCTTCAGTTAAGGGCCACATTTGTGAACTCACTCTGCACGTTCACCGTCACACAGCCCATTTTACTTGCACATCAGTGCTGCTGCTTCTCGGATAAGCCATTTGATCCCTCTGAGCCTCAGTTTCCCCCTCTGTAAAATGGAGGGGGTGGGAATAGTGCCTACCTCCTATGATCACTGTGAGGCTTAAATAACACTGATACTTCCTCACTGATACTCCAAGTCTGATTATTGGAGGGCACCATTTTACGGATGAGGAAACGGAGGCACAGAGAGGCTAAATAACTTGCCAAAGGTCACAGAGCTCAGTGGCTGGTATTGAACTCCCGTATTATTGCCCTAAAATTTGTACTAAACATCTTCAGACAAACACAAGGGCCCTGTCCTGGAGAGGTCTGTAGACTGACCAGCTCCCAACAGTGCCTGGCATGGAACAGCTGGAGAATCGTGAGCTCTGAGGAACTCTGGGGCCTTCCTGTTACTCTGCTCCTCAGCCTCTGCAGATTTTCTTTCGCAGGGAGAAGCGATCAGGATAAACACTTCGGCCAGGGGCATCTCCTTTTGCAAGCTGTGTGCTTGCAAAAGTCAGTCATTCAGTGCCTACTCGAGCACCTGTCTGTCCCAGGCACCTCTGGGAACTGGGGACCCAGGGGAACGAGGCCCCACCCCTGCCCCACACACAAGTCATGGGACAGGGATCCTGATGGAAGGCAGCACTGACACCGTGGGCAAGACAGACGCAGGCTGAGGAAGGTCCCGAGAGGAGCTGGGTTTTTCTCACACTGAGGGGGATGATCAGTGGCTTCCTGGAGGAGGCAGCATTTGAACCATGCTTTGTCTGTTGGGAATATGAAGCCGAATGCAGCAGCTGCCAGTGCAGTTCAGCAGGCAGACTCCTGGAGTGGTTTGAAGCCCAAGTGAGTGAGTGGCCTGGGCTCACCCCTCGTTCCTCCTGACCTCCAAAGCGGGTTCCCCAAGAGCAATGGGGCAGGATGGTTGAGGCATAGGCTCTGGGACCAGGCTGCCCATCCCTCACTGACTAGCTGGGTAACCTCGGTTGGGACTTGAGTGTCCCGTGCCTCAGTTTCCTCATCTGTAAAAAGGGAGAATGACGGTTCCTGCCCCACAGGATTGGTGGGAGGGCTGAACACATGAATTCAGATAAAGTTCTCAGCCCAGTACATCACCCTAGCTCACCAAACAGCAATAAAAAAGAAAAGAATGCCTTGGCTGGGCGCAGTGGCTCACGCCTGTAATCACAGCACTTTGGGAGGCCAAGGCAGGTGGATCACCTGAGGTCAGGAGTTTGAGACCAGCCTGGCCAACATGGTGAAACCCTGTCTCTACTAAAAATACAAAAATTAACTGGGTATGGTGGCTCATGCCTATAATCCCAGCTACTTAGGAGACTCAGGCAGGAGAATTGCTTAAACCCGGGAGGCGAGATTGCAGTGGGCCGAGATCGCGCCATTGCACTCCAGCCTGGGCAACAAGAGCAAAACTCTGTCTCAAAAAAAAAAAAAAAAAGAGAAAAATGCCTTTATGTCATCGGAGATTCTGGTTTTGCCCCTGCCCGCAGCTGCCACCTTCATGGAGCACTGGAAGCGGAAACAGATGCGGCTCAACTACCGCTGGGACCTCACGGGCTTCGAGGAGGAGGAGGTCAGTGGGTTTGGCGCCTTGCGCATCACGCCCTTCCCCCATGTTCCCCCTGCCCCAGGACCTCCTTGGGACTTACACGGAGGCCCAAGGTCAGAAAGCGCTCCTGGTCCAAGCTGAGGCAAGGCCGCCCCCCGCCCCCCGCCTGCCTCGCCGCTCATCACCCTGGCGTTCCGAACGCCATCCGTGGCCAAAGGGACCATTCCCTGTCTGCTGAAGTGTTTTCATCCCCGTGCTCACATGGACACGCCAGCCACCAGCGTGGTCTCAGGCGCAAGCCAGGGCTCACCACACTGACCTCATCACGTCTGGGGGCTGCCCGGGCTGTCGGCACCACCCGTGGAGGTGGAGAGGGAACGGACACTGTCCATGGGTCTCCAAAGGTGGCCGTGAGCATCTGCCTCCCCGGGTGCCAAGCCCGCATTCCCTGGAGCCAGCTCTGTGCCTGCAGCCGGGCGTGGCTGACAAGAGGGAACGGATCCTTTACTAACGTAGAGGGAAAGCCAGTGTCTGGCTTCTTCATGCTCCAGAGAGAGGGACATTCAGTATTACGTGGCCCCTGGGATGCCAGGTGAACTGTACTCACAGGGATCCCAAGTCCAGCAGGAATTCCCTTTAGGGTAAGTGGGAATGCAAAGGAGTAACAGTCCTCACAATTAGCCTGGGTGCACAACAGAGGCGACCTCATGCACACACTGTAAGGTGCAACCACGCTGACCACTATTTAATGTTATAAAACATGCTCCCCACTTTTTGGGAGACAGGGTCCCCCTCTGTCACCTAAGCTGCAGTGCAATGGCATGATCATAGCTCACTGCAGCCTTGACCTCCCGGGCTCAAGCCCTCCTCCCATTTCGGCCTCCCAAGTAGCTGGGGCCACGGGCACACGCAACCACGCCTGGCAAATTGTTTAATTTTTTGTAAGAGTCAGGGTCTTGCTATGTTGCCCAGGCTACACATGCTCCTTTTAAAAAGAGAAACTTTTCATGCATTTTTATTGTAATGTGGACATTTCTTTTAGAAGATATTTTTCTTTTAAAGGATTTTTTTCTTTAAAAACTTTTTTTTAACTTTTCTGTTGTATTTTCTCACACAATCTGCTCCCTCTCACACTGAACCCATGGGTCACTCTTCAGCCAAATGTGCCAGGTTTGGGCTGACAATATTGCCAACAGACAAGGGGACTAGAGTTTTCTGGGAGAGGCACGGCAGCTCAGAGGGTACAAGACAGGCCTCTGCAGCCAGGCTGCCAGAGTTCCATCCAGATTCTGCACCAGCCTTGCTGTGTGACCCCGGGCAGATTGCTTAACATCTCTGTACCTCAGTGTCCTCACTTGATGGCATTTGTAGGGTCTCAATGGGTCAATAGATATAAAGCACTTAGAACCCGGCCCAGCACACAGTGCCCCGTAAACGGCTGCCCGGCTTGTGGCCACTGGGCCACACCTTTACCTGCCCAGATAACAGCCTCCACCCTCTTCCTCAGCCGGTCTCATTATCCTGTCCACAAATGACCAGGCGGAGATCAACGCAACCTGTCACGGCACACAGCTCTGCAGGGCAGAGCAGGGACACAGCCCAGAGCCCTGTCCATGGCGGGGGCTCTCTGGGTGTTCTCTTCCCTTGCCGTTTCAATTAGAAAGATTCAAATAGAAAAAAAAAGCGGTCACTGTCTTGTTCAGAAGTCGATTTCAAATGTCCTTTCTGTGATGTCCCTGTGGCTGGGGAAAGTCGGCAGTGAGGTCCAGTCCCCTTTGCTCAACGCCTTGGGGTCCCATTCCCTGATTTCCTGAGCCCGATGGTTTGGGATCTTGATTTTGGGGGTGACGACCGAAGTCACTGGGCACACACAGTGCCAAGGGGCCTGAATGAATTTCCCAAAGTGAGCCACTCGCACCCCCAGCAGCTGGTCAGGGCCTCCTTTAGGAGTAATAACCACAGGCGAACGGGACCTCCCCTCCACATAGCCTGAAGTCCAGACTTCGGTACTGAAGCGGAAGGACCCTTGTGTCCCATCATGTGGCCCATGTGTGCCTTAGCTGAGTCTGAGGCATTTCAGTCCAGCACTGAGATTTGGAAATTTGGGGAATTTCCAAAACCATGGGAAAGGCCACAGCTACAAAGGCCACAGCCCACAGTCACCCTCAAGCAGCAGTGAACCTTAATGGAACCCAGGGTCACCCACCCATCCCAGCTCACCTGCATCCTTTACCTTCATCCTAGTTCTTAAGAAAGTTGTCTTTAGGGCCGGGCGCGGTGGCTGACACCTGTAACCCCAGCACTTTGGGAGGCCGAGGAGGGCAGATCACGAGGTCAGGAGTTCGAGAGCATCCTGGCTAACATGGTGAAACGCCGTCTCTACTAAAAATACAAAAAATTAGCTGGGCGTGGTGGTGGGCACCTGTAGTCCCAGCTACTTGGGTGGCTGAGGCAGGAGAATCACTTGAACCCAGGAGGCAGAGCTTGCAGTGAGCCAAGATCGCGCCATTGCACTCCAGCCTGGGCAATAGGGCAAGACTCCATCTCAAAAAAAAAAAAAAAAAGTTGTCTTCAGCGGACAGGTCCTATTTCTAAAATAACAACCTAAATAATGACATCTTTGTGTTTTGTTTTTACTTTTCTGGTTCCCTGAAGGAGGCTGTCAAGGTTTGGAATTTTTTGTCACTCCTCTATCTTCCCACGGCCTGTCTCCCTGGGAGAGGGACCTTCTCTTGCACCTAATCTGTTTCTACCATGCAGTTCCCGCAGTTTCTCCACGCAGGCGGGGTCTCTGCTTTCTCTCCACCTCCGGTCTCTCCTAACCCATTCTTCCCTTCCAGCACCCTTCGCTGACCTGCTCTGAGCTCCCCAAGGCCTGGCACCTCTGGGCTGCCCACGCTTGCCGACACTTACTGCATCTCTTCCGACCCCCACAGCTCCTCCGTAGAACGTTCTCAGGGCCAGTTCATGGCTGGCTGTTCACTGCAGCCTGGTACAGGCTTCTCCACCTCTAGGAGGACACAGAGGCCAGACTCGGTGGCCCTCTCAATGGGCTGGGGTTCCCCACAAACGGGATAATCCTGGGTCACTATCCAGACCACAGACGGGGGGATTACATTGGAAATATTCTCAGCAGCCAACTATGAACTGGACCCAAAGGGTGCCCAAGGCTAATCCATGGACTGATTTGCCAAGTATACTGACGCTGAGGAGTTCAGACTCACAATTAACAAGGCCTCCATCTTGACTTGGTTTCATTCATAGGATCATCCCAGAGCTGAATACGAAGCCAGAGTCTTGGAGAAGTCTCTGAAGAAAGAGTCCAAAAACAAAGAGGTATGGTGGCCACTGTGGGTTAACTTTCCCAGCAATAAAACACTGTGTTCATCAACAATGTAGACCTGGGATCAGCCCAGATAACAAAGATTGTAGGCAGTGTAACCCCGTGTTGCAGCTGCTCAACTCTGCCATGGTAGCAGCAAAAGGAGCCATAGACAGTAGGTAAAGACATGGGCCTGTGTTCCTCACACTGTGTTCCAATAAAACTTTATTTGCAAAAACAGACAGGGGGCCAGATTTGGCCGAAGGGCTATAGTTTATCAAACCTCCTCTAGATCTCTGTCTTGATGTATCCTGAGGGTGATCTCAAATTTCAGCAAGCATTTCAACCACAAGAACCATGGCTTTGAGGCTTCAAAACTTTTTCACAGTACACCCCTCCTATTCTACATCAAACAACGAAACAGAAGCCTTTGCCAAACCAGCGCCCCTGAGCAAATGGCCAGTTCCTTGTTTCACTCAGACTGTGAGAATGAGGGTGAGACATGTTTTGCAATGTTTTTGAGGTCATCATCTTTTTATAATAATTGCTCTTCTTTTTCCCCAAACGTCTCATTCAAATTAAGTCGTATGTGCAGCCAGGATTCTCGAAGACCTCCAGAGGTGCTTGCCAGCTTTGTTTGTTTGTTTTGTTTGTTTGTTTGTTTGTTAAGACAGAGTCTCTCTCTGTCACTCAGGCTGGAGTGCAGTGGCGTGATCTCGGCTCACTGCTCCCCCCGCCTCCCGGGTTCAAGTAATTCTCATGCTTCAACCTCCCGGGTAGCTGGGACTACAGGCATGCACCACCGTGCCCAGCTAATTTTTTGTGTTTTAGTAGAGACAGGGTTTCACTGTGTTGCCCAGGCTGGTCTCGAACTTCTGACCCCAAGAGATCTGCCTGCCTTGGCCTCCCAAAGTGCTGGGATTACAGACGTGAGCCACGGTGCCCAGCAAAGTTTTTTTAATGGTGTTTTTCACATGATATGGGACAAGCAGGCATGGAGTTCCTGGCCTTGTCAGCCTCTAACGGAGGCTGGAGATGCCCGCACTGAGGGATGAGGGCAGTCGAGGGAGCTCTCACAGGTCCTGACCTTGTGTCATATCTACATTTTCAGCCTTGGGGACCGATCAGGACAAACCCCTGGATTTATCTTTCCTTGTCAATGTATCAGGGGACAGTGCTCCACAGGTTCAAAGTGGTCAGGGGTTGCAGTTGCCAAAATCCCATCTGGAGGGTAAAGTGGGTTCTCTAGAAAGCCTCCTCCCGAGGCCCAGCTCTTCAAACACAATGAGAATTTGGGGTACAGCTCAGTCCTCCTATAGCCAGGAAGTATGTCTTTTTAAACACCCCTGAGGATCTGAGCAGGACTGAAAGGTGTGCAGAATACAACCATAAAAGCAGGAGTTATCGCCCTAAAATAGACTGTCTGTCTGACTTAACACATCGGACATGCACGCCCGGTGCCAGCTGCCCTCTGAACTGGCCCTTCAGGCCCTCTGCCCCTCATTCCCTCCTGGGAAAGCAAAAGACCTGGATGCCACCATCTCTAGGGCCCTGCAGGCGTCGGGCGTGTTTTCAGGGCAGCGTAGCGGCCCCCAAGCCTGGGTGGAAATGTCAGTGTGTGGCCCCCAAGATAACCCAGCCTGTAGCTGTGTGGTCGCACCTCTTAGAGCGAGCATGGGTGGGTATTCCACTCCTTCCTGAGGGGGAGAAAAGGGCTTTGTGGCACACACTACGTCCATTTAAGGCAAGGGACCTAACCAAGCCACAACAGCGAATCTGGGCAACGGGGGCCGGAAGGAAGACACCTCTTGGACGCAGGATCCCTCTGCCTCTGTGGCCCGTGGCTTGCTTTCAGCCCAGGCTCTCTGATCACATGAAAGCAACAGAGGCATGGGGGTTTATTTTTGCAGAGCTCAGAGGTACCCCCAGGCCTGGTCTGCTTCTGATGGGCCGTACCCTTTATTTCCTCCTCCGTTCCATTTGGCTCCCAGCGGCTTCCCTCTGGTTTTGATTCCCCTCCAGCTATGGCACTGAATTCATTTATGAAAAGAGGCCCACCGCCTAATTGGCACATGAGCTTGGGCTTCTGGGTGTGGCTTCCTTCCTGCTGTCATAAGATGCTGGTGTTGGCCGCTACCTCCCGCTGGACTCCAGCTGCCGTCTGCGAGGTGGGGCGTGAGGCGGTCCAGTGGAGGGTGCGTGCTGGAGTCTCTCGTGTCTCCACCACCTTGGTTACAGATGTTCTTTCCGAACGTGGGTCTCTGCCATCTCTTATCTGTTTAAAATGCCCAGAACCCGAGTCAGCCTTGGCAGTGAGCTTATGGCCGGCACCGGGAGAGGCCAGCCTGCTGCCAAGATGGGGACGGATCCCTGGGCCCCGCGGTCTGCGGCCCGCCTCCCGCTTCACCGCACGGTGCTCTCTTTCCCCCCACCCGCCCTCAGAAGCGCCGGCATATCCCAGAGGAGTCAACAAACAAATGGAAGCAGAGGGTTAAGACAGCCATGGCGGGGGTGAAATTGGTACTTTTTTATCTTGCGGGCAACGCGCGTCTTGACTGTTTGCAGGCAATCAAAGTCGATTGTGTTTTTCTTCAACAAACTGTTGTTTTTTGTTTTTTTTTTAACATTCACATCCATGTTTCTCTGTCTTCCTTTGGCACTCAGTGAGCCCGGCGTGTTGCGATGGCACTGCATGGCTGTGGTGGGTCTGTGGTGGCAGGGGCGGGGGGCTCTGGCTTGATTTGGAGCTCGTGAAACGTGCTTGTCACAATTGCCTGCAAGCGATTCTTGGTCTTCTCGTTAACACGCATGCCACCCACCCCTGGAATGAGTGGTCTCCGGTGTCATGCCCCTGTCCGCATTCTGTGACCTAATACATGCATTTTCCCATGGAAAAAATCCACCCCCATTTGAAACATCCCAGGTTAGTGATGAGCTTCTACCTAGGGTTTCTCCAGACCAAGCCAACCTTGGGTGCTCAGAGCCTTCGGGCCATGTGTCACCACAGATGACGTTTGAACTTGTAGTGCTAGCTGCTTGTTTCAACTTGCTCCACAAAGGAAAAATAACTATTATGGTCTGGGTGGCCCTGGGAAAACATCTTCCATCTTCTAGACTTAGAAGTGAGACTTTTAGCTGAAGAAATGGACTCCAGGTCCAAGCTTCTCCCAGACGTGGGTCCAACAGTCTTTAGAAAGGCACCTGGCGTTACAATGCCCTGTACACAGAGGACTCACAGTGTTTAACGGCTCTCAGTCCTGTTATCCTGTGACATAGGTGATAAACCCCCAAATGCTTCTTGGAACCCTATGCGTTTGCACTGGCTCATCACCTGTGGGCATTTTTGAAGGTTTTTCTGAGTATTTCTGTTGTTCAAGTTGTCCCTGGGCCCACGCGCACACACACACACACACCCCCACGCTGACACACAGGTATGTCTCATCGTGATGGTTCCAGCCACTGACGGGCATCGTTTTGTGTTGCAGACTGACAAAGTGAAGCTGACCTGGAGAGATCGGTTCCCAGCCTACCTCACCAACTTGGTCTCCATCATCTTCATGGTAAGTTCCAGAAGGGTAAGGCCAGAGGAAGTCAGGAGAAACCGCAAGGAAGTGATTGGCGTCAGCCGGGCGTGGTGGTTCATAACTGTAATCTCAGCACTTTGGGAGGCCGAGGCGGGCAGATCACTTGAGGTCAGGAGTTCGAGACCAGCCCGGCCAATATAGTGAAACTCCGTCTCCGCTAAAAATACAAAAATTAGCTGGGCGTGGTGGTGTGCACCTGTAGTCCCAGCTACTCAGGAGGCTGAGGCAGGAGAATCGCTTGAACCTTGGAGGCAGAAGTTGCAGTGAGTAGAGATCACACCACTGCACTCCAGCCTAGGGGACAGAGCAAGACTCTGTCTCAAAAAAAAAAAAAAAAAAAGGAAGTGATTGGTGTCCTCCAAGACCTGATTCAGCCTTTCACGTGGCAGTGCCATTGGTCCCAGGGTGCGCCAGCCCCATCTGCTCAGGGCAGCGGGTGGGTGGGGAAGACTCACCACTACCCCTGAAATGGGAAGAGACCAAGGTTCCAAAGTGACCCCCAGTGGGGGCTTCACACGCCAGGGGGTACATGAGATGATTTCAGTGGTCCCTGATACACAGCTTTCATTTTGAGAGACATGATTATTTAAGTATCCAGTAATTCAAGCCTGGGATTCAAAGATATCATTTAAGCTGAAACTGAAGACTTTTTAAGAAAACCATTAAATTGGCTGAGTGCAGTGGCTCACACCTGTATTCCCAGCACTTTGGGAGGCTGAAGCAGGAGGATTGCTTGAGCATTGCTTGAGCTTAGGAGTTTGAGACCAGCCTGGGCCACATGGCAAAACCAAAAATACAAAAATTAACTGGCGTGCTGGTGTACGCCTGTGGTCCCAGCTATTCGGGAGGCTGTAGTGGGAGGATTGCTGGAGCCTGAGAAGTCAAGGCTGCAGTGAGCTGTGGTTGCATCACTGCATTCCAGCCTGGGCGATAGAGCAGGACCCTGTCTCAAAAAAAACTGTTTATTTTGTGACCAAAACATGACTTGAGCCCTGATACAGGCATCAGCATTAAGTAAAAACAATTTTAAAAAGTTTTAAAAAAGAAAACTATTAAATAAATAGCACACAGACAGGACACGATAGTGCTACTCAGGGGACCGCAAGTCTGTGACGTGGCTCGTGGGCAAACATCTTGTGGCTTTTAGGGGATTTCAATCCCAGGGATTTCAATCCCCGGTGGATTCGGCCTTGGCCGCATACTAGCTGTGCTTCCTTCACCCAGCAAGTGCTTGGAGCCAGCTGTGGTCATGTTAGAAATGACCCTGCCCTCGTCCAGTTCCACAGCTTGAAGGCAGCGCCTCCTGCGGCCACCTAGCCCCGAGACCTGGTACTCGGGGACCCAGGTTGGCAGCTGTGCCCTGAGGGTCTCACCAGAGCATCTCATTCAGTCCTTGCCACTGGCCAGTCCTGGTACCATCCGTCTCCTGCTGACACAGAAACTAAAGCCGGAAGACTGCACCCTCTCCTCTGGCGCCAGCCACAGGCGGTGGCTGTGGTCACCATGTAGTCACTGGCATATGCCTGCAGAAGCCGGTGCCAGTTGGACTGCCTGCTCCAAGATCCATGCCATTCCGTAGGAACTTGGAGAGACAGAGGCAGGGGGCTGTCTTTGTTTTCTGGGATGAGTGAGGGGCCAAGGGCCCCCTGATTGAGTCATGGAAGCAGCGGGAAGATCCAGTGTCCCCTCATGTTCTCAGGCACAGTTAAGAGGGACCCCAGCTGACATAAGTCCAGAGAAAGGTGGCCTCAGGGGCCTGCTCATCTCCTCACCTGGAGAAGGAGAGCCCCTCAGTGGGAGCTGGGGGCTGTTGTGCTCTCCGGTGACTTAGTGGGAGGGCAGCTGGCCTCGTGTTGAGGGGACGGGTCCCCTCTGGCCAGGTGCCAGGCGAGGGGGCTGGGAGATAGCCAGAGCCTCCCCATCCCTCACCCAGCAGAGGCTAGCCTGAGGTCCAGCCACTCCCATTGCAGAAGCAACAGCATTGTTACAGAAGGGCCGGTGAGGGGCCGGGAAGGAGGTGGCCGTCTAGGGCTGGTCTGGTGTCCTCACGATGCCATCAGAGTCACTGGCTTCTCTGACCTTCTGCTCACCTGTCCTAGGAGTGGGTCCCCTCTTGGTCACAACATGGCTGCTGCACCTCCAACATCACTTCCACTCTCCAGGCTGGAAGAAGGGGAAGGGCGGGGGAAGAGATGGGCCAGGGGTGGCAGCCCCTGTCTGAAGGTGCTTTCACAGAAGACCTGCCACACCTCTGCTTGCGTCTCATTGGTCAGAACGGGTACACGTGGCCACCTCCTCTGCAGGGAGGCTGAGGAATGAGCACACACTGCCGTCTCAGCAAGGCAGGATGGTAGAGGAAAGACAGAGAGGATATTGGATAGGGAAGTAGCCGGCTCTTTTCCCAGCCTTGACATCCTGGTAAACCCGTCAAGGGCTTCATAGGGTTGATGAGGACACAGCTTTGTCTTCAACTTGGGAGTTTCATTCAGTGAACAAACATTGGCTGAGCACCTGGGATGTGCCCCTTCATGCCCCTGGTCCTGGAGAGGCAGGGGAGACGGACCAGGGAGACTGGAAGGGAGCCTGTTGCAGGGTGTGCCTGTTGTGGGCCCGACTGCCCTGTGGCAGGGCAGGGGACGCGCCTGCTGGGGTGGAGGGCCTCCCCCGCTGAGTCTCCCACAGGCCCGGTGCGCCACCTGCACCTCCGCATGCTGGCTCTCCCACGGGCCCGGTGCGCCACCTGCACCTCCGCATGCTGGCACGGGGACAGACGTCCTGGAGGCCTCTTGGCAGGACTGAGGGGTTTTCCGAGGAAAACCCTCGTTCCCCGGAACTGGCCAGGGAGTGGTCCCCACGCCTCGCAGCAGAGCTACTCCTTTGTCAGGGTGTGGTGAGGGCTGCAGGCGTTTTCCTGGACAGGGTGTGGTCACCATGTGTCACTGGCAGATGCCTGCAGGAGCCGGTGGTCATGGCCCAGAACGTGAAATAAGAGCTTTTCTAGGTTTTGGAAAGCTGCAGACTCCCTCTGGGGCAAACAGACCCATCCCACGCTGCAACTGGGAGACACAGAGGGCAGCCCCAGGCCTCCTGGACCTGTCCTGGGAGCCACCCGTGACCGTGCTAGCAGGGATGGGACCTGCCCTCTGCACCGTTGCGTGGGAGCAAATGTGCGATTTCCTGGAACGCGGGGACGTAGGGTGACAAGACAGAGCCTGTGTGCTGTGGGTGGTTTCACGCCTAGAGGAGGAGCCTGACTTTGCTGTGTGCTTCTCCTACCTAGCCCTCAGTCCATCCGTCCCCAATGAGGGCTCAGAATAGGGCATCCACACCCCTGGGCAGGGCAGGGCAGGGCAGGATGAGGGAGCCCAGACAGACAGACAGGCAGACAGCAGTGTGTGGAACAATCTTGTCATTGTAGCCAGCTCCCACCATGGTTTCTCAGGCAACCGCCAACCCAAGTTTTATGGAATGTTCTGGTCCCACAATAGGTTTGGCAAGAGAAGGAGCTCGCTCTGGTGGGGGAACTGGAAGGGAGCTGCTGGCTAGGAGAAGGGACCCAAAGCATCTCCAGCCAGACCCAAAGCCCTGCCCCATCCCAGGCCGCACCCACCTCCTTTACCAGGAGAGTCCCCGGGAGGTGGCTGGGAGGGAGGCACACCTCAGCCCTGAACACCATGTGAGGATGTCCCTGAGCTCCCCATGGGTTGGGGGAGAAGCCCCTCCCAGCAGTCAGTCTGCTCTAGGAGAAGCCTCCAGCTCAGTCAGCCTGCTGTGGGACCAGCCACTGGCCTGGTAACCGTACTGTGTCCTGGGCTCTGCTTGGGGACCGTGCTTGGGCTCCAGGAAGATGATGGCGCAAAGATCTTGTGAACTGCAGGCTTGGGTAGACCGCCTGGTAAATCCCAGCTCCTGAGCTGGGTGACGTGGCCGGTCTACGTAATCTCTCTGAACCTCAGTGTCTTCTTCCTTGGAACGGAAACTACCCCTCGTCCATCTGTCTCTAGTGGGTTAATGCACAGAAAGTGCCTAGCATTTGGCAGGTGCTCAAGAAATGTCAGTCCTTGTTTTGAAGCAGTAGAGCAGGAAGGTTGGGGGACAGCTGGGCTGAGGGAGTAGATGGGGCAGACCCAGGAAGGTCCTGGGTGGGCCCCCAACCAAGAGTGCCCCTTCCCCCCTGCAGATTGCAGTGACTTTTGCCATCGTCCTTGGCGTCATCATCTACAGAATCTCCATGGCCGCTGCCTTGGCCATGAACTCCTCCCCCTCCGTGCGGTCCAACATCCGGGTCACAGTCACAGCTACTGCGGTCATCATCAACCTAGTGGTCATCATCCTCCTGGACGAGGTGTATGGCTGCATAGCCCGGTGGCTCACCCAGATCGGTGAGTGCCCACATTCCAGGTACCCATGGCCTGGACTCAGGCAGCTGGAGTCACCTGCCTCTTGCTGTGCACCCTTGAGCTTGTTGCTTAACTTCTCTGGGCCCCAGCTCCCTGGCTCTGAACAGGGATCCTGATCACAGGCCCTGGCACGCCTATGAGAGCCAACTGAGTAACGGTGCCAGTGGCCAGCCGGAGACTGGACCAGGCTGTTGGGGGCCATCTCAGCCACAGCCTCAGTATCATCCTACCCCTCCCTCTAGAGGTCCCAAAGACAGAGAAAAGCTTCGAGGAGAGGCTGATCTTCAAGGCTTTCCTGCTGAAGTTTGTGAACTCCTACACCCCCATCTTTTACGTGGCATTCTTCAAAGGCCGGTAGGGACATCTTCAGCATTTTCCCCACCTCGCTTCTCCCAAGTCCAGGGGAGGGCTCTCCCTCCCCACAGGCGGGGGGCACCTGAAGCCCAGGACAGGGCAGACACTGTGGCACCCGCAGCCGATGAGGGTCAGGGAGAAGGCCTGGGCCCTGCTGAGGCTCCAGAGCGGCGGGACCCTGGGCAGCAGGGAGCCCAAGCAGTAGGGACCCCAGGCAGTGAGGACCGGGCAGTGAGGACCCGGGAGTGAGGGCCCTGGGCAGTGAGGACCCCGGGCAGTGAGGACCCAGGGAGTGAGGGTCTTGGGCAGTGAGGACCCCGGGCAGTGAGGACTCTGGGCAGAGAGGACCTCGGGCAGTGAGGACTCTGGGCAGAGAGGACCTCGGGCAGTGAGGACCCGGGAGTGAGGGCCCTGGGCAGTGAGGACCCCGGGCAGAGGGGACCCCGGGCAGTGGGGACCCCGGGCAGAGGGGACCGGAGGGACTCCAGGCAGTGGGAAGCTCCAGCAGCAGGGAGTCCAGGCAGAGAACCCCAGAAGCCAGCTCCAGGTGCTCCCATGGCAGGTAGGGAGGGGTCCACAGAGTGGGGACAAGGAGAGAGGAGGGCGTGGAAGTGCAGCTGCTGGCCACTTGAGCCCTCTTCACAGCTCCTGGTGGGGTGAAACCTGCCCCGCCTGGACCCTCTGGAGTCATCGCAGGCTGTGGTGGGGCCTGCGGCCCACCCACACTGATGCCCCGCCTCCACCGCCACTCCCGCAAGGGGCTGGCTGCTCTCATCTCAGAGCCCCCCAGAAGGCTGCCTCCTCCACATCATGTGATTCACCAGTGCCATGCCCGCCCTCCTGGCCCAGGGTCCCAGGGCCCTGCCAAGGGGTCCAGTCCTCGCCGAGTGCATCCAGGATAGAGCAGGCTCTCGGAAGCCTCCACGCCCCACACCAGCCCCTAGAAGGCTGAGAGGCTGTCTATCCCCACCCAAGGTGGCCTTTGGCCACCACCTGCCCCAGCTGCCCGAGGTCCCCAGAGTGCTTCTGTGCCAGCTGTCCACGGACATCACTGTGCCAGCGGCACGTCCTGAGTCCCGGGGAAGCTGGCGCAGCAGCTTGCAGTCTTCAGACCAAGGTGGTCTTTGCCTTAGTGCCCCCCTGGGCCCCCTTCCCACTGCCTCTCAGTCTCATGGCCTCTCATTGAAGAAGTTCCTTTTTCTGGCCTCTCTCTGGGTTTGGGAATCCAACCTTTGACTGGTGAAAACCACTGTGGTCATCTTTTAGCAGATGCGACCAGGCAGGCAGAGCCGCCTGTAGATACTCTTGAGGCTGGGCCTGCAGGACTCACACACCACGCAGTCCCCACTTGGGGGTCTCTCCCGGCACTGAGCTAGGGGCTCATCTTCTTTCTAACGACCTCCCCCATCGTTTCAGGTTTGTTGGACGCCCGGGCGACTACGTGTACATTTTCCGTTCCTTCCGAATGGAAGAGGTAACCGAAATCTTATTCATTTCTGGCAGCCCCTTCTGTTTTGCTGACGATTTGTCTACACCGTGCTTGGGAGAAGCACTGGGGAGAAGCAGCCGCAGCGTATTTGTTCAGCAAAGAGCAGTGGTTTCTTTCCTTCCTGCTGGAAACTTTTCTGTTACCCTGACATGATGGGGCGGGCTTTGATCTTATTTGGTGTGTTCATATAGAATCACCTAGAAGGATAAACTCGCTGTAGAGTTAATGAAAGAAAAACACGACATCTGGTTTTTCTTTTCATTTCTTTTTTTGTGAGACTGAATATTTCTCTTCTGGTTAAGATGCATTAATGAAGGCTGGGCGCAGTGGCTCACGCCTGTAATCTCAGCACTTTGGGAGGCTGAGACTGGTGGATCACCTGAGGTCAGGAGTTCGAGAGCAGCCTGGCCAACATGGTGAAACCCCATCTCTACTAAAAACACAAAAAATTAGCTGGGCGCAGTGGTGCATGCTTGTAATCCCAGCTACTCGAGAGGCTGAGGCATGAGAATCGCTTGAACCTGGAAGGTGAATGTTGCAGTGAGCTGAGATTTCGTCACTACACTCCAGCCTGGGTGACAGAGCAAGGCTCCATTTCAAAAAAAAAAAAAAAGGATGAATTAATGAGGACAAAACAGAACTTGGCTACCTTTTTTTTTTTTTTTAACTAGACATTGAAATGCTTATCTCTTTACCCTCAAACACCATGCTCATGGCATTTCACTTCTGCCCAGCGATCCTGGCCACAGAAGGTCTGGTTGTGCCAGCCTAGTTCAGCCTCTGTCACGGCCCATGGACTTGCTCCACTGTCTGTCCCACAACCAGGGGCTCCATCAGACCAAGCCGGGACTTCAGGGCCTATCAGTGGTTCTGGTCTCAGCATTTCCAACCCACAGCGTAATTCAGCTTATCAGAAAATAAGAGGGTGGGTCTTCTTGCTAAAGACCCTGTGGAACAAGGTATCGAGGATGGGGTGGACATCAGGTACAGGGTGATCTGGCTGGCTGGAGTGCAGCCTAGAGAGGTTCAACTACCTGAATGCAGGCCCCTGGGCAGCCCAAGACATGGGCCTCCTCCACAGTAATGAGCATCTGCGCCAAACTTATGAAGTGCCCTTTCCTTTTTATATGATGATCTCCTGTCACACTCGTCCCGGGTCAGACATATAATAAAGCAGATGGTGTCATTGCTTTTTCTGAAAGCACGGCTGTCCAAGAGAGGCGTGGGGATTTACTAGGTTTTATTTGGAATGCAGAACAAGTTTACTGTGCCCCAGGGGTCACCACGCATCCCTGGTGTTCCCTTTGCTTGGACAAGTTAAACTTCCAGCCCAGCTAGGTTTCTGACTGTCACCAGCTTGCGAGGTCACTGACCTAAGGTGGCATAGGCCCACTGAGTCAGGGGCATTAGGCCTTAGGGGTGACTCCTGCCTCCTGTGGAGCTTGCCTGCTACATGCGCTCAGCCTGCCATGGTGGTGCAGAGGCGGTGGATGGTGACTGGTACATGGGACCGGCCAGTGGCGCTGGGTAAAAGGAGGTGCCCTGAGGCCCTGCCCCACCCCTGCCTACTCCCTCCCAATGTGCTCCCAAGCCCAGCAGCCTGTAGGCGGGGTGTGCCAGTTTCCTGGGGCTGCCACAACTCAATCCCACAGACTGGGCGGCTTGAAATGACAGAGATGGGGTCTCACAGTTCTGAAGGTCAGAAGTGCAGCATCCAGGTGTTAGCCAGGCTGTGTTCCCTTCAAGGGTTCTAGGGGAGGACCTGCCTTGCCTCTCCCAGCTTCTGGGGACTACAGAAGTCCTCATGGTTCCTTTGCTCGGCCACTCCACCCTCCCCCGCCATCTTCACGCGGCCTCTGCCCTCTGCGTCCGTGCCTTCTCTTCTTCTGAGCACACCAGTCCTTGGATGGGCGCCCACCCCACCCCAGCATGAACACACCCTGACCTGACTACATCTGCAAAGACCCTTTTTGCAAATAAGGCCACATTCCCAGGTGGCAGGGATTAGAGTCTGAGCGTCTTTTTTTGGAGGACACAGGTCAACCCATGGCATGAGGGGGGGCCTCCCTGCAGGGCTGCGGTCCCTCTCCTGGTGTCGCGAGGCTGATGCTGCTCTCTGTCCACAGTGTGCGCCAGGAGGCTGCCTGATGGAGCTATGCATCCAGCTTAGCATCATCATGCTGGGGAAACAGCTGATCCAGAACAACCTGTTCGAGATTGGCATCCCGTGAGTGCGGCGGGTTAGAGTGGCAGAGGCGGGGCGGGGCGGAGGGGTGTGTGGATGGCTCCTGCGGTGGTCTGAGTGGACGCAGGGCTTCAACCAAGATGGGGGCACCAGAAACAGGGAAAGAAGGAGGACACAGAGGGAAGATGAGGCAAAAGCCACCCCAGCTCAGGCATGGTGGCTGACGCCTGCAATCCCAGCACTTTGGGAAGCCGAGGCAGAAGGACTATTTGAGCCTAGGAAATCAAGACCAGCCTGGGCACAAAGCTAGACTGCACCTCTACAAAAAATAAAAAGCCAGGTGTGGTGGTGCATGCCTGTAGTCCCAGCTACATGGGAGCCTGAGGCAGGAGAACCCCTTGAACCGAGGAGGTGGAGGTTGCAGTCAGCCAAGATCGCATCACTGCACTCCAGCCTGGGCGACAGACTGAGACTCCGTCTCAAAAAATAAATAAATAATAAAAACATTAAAAAGTAAAGCCACTCCATTTTGGACAAAGGAGGGAGAGGAAGTCAGAATGACACCCCACTCCATGCTGGCTGAGGATGTGGGGTGCCACCAGGTGCCCCCAAGCCCAATGCTGGCTCCCCAGGGTTTCCAGATGGAGGCTGGGGGACTCAGCCTCCTTGTTACCTTGTACCCTTCAGTAATCCATGTCCCATTCCTGCCTCCCCAACGGCTGCTAGGTCTCTGGAGTCAGGAACTTCTTGGGCCATTTTCCATGATCTGTGTCTTTCCCCAAGAGTCCACTTGGGATGACCAGCCTCCACTGTTCCTGTGTCCCTGATGCCTGCTGGGCCCTCCTGGGGGTCACAAGCGGCCGTTTGCCCTCCCTGCACCTCCTGTTTCCTTCTGTAGCCAGCAAAGCCATGACGCTTACCCCCTGCCTTTTGGGGAAATGGCAGAGGAGATCATTGATAAAGAAATGATTGCCAACAAGTGAATTCTAGATTTAAAGCAGAAACTTAGAAATATCACTAGAGACCAGGCGCAGTGGCTCATGCCTATAATCCTAGTACTTTGGGAGGCAGAGACGGGTGGACTGCCTGAGCTCAGGAGTTCAAGACCAGCCTGGGCAATACTGTGAAACCCCATCTCTACTTAAAATACAAAAAATTAGCTGGGCATGGCAGCGTGTGCCTGTAGTCCTAGCTACTCGGGAGGCCGAGGCAAGAGAATTGCTTGATCCCAGAGGCAGAGGTTGCAGTGAGCTGAGACAGTGCCACTGCACTCCAGCCTGAGCAGAGAGAGTGAAACTCTGTCTCAAAAAAAAAAAAAAAAAAAAACACACATCACCAGAGGTGCCAGACCCGAGCCCCAGATTCACCCTTCTGCAAACCTAACTGTGTGATGTCACATCTCTCAGGAAGATGAAGAAGCTCATCCGTTACCTGAAGCTGAAGCGGCAGAGCCCCCCTGACCATGAGGAGTGTGTGAAGAGGAAGCAGCGGTATGAGGTGGATTACAACCTGGAGCCCTTCGCGGGCCTCACCCCAGAGTACATGGAAATGAGTGAGTGACGGCCGGGGCAGGCAGGTGACGTCAGGATAGAACTCAGGCCAGCATGCCACCTGGAGTGGGGAAGGGCTGCAGGGGCATGATGCCCCTGACTCTGCGGTGCCCAGCATCCCTCCAGAAGCATTAGGTGGGGAGGAGGGAGATGCAGACCCTGGGATCCTGGTGCTGCTGCTCCCTTGGGTCGGTGAGCATGGCTGTCCTGTCTTCCAGAGGCCCAGGTCAAGCAGCCATGGTCCCCAGGCACAGTCCCCAGCCACAGTCCCCAGGCACGGTCCCCAGCCACAGTCCCCAGGCACAGTCCCCAGGCATGGTCCCCAGCCACGGTCCCAGGCACGGTCCCCAGCCACAGTCCCCACGCATGGTCCCCAGGCATGGTCCCCATCCACGGTCCCCAGGCACGGTCCCTAGGCACGGTTCCCTTCAGTGCAACCCGAACCCGGCCGCGGCTGTGCAGCTCTTCCTCCTCCCTCAGTCTCCCTCAGCAGCCGAGGGCTCGGCCCTGCTAAGCTTCAAGATCCTCCTCACTTGAAACCCCCTGCAATCCAAGGTCCCTCGTCTCAGCCCCAAGGCCCTTCAAGCCTCCTGCTTTGGGTCCATGACTCATCTCCCCTTCCTGGTGGTGAGCTCCTGAGTTGCAGGAGCCAGGACTTGCTCACCTGTGGGCTGGCGACAGCTGCCCCTAGCACAGAGCAGGTGCTCAAAGGAGACCCAGGGATGGAGCCTTACCCCCGTCAATTGTGTGGCTGGCCAGGAGGATGCCAAGAGGTGGCACATACCTTTAGGGGGTGGCCAAGGAGACCTGGGAAGAGGCCAGGTGCAGTCCGCACGGCTCCGGACTCTCCCTGACCTGGTCACTTGCCTCGCCCTCCTGCTCCTCTGCTCTACACATGCTGGCCTCCTTGCTGCTCCCCAGCCCCACGGAGCTTGGGCCACCCCAGGGCCTTTGCACTAGATGTGCCCTGCTGGAATGCCCTCCCCCAAATACCTGCAGGACTCACTCTCTCCCTGCCTCCCGGGCTCTATTCAAAATGTTCCCCAACAGAGAAGTCTTCCCTGACCACTGTGTTTGAAAGGGGCAGCCCCTGCCCCACACAGCCATGACCCCCACCCTCCTCTGCTTGCTTCCCAGCAGGCAGCCTCACCCTGTCATCCCTCTTCTGTCTCCCCCTGGTAGGATGCTGGCCTTGCCCTCTCTAACTCCTCATCCCATAGCCCTGCTCCTACAGCAGGTCCAGGTATACAGTGGGTGCTCAATGTGTGTTTGCTGACTGAATGGATGAGCAAAGGCAGTCAGAAAGACTGAATCAGACGGGGCTCCCAGCATGCAGTGCCCCTGGCCACCAAGGTCAACTTCTCTAAAATGCCCGTTCCCAGGCTTGTTCCTGGTCTGCTCCAGGTGAGACCTGGCAGGCTGCATTTTGAACAAAGGCCTGGGGGTAAGGGCCCCTTAGAGGGCGGGGAGCGTTTCTGTTTAATTTCACCGCAAGTGCTGCCCTGTGCCCCTCCTGTTGGCCGAAGTGTCCACATATGTCGCTCCTGGCTCCCCAGACAATTGTGCAAGGAGCACCCTGCCGTTGACCAGAGGAGAGGAATTTTAAGTGTGGCGTTCTGTGGCTCCTCTCTGTTTTCTCCTGGAAAAAAGTCCAAGCTGAACCAGGGTCAGGCTGGTGGGCAAATGGCTCCCAGCTGTTTAAACTAGCATTGGCCACTCGTCCAGGAGGGACGGGGTCTGGGAGGTGGCCTCCCCTGCCTGCAGGGTCACTCCTTCCACAGAAAACCCTAGGGAGAATAGAGCCCAAGACACCAGCACAGCCTGCGGTGGGCCACGAGACTGGCAGCCCCTTCCCTGGATTTGTTTTCCTAGTGGCTGGACGTCACGTCCCGAGTTCCTGATGGGTTGGACAAAGGGGATTTCTGGAGTAGGCGCCTCCTGCCCACATACACGGGGAGTGGTTCACCCGTGCCCCACCCTGCCCCCACTGACCAAGGCACATTTCCACACCCACTGGCTTTCTCCCCACCCCATGGGCTGCCAGTCTGTTCCTCCAAGGAAGGCTCAAGCCACGGATGTGGATAGATGGGGAGAACAAGCCCATTTGGGAACGCCTCACCTCCCCGCCCCCCATACCCTCCCTCCCTGGCCCCAGCCCTGGCAGTGTCTCCAGCTCCCCGGTCATACCCTTAGTGCCAGAGTAGGCAGCACCACTCGGAAGTGAGAAAGCTCACCCTGGTGAGTGACCCACAGCCTCAGGCCTCAGCAGCCCCCGGCCCTCATCCCCTCCAGGGACCTCAGGCAGGTCCCACTCAGCCCACCTTGCCAGGGCGAGCAAGACAGCCCAGGGACAGAACTTGCAGGGCACTCCCCGCCATGGCCCAGCCTACATGCTAACAGTGCTCACACTCAGGGCACCCCGCACGGCCTACCCCACATGCTAACAATGCCCACACTCAGCCCGCCAGGCACACGGTGACATTCTGCCGGCTTCCTTGTTTACCGTCTGGCACCAAACGCCCTTGGACTGGGTCCTGCTGTGCAGTTCCTGAACCAGCTTTCCTGCTCAGTTCCACTCAGCAACCTTTTCCTGACCTTCTCCTAGGAGCCCAGCCCTGTGCTGGATATGGCATCCAAAGCCCAAGAAGCCCCAGAGCCAGCTCCTGGGTGGGACGATCCCCAGGGGGAGGGCCGCAGGGGCAGAGGCGAGGGACTGTCCTGGGTCCCACCCGGATCTGGGAGGCCTGATGCAAGGGAAAGTTTGGGGCTCTGGAAGATGCAGCCAGGCAGGCAGGTCCCCCGGGTCCCAGGGAGCCCTCATGATGGAAGCAGCAGAGCCACTGCCACGTCCCTTCCCAGCACAGGCAGGGGAATGACCACAGGCTGGGCCTTTGAGCTCACGATGGTCCTTTTCTTTTTGGTGATGATTTTTTTAAATTTGACATAGGCTGGCGAGGTGGCTTATGCCTGGAATCCCAGCACTTTGGGTGGATGACTTGAGCTCAGGAGTTTGAGACCACCCTGGGCAACATAGCAAAATCCCAGCTCTACAAAAAAGACAAAAATTAAGCAGTCATAGTGGTGTAAGCCTGTGGTCCCAGCTACTCGGGAGGCTGAGGTGGGAGGATTCATTGAGCCTGGAAGGTCGAGGCTGCAGTGAGCCATGGTTGTGCCACTGTACTGCAGCCTGGTGACAGATCGAGACTATCTCAAAAAAGATTAGCCATAGCTAAGTGAGCACTCCCTTTATTCAAGAGTCCAACACAAATTCAAAGCAAAATTTGGAATTCTGCCTTCAGTCCACTCCTGGAGGTCACCCAGGGTCATGGAGGGTCCGTGCCAACAGGTGGTCCATGCAGGTGGGCTCGTTGGAGGTGGAGCAGCAGCCAGACCTGTGCAGCTCGGCACACGGGGCGGTGGAGTCCCCGCTTATGGGCTGTGGCTCATGGGGTGCTGACTGGCACTGGGCTCTCTCTGCAGTCATCCAGTTTGGCTTTGTCACCCTGTTTGTCGCCTCCTTCCCCCTGGCCCCGCTGTTTGCGCTGCTGAACAACATCATTGAGATCCGCCTGGACGCCAAAAAGTTTGTCACTGAGCTCCGAAGGCCAGTGGCTGTCAGAGCCAAAGACATCGGTGAGTGATCCCACGGGCCGGCAGGACCAGTTCCACATGCGTGCTGGGTTTGGGGAGGGGATTGCCACGCTCCAGAAGCTAGAGCCAGAGCTGACCAGGTGTCCCTCCTGGGGCTCTTCACTCAGCCTTTGCCGGGTGGAGCCTGGGAGGCAAGTGACACAAGACGTGGAGGCTCGCTTAGCCCTGTCCCCACCTTTCCCCTCCTAAGATGCGTTGGTGGGTCCCAGACATCTGAATGTCTCAACAACCTGCTGCTTTAGGAGGTACAAGAGACTACATTGCCTCTCTGATGGCTGGCGACACCCACCTATAGCAAGTGTGTGACCCTAGAGCCAGGGCGAGACCAACGGGAAAGGAGTGTTAGCTGTTCAGCATGTGCCTTCCTACATTGCGTGTCATGGCATCATTTAATGTTCACAAAAGAGAAAAGGAAGGAAGGAGCCCTCCTCTGTAGACAGGGAAGAGCAGTCCCAGTCATTGCATGGCTTGCCTATAGGAATCAAAGCCAAGATGCAACTCAACTCCAGCTTTTTAACCCTGTCACTAAGGCACCCTGACCATGTGGAGAAAGGGTGTGAGATTGGGAGAATGTATATTTAAGGTCAGTGTAAAGAATAACTTGAGCTGAGCACCATGGCTCACTCCTGTAATCCCAGTGCTTTGGGAGGCCCAGGAGGATGCATAGCTTGAGCCCAGGAGTTCAAGACCAGCCTAGGCAACATGGCGAAATCCTGTCTCTACAAAAAATACAAAATTTAGCTGGGCGTGATGGTGTGTGCCTGTAGTCCCAGCTACTCAGGAGGCTGAGGTGGGAGGTTCAGTGAGCCCACGTAGATTGTGGCTGCAGTGAGCTGTGCCCACACCTGGGCAACAGAGTGAGATCCTGTCTCAAAAAAATAAGTAAAATTATCTGGATGTGGTGGCACAGACCTGTGGTCCCAGCTACTTCGGAGGCTGAGGCAGGAGGATCGTGTGAGCCCAGGAGGTCAAGGCTGTAGTGAGATGTGATCATGCCACTACACTCCAGCCTGGACAACAGAGAGACCCTGTCTCAAAAAGAAAAGAAAAGAAAAGAAAAGAAAAAGAATAACTTTAATAGTCAGAGGTGTCAAAAACAGAGCAGACTTCCTTGTGGGTTAGAGAGCTCCCCGTTACCGGAGGCATTTAAGCAGAGACAGGACGACGATCTGTCCAGGAGGTTGAGGGGTATGGGTGCCCCACGCAGGCCTCCACCAGAGCCAGCCCTCACAGGAAGGGTGATCCCATCTTATGTTATAGTAGGACCCAATTTTCAGGGTGAAAACAAAATTACAAACATACATTCATTTTATCTCAAATTTAACACAATTTTAGTGAGAATAGCACCTTTGTACTAATTATTGGAATAAACAAAAGGTTGGATTACGTATTGGGGATATCACCTTGCTGAAATAAAGATTCCATACCAGCTTGACAAGATAGCTTTGGGTTAGGCTTTTGTAGGCCAAACATAATCTTACAAAAAGTGGGAAACTGATGAGGCGCAGTGGCTCACGCCTGTAATCCCAGCACTTTGGGAGGCCATGGCAGGTGGATCACCTGAGGTCAGGAGTTCGAGACCAGCCTGACCAACATGGTGAAACCCCGTCTCGACTAAAAATACAAAATTAGCCGTGGTGGTGTGCGCCTGTAATCCCAGCTCCTCAGGAGGCTGAGGCAGGAGAATTCCTTGATTCCGGGAGGCAGAAGTTGCAGTGAGCCGAGATCGTGCCACTGCACTCCAGCCTGGGTGACAGAGCAAGACTCCATCTCAAAAAAAAAAAAAAGAAAGAAATGTGGGAAGCTTTTTCAGTTGTTCCAAGGGCTTCTCCAGTCCTTGGTATGTGTGTCATTCTCACTGGAAACACCCTTCGGATCACCTCACCCTAGTCCGTGCTCTCTCAAGTTGTTACCAGCTCTGTCCTGGCTGGAAGCTCCTTGGTCCACACCTTGGCCCCTTGTGGCAAGCCCAGCATCCACTGGTGACCAAATCCACCAATCCTCCAGTGTCTGGTTCCAAAATAACGTCAACTCTGGCTTCTCTTAACGCTTGGCTGTCTTGTAGACTAAAACAGATGAAATTGTCATTTTCACAGCTCAAAGACCATCAGATAGCAGTGATTTACCCTGCAGTTCACCCTGCAGCTTCACATTTGCACTGCGTAAGGCCCTGGCTTTGAAAGGGTCCTGGAAATTTCGGTGCCTTATAGGGAGGGACATCCCAGGGCTCCTGGGTAAGAGGTCATGGCACTGTGTTTGGATACTTTTGCTTCCCTATGTCATCTCTTCTCTGGGTGACCCGGGTAATGAAGACTCAGAACACAGACACTCTGTATTAGACTGCCCTGTGAGGTTTTGTTTACAAATTTCAAAGGCTTTAAAAGCCGTGAGCTACTAACCCTCCGAAGATCCCGCTAACCACCTACATCCCTGTTCTGCCTCTGCTGAGGCCACGGGTGAGCCCCTCGCCCCTCGCCCCTCATACCACAGCCCTACATGACCAGAGGTGGTACAAGGCTGAAGCGCTGATTTGCTGGTGCTCTAGGTCAGAGGTCAGCACTTGTTTTCAGTAAAGAGCCAGAGTGAACGTTTTAGGCTTCCTGGACCCAGAAACGACGTCCTCAAGTCTTAGGCAGTGGTTCTCACCCAGAGGCTATACTTTTCATACATTTTTCTTTTCATACTTAAAAGTGGAAAAGGCCGGGGCCTGATATGGTGGCTCATGCCTGTAATCGCAGTACTTTGGGAGGCTGAGGCAGGTGGATCACCTGAGGTCAGGAGTTTGAGACCAGCCTGGCCAATATGGTGAAACCCCATCTCTACTAATAATACAAGAATTAGCTGGGAGTGCTAGTTTTTGTGGTGGCATTTTAGTTTTTAATGGTGGCAGGCACCTGTAATCCCAGGTACTTGGGAGGCTGAGGCAGGAGAATGGCGTGAACCTGGGAGGTGGAGCTTGCAGTGAGCCGAGATCACGCCACCGCACTCCAGGCTGGGCAACAGAGCAAGACTCCGTTTCAAAAAAAAAAAGGTCATTTTTAGCTGGTGAGACAAGTGAGAAAGAGGCTATCGAAAAACAGGCCACCATGGCCGTCTTTGCACACCCGCTCTCAAGAGCAAGGCGACATTGCTCCCCAGGCTGTGCCTCGGCATAGCGCTGCTTTGAAGATCAACGCCACAGAGCTGCCTCCAACATGAACTTTTCTCAGAACCTCAGCCTGTCGTGTCCTCCAGGGAACCCCGGCGGGAAGCCTGAGTGAATCTTCCCTTGGTCCCACTTTCTGGATAGGAAACCGAGGCCCAGGCGGTAACAGAGCTGAGCAGGAACCAGAGAGCTCAAGCCCTGGGCCTCCTGCATGCATAGAGGGTTTGCCTCTGAAAGCCTCACCCTGTGTACCAAAGACCCCAAAAGGGGAGCTCCGGGCCCGCTCACCAGGTGCTCCCTGCAGTCCTCGGAAATTCTGGAGCTCCCTGCCCCACGGCAGTAAAGAAAAGAGTGCTACCCCATTCCGGCAGGTACAGCTGAAAACAAAGAGAAGAATGCAGCCCACACTGAGTCCTCACAAAGGCCCGATGCTCAGGCACCTGACAGTACCCCACCCCTGCCCGCCACCTGCCGCATCACAGTGCGCGTGTTTGCTCTGGCGCCCTCTGCTTCGAGAAGCTCTGGCTGTCCCCAGATGGTGGCTGAATGAAGCTTGCAAACCCACCAGGGTGAAAGAGAGCAGCGGCTCAGTGGCCTTGGCTTCCTGCAGTCCCTCTGCAGACATTGGCGTCCCCACCAGCAACAGGCCTTCCGCGTGCCTCTTTGGACTCTTTGCACCTGGCTTGTTTTTGCTCAGTTCTTACGGATCAGCTACTCACTTCCTGGTTCCTGTCCGGTTGGCTGAAGGCATAATCTGCCCTCCTTTCACTCGTTTGTTTATGGATTCCTTAACCGTAGCCTTTCCTTGAAGAGGCTTTTGTATTCCTTCTGTGATCCGTGCAGGGCCCCCAGGTGAGCTCCTCCAGGGGACAGAAGGCCCCTGTGGCCCCCGTGACCTGCACCCCTGAGGCCCTGGGTGGCTGGGGGAAGCTGTGCCACAAAGCACAGGTGCCTTGATCACCCTGCCATCCAGCGGGTCACAGCAGGGATGCAGCCCATGCGTGGGAATCTGCTCCAGCTCCCCAGCCCTGGCTTCGACTTCCTGTTCTCTTCCTGGTGCTTCACAGCCTGCTGGTGGGAAAGCGCAGCCTCCGTTCGGCTCCCAGACACTGCCTGTGGGCAGGAGTGGTGGCCTCGCCAAGCACCTGGCTTTATCCAAATACCTCCCTGTACTGTTCTGGGAAATGGGGCTTAGCATCCCCTAGAGTGGGAAAAATTCCTTGGGAAAGAAACCAAGGAATTTATTTGGGGAAGTAAAAATGAGGCCGTTTTCCCCAACAGGACTGTCATAGAAGAAGCCCACCCAAAGAGTATTCCAAAAGCACAGCATCCCCTTTTACTTCGAGATGTCAATGAAAAGAGTCAAACTCTGTCAAATATTTGAAGAGATTTATTCTGAGCCAAATATGAGTGACCATGGCCCATGACAGCCCTCAGGAGGTGCTGAGAACATGGGCCCAAGGTGGTTGCGGTACGGCTTGGTTTTGTACATTTTAGGGAGACATGAAACATGAATCAGATACATTTAAGATATACATTGGTTTGGTCCAGAAAGGCGGGACAGGGTGGGACGACTTCTAGGTTATAGGTATATATATATATATGTGTGTGTGTGTGTGTGTGTATACACACACTTTTTTTTGAGAGAGAGAGTTTCACTCTTGTCACCCAGGCTGGAGTGCAATGGCATGATGCAACCTCCGCCTCCTGGGTTCAAGCGATTCTCCTGCCTTAGCCTCCTGAGTAGCTGGGATTGCAGGTGTGTGCCACCAGATTTGGCTAATTTTGTATTTTTAGTAGATACAAGATTTCACCATGTTTCTCCAACTCGTGACCTCAGGTGATCTGCCCGCCTCTGCCTCCTAAAGTGCTGGGATTACAGGCATGAGCCACCGTACCCGGCCTATTTTTAAAATTTCTGATTGTCAATTGGTTGAGTTATTATCAATAAAAAGAAAAGTCTGGGTTATGATAAGGGGTTGTGGAAACCAATGTTTTATCGTGCAGATGAAACCTCTAGGTAACAGGCGTCAGAGAGAACAGACTGTAAATGTTTATCAGACTTAAGGTCTGTGTTGATGTTCGCGCTGGTCGGCTTTTGCTGAATTCCAAAAGGGAGGAGGGCATGAGGAGGCCTGTCCGACCCTTCCCACGCCCCCTGCTTCCTGTCATGGCCTGAATCAGTTTTTCAGGTTAACTTGGGGGTTCCCTGGCCGAGATAATGGATACCATTTAAATGGTTGAGGAGGGGATTAGAATTTTATTTTTAGTTTACAGAGATCCTCAGAGCAGTGAGTGTCTCCCTGGAGTGTGCCTCAGAATAACTCGGGGTTCCCAGCCCCACCCCAGGAGAGGCGGATTCCGTGGGCTGGGGCTGGGGTGCCGGTTCTGCGATTCTCTAACACGCCCCACGGATGTGCAGGGCCACATGGAGAGTCATCCTCCTGGACGCAGATATCCTGCAGACCTGTCAGGACAGGCTCGATCCAGGCCCAGGAGCGAGGAAGACCCCGCTCCTGGCTCCATCTCATCCCCTCCTCATCCCTCCCATTTCCTGTTGTCTCCCTGGGCCCGCTGGGCAATCACCTGGACAGACCCCCTCGCCTGCCTGAGTCCTGCCCTTCCAAGGCCCTGAGCTCAGGAGCCGCATCCCTCGGGAGCCCCACAGCCAAAGACTTCAACCCCTACCCCAGGCCCACCCCACCTCAGAGGTCTCAAACTCAGAGCCCCAAGGGCCAGGTGGGCCACACGCGCAAGTGAGACTAAGTCCTAGGAGTGTTCTTCATGGCCACAGAGCAGTGTGTCCGTTCCCACATTGCTTGAAACATTGAACTCTCTAGTCGGGGTCTGGATTTGGATGCTAAGGCGGCCATAATGGAGGTGGGAGGTCGCCGGGAGGCCCCTGCACAGACGGCAGAGCTGCGGTGCACAGCCCGACCTGCAGGGGGCGCCCCGGGCATCACAGCGTCACAGCCAGCTGTTGCCAAGGAGACGCACCAGCCAGCCAGAACCAGAGCCGAGGAGTCTCGATTTTTTTTTTTTTTTTTTTTTTTGAGACGGAGTCTCGTTCATTCGCCAGGGCTGGAGTGAAGTGGCACGATCTCGGCTCACTGCAACCTCCGTCCCCCAGGTTCAAGCGATTCTCCTGCCTCAGCCTCCTGAGTAGCTGGGATTACAGGCGCCCACCACCACACCCAGCTAATTTTTGTGTTTTTAATAGAGCGGGGCTTCGCCATGTTGGCCAGACTGGACTCAAACTCCCGACTTCAGGTGATCCACCCACCTCAGCCTCCCAAAGTGCTAGGATTACAGGCGTGAGCCAATGCTCCCGGCCTTGACTTTTTAAAATACATTTTCCCGATTTTTAAACATCAGTCTGCATTTTTAAGCAGTAGGCAAGTGTAACAAAATGGCCATGTAGCCTGGATGGGGCCTGCCTGCCACTGCTTTGCAGCCTCTGCTTTGCAGCCTCTGCTCCGGCGCCAGCATCCTGTTGGAAAGGGCTTTCTATGCTCGTGCAGTCACTCAGCAGGCATTTATCCAGCAGCACCCACCTCATGTGCCAGACACCAAGCTAGACCCAGAAGCTACAGGGACATGCAATTAGCAGCCTGCCCCAGGAGCTCGAAGTCCACGGAGGGCCCTCAGCCCTGACACCCAGCCAGGAGAAGCAGGGCGGGAAGTGTTCCCACTCCTGAGGGAGCACTTCAGTGCTGACTTTGTAGGGCTGTGCCATCCAACCCTCACGCACCTACGTTCCCAGGTGCTTTATTCAGGATGGGGTGGCCCTAGGGCTGCTAGTGTGCAGAGCCCATGTGACTGCCCCACCACCTGCTCCAGCAGAAAAATAAACTGAGGATCGCTGCGCCCGGGCAAAAGATCAAACGGAGCTACAATTAGGCGATGGCTCCCATGGCCCGAGGACTGGAGACAGGGGTCAGGGAATAATGATTATCACTTCTCAAACTGCCCACCAGCAATGGGTTGCAGTGGGTATTTCTCTCTTTCTTTGAGACAGAACCTTTCTCTGTTGCCCATGCTGGAATGCAGTGGCGTGAACTCGGCTCACCATAACTTCCGCCTCCCTGGCTCAAACTATTCTTGTGCCTCAGCCTTCCGAGTAGCTGGGATTACAGGCATGTGCCACCGTGCCCAGCTAATTCTTGTATTTTTAGTAGAGATGGTGTTTTGCCATATTGGCAAGGCTGGTCTCAAACTCCTGGCTTCAAGTCATCTGTCCACCTCAGCCTCCCAAAATGCTAGGATTATAGTTGTGAGCCTCCACACCCAGCCTGCAGTGGCATTTTTGATTGATGATGATTGTGACTGTGGTCTGTCATTGAATTGGAGCTGGCTGGGGGCAAGGAGCAAGAGATCCTGGTCTCGGAGGTTTCACCTGAGCCTGTGGTTTCTAGCTCTGGGCCACACAGGGGGCCTGAACTCTTGCTGCCTTTGCAGACCACCAGCATGCACCCCAAAAGCAGGGACTGAGAGACTCCCCTCGGCTACCAGGGCAGAAGCACTATGTACAGCTCTCCCTGCAGCCTCCTGCACAGGCAGGAAGTCCATCTGCTCCGTCTTGGTCCTTTCTGACGAGTGCTGGTTATCACCCATCTCAGAGTTATCAGCGGCTCAGGGCATGGAGAGCAGGCCCCAGGATTGGGCTCTCAGCCAAACCACTGCATACGACATTGCTGGGCATGATAGGGTGCAATTAGGGTGAGCCAGGGGTCAGTCCGGGACACTGAACCATTTCCAGGAATTGCAACACTGAGGCCCTGCTTCCTGGGCCATTGAGGGCCTCCTTCCTGGGCCCTGCTAGATTTCAGGGCCACTGGGAAGACGAATGGAGAGGCCAGCATGGCCCCGGGCGTTGTGTTGTGATCCTCTCGTTCATCTGTGATTTGGTGCAACCCTGGGTCTTGGAGTAAAGGGAGCAAGGGGGTGTGTAGATGGGGAACGGTTCAACCTGCACTGCTATGGACTCAGTGCCACCAGCCAGGGGCCCTGGCACTGTTCTTCAGCGGCAAAGCCACGTCTGGCGTAGCCCTGAATACAGGTATCCTCCGCCAGAGCTTTGGGAGCTGCACCCCAATGGAATCTTAGTCACTTCAGGAATAAAAAAAAGTTTCATCTGAGCCAACTAGTATTCACACAGGTGCATGGGGAGATCGTGCAGAACCACTGAGGGAGCAGCTGTCTTTAAGCACCTCTTTTAGAAGCTGGTGAGCTTGTCAGAAAGGACTGGTACACACCAGGCCCTGGCACTGACCTGGCTTCCTCAGGACCTGAGCAAATGACTCTTGGTTACCATAAGCCTCTGACTGCTGTGAGAAAGCCTGGCCCCTGCAAGGATGGTACCCGCTCAGGCTGCTGCCTGGTAGCTGGACTGACTGAGAGTGCGGGGCTCTTTAAAACTGTGACTTCTTCTTTCCCCAGGAATCTGGTACAATATCCTCAGAGGCATTGGGAAGCTTGCTGTCATCATCAATGTGAGTCACACCAGGGACCTCGGTGGAATGAAGTCCTGGCTGAACTGCCAGGCGGCCGGGGGCCCCTTGGAGAAGGAGCTGGGCATGGGTCTTCTACCTCTAGCCATGGTGCAGCCCCAGGCTGCCGGGATTCTCTAGTTATAAATGTCCCTTGACCGCATGGGGTGGGGAGGGTGCACTCTGGGGAGGCATAAAAAATTCTCTTCAAACGTTTTCTGCAAGTTTTTTGTTTAATTTTTTTTGAGTCAGAGTCTCACTCTGTGGTCCAGGCTGCAGTGCAGTGGCACTATCTCAGCTCACTACAACCTCTGCCTCCCAGGTCCAAGCAATTCTCGTGCCTCAGTCTCCCAAGTGCCTGGGATTACAGGCGCCCACCACCACGCCCTACTAACTTTTGTATTTTTAGTAGAGACAGGGTTTTGACATGTTGACCAGGCTGGTCTCGAACTCCTGACCTCAGGTGATCCCCCCTCCTTGGCCTCCCAAAGTGCTGGGATTACATACATGAGCCACTGTGCCCAGCCTTTCTGCAAGCTTTGAGCAAAATTCTCCACCATGGCCACCTTGGCCCCTAAGTCCCCTGAGAATAAACAACAGACAGATAGAGGAAGGAAGACAGAGACAGAGATAGGAGGGAAGACAGAGACAGAGATAGAAGGGAAGACAGAGATAGAAGGGAAGACAGAGACAGAGATAGAAGGGAAGACAGAGA
>NW_012115266.1:99987-113187 GCF_000951035.1 Colobus angolensis palliatus | reverse complement strand
AGGGAAGACAGAGACAGAGATAGGAGGGAAGACAGAGACAGAGATAGGAGGGAAGACAGAGACAGTGATAGGAGGGAAGACAGAGACAGATAGGAGGGAAGACAGAGACAGAGGGGGAGAAACACAGAGATTCCTTATTGACAATCTTTCTGTTCTCTTATTTGAAGAAAAAAGTTGATTTTTCTCCTTAATCTGAAACATATGGCTGCTCTATAGAGAAGGTTTGGGAGATGCTGAAACGGGGCGAGAAGGACGCTCTCATCAGCCTCACACATGGCTCTGCTAAGAATCAGGGCTCCAGGCCCCTCAGCCTCCTCCCCAGCATGGCAGCCCCTTCCAGCCTCTCCTATCCCCAGACCCGCAGGCTAGGATGGCCCGGCCCTCAGCCTTCCCCATCAGGATCTGTCTGACTCTGCCCGTGGCCTGGATCCCCCCTGGGTTTAGCTGTGCCCAGCTGTCTCCAGCATATACTTCAAGCCCAAGACTGCATCCCAGACATGAGAACCCCAGGCAGCCACAGGGAGTCCGCTGTGCCAGGGCCCCATGGCTCTCGTCCCTTCCACCCTCTGGCTGAGCCCAATCCTCCCCGCCAAAAGCTGACACCGTGCCCACGGCGGACACGGGGTGGCTCCCCAGAGCTGACGATCAATGCCCCTGCAGGGCCGTGATGCCAAGTCAGGGTATCAGCAGGCCCTGGGGCTCAGCACCCACAGAGGGCAGAGGGTGACACTCAGCCTCGGAGAAGGGCCCCTCAGAACCCTCTGACAGAGCCCTTTCCCGGCAGGCAACCCCTTCTGCCAAGCACACGCTCCCACCAGACTACAGGGAGACTGCAGGCAGAGTGTGCACACCGGGATGGCTCCTTATCCCGCCCAGACAAGGGAGCACAGGGTCCTGAGGCAGAGCCCACGCTGTGCTGGAGTTGGTGGAGCTGGGAACAGAGGTACATCCTGTCTGCAACAAGTGGCTCTGTGAGCAGCTGCAGGGCACAGAGGGCATCTCCTGAGGACAACAGCAGCAACAACAATAACAGCAGGCTGAGTGCGGTGGCTCACAGCTGTAATCCCAGCACTTTCGGAGGCCGAGGCGGGAGGATCGCTTGAGTCCAGGAATTCAAGACCAGCCTGGCCAGCGTAATGAAACATAGTGAGACCATGTCTCTCTCTAAAAAAAAAAAAAAAAAAAAAAAAGTTTGGAGCAGGTACATTCACCAGGCACCTAGAATGTTCTAGACCCTTCTAAGCTCTTTCCACACACTAGCCCACTAGTCTGCACACAGCCCTTGGAGGCGGGGACTGTCATGGCCCCATCTGACAGGGAAGACACCAGAGGCATAGAGAGGTTAGGTGATTTGCCCAAGGCCACATAGCCGTGTGAGAGGCAGCCGTTGGGCCTTGGGTTCCTCTCTTGTAAGGGCACCAGCCAGAGCTGGTGCTATAATAGAATGAGCTGGGTGAGGACTTGAGAGCTTGCAAAGCACTTTCCCTTCCTGCCTCATTCCCTTCTCCAACAAGCCCAGAGGCACAGTGCATACATGGTGTGGGTGTTGTTAGCCCTGTTTTGATAAGAAGAAAATGGAGGCACAGAGAGGTTGGGTAATTTGCCCAAGGCCACACAGGCAGCAAGAGGCAGCCAGTGTCCACCTGGCGCCTTCTCTCCTAGGAGTGTGTGTTATGGCGCCCAGGCACTCTCCTTCAGCTGCCGGGGGCTGAGAGGAGCACCCGTGACCCCGCATCCATTCACTCAGCACGCGGACGTTGTGCAACTATGGTCCCCACCAGGGGCAGTGGCACGTGGCCAGGGCTCAGTGTGGCCGTGGACAGGTCACCCCCGGTTGCGGTCGGCCCTTCTGTGCCCAGGCTGGGGGTCCCCCTCACTGCCACGTCCCCTGCACAGGCCTTCGTGATCTCCTTCACGTCGGACTTCATCCCGCGCCTGGTGTACCTCTACATGTACAGTAAGAACGGGACCATGCACGGCTTCGTCAACCACACCCTCTCCTCCTTCAACGTCAGTGACTTCCAGAACGGCACAGCCCCCAATGACCCCCTGGACCTGGGCTACGAGGTGCAGATCTGCAGGTACTGCTCTCTGCTGCCCTCTTTGAAAAGCCATGTTTATTGGGTTTCTGGGAGAGCCCAGGTTTGGACGAGGCTCAAATCAGGGGCAAGTCAAGAAACAACGCAAACTCGCTTAAAAAGAAGGAAAAGAAAAAAAAAAAAAGGCTGGTGCAGTGGCTCACACCCGTAATCCCAGCACTTCGGGAGGGCCAGGCAGGAGGATCACTTGAGCTCAGGAGTTAGAGACCAGCCTGAGCCACATAGTGAGACCCTATCTCTACAAAAAATAATAATAATTAAATAGCTGGGCCTTGTGGCACGCACCTGTAATTCTAGCTACTTGGGAGGCTGAGGTGGGAGGATCAATTGAGCCTAGGAATTTGAGGCTGCAGTGAGCTGTGATTGTACCACTGCACTACTGCACTCCAGCCTGGGCAACACAGTGAGACCCTATCTATAATTAAATAAATAAATAAATAAATAAATAAATGCTTGATGGGAGGAAATTAGAGGTGATTTACCAGTTCCTATAACCAAGAAGCCCAGGATAGCTTCAGGCATGGCTGGATCCAGGAGCTACAGTTTGCCCTCAGGCTCCACTCTGGCACCACTTCTCCACTTTGATTTCCTCTGTGTTACATGATTCTTTTGCTGGTGGAAAGGATCCCCAGCAGCTCCTGGCTTAAATCCTCTCTGCTCTGCAGTCCCTGTGGGAAGACCTTCTGTTTCCCAATAGTCAGTGAAAATCCAGGGACTGAGTCTTACTACCCCATCTTGAGTCAAATGTCCATTCCTGAACCAACCACTGTTGCCACGAGGAGGAGGGTTCTCCTTGGTTTGGCCTGGGTCATGTGCCAAGGTGTGAGGTCACAGAGAATTGGGGGGTCCTAAGGAAAACTGGGGTGTTATGACTTGAAGAAGAGGAGACAGATGCTAGCAGGCAAAGCCTTGAGCACAGAATAAAGAGGAACGAGCTGGTGCGTGTGGCTTCTGACACTGGGAGGACAGGGCTGCTCGTTCCCATGGGAAAGCAGGTTGTGTAACTTCTGCCTGGCCCAGCAGCTGGCACCATAGCCGTGGCCCAGCCCGATCCTATCTCAGGGGTTGGCAGCTCAGTGCCAAATAGGCCCTCGGAGACTCCCATCCAGCTCCCTCCAGAAATCAAGCTCTGTGGGCAAGGGCCCTATCTGTTGGGTACCCCCCTGAATTCTCTATCCCTAGAGTGGGGTCTGGCACATAGTAGTTGGTCAATAAATGCTTGTGACATAAGTAAGTGAGGGAATGCCCAGACTGAGGCCCAGAGAGGTCAAGTGATTGCCTAGGGGACACACAGCAAGGTGGTAATTGGAGTGGGTGAGCACCAGGGATGTGGGTCCAGGCCGAGGCTGTGTCTGCAAATCCAGGTGGCCCTTCTCCTGGTATCCCCGACTGACCTCAGCTTTTAGTGACCAGCAGGGGCACAAACTGCAGCCCAGCCCCTGGAAACCCTGCCCCTCGTGGGGGCGTTTTCTGTCCAGCTTTGGGAAGCTTTTCCAATGAAGGGTGGGGACGTCAGCTCCATTCAAGCCAAGTTCCAGCCGATGTGTGGCACCCCCCAGATTCAGGGAGCCATGGAGGGAGGGAGGCCCCGGGCAGAGACCTCACCCTGACCCCACAGACCCTGGGCGTCTCGAGCTCTCTGTGAAAGAGGAAGGGAGGGGCTGGGGAGAACTGGAGCATGGGCAGTGGTCATGAACGGGGCGAGTCTCCTTCCTGAGGCTCCAAGCATATCCACGAAGAGCGGAGGTCAGTGGCAGGGCCTCGGTGGGGCGGGGGGTGTGAGTGAGCTTGACTCTCCAAGCAGGAGATCAGTCAGCTGCATCTAAAGCTGGTAACGAGAACCAGGGGCAGCTCGCGTTCTCTCGAGATAAGGCGGTGAGGACCAAGCAGCAACCCTGGAGGCGAGAAAGCAGCCCCAGACCCGGGCAGGGCAGGGCAGGGCAGGGCGGGCCAGGCCGGCTGCCTGACAGGCCTCTGCCTGCACCAATGGAATGCTTAGCTTCGTTCTTTCGCAAATGTTTGATAAGCTGTTTAAGTTACTTTGATAAGATGTTCAGGGTATTGTTTTGCTGGGTGTTTTGGTTGTTGTTTGGTTGGCTCTTTTTAGAGACAGGGTCTCACTTTGCGGCCAGGCTGAAGAGCAGTGGCGTGATCAAAAACTCACTGCAACCTCCCCGGCTCAGGTGATCCTCCCTCTTCAGCCTCCCGAGTAGCTGGGAATGCCGGCGTGCACTGCCATGCCCGGCTAATTTTTGTATTTTTTTTTTTTTTTTTTTTGCAGAGACAGGGTTTTACTGTGTTGCCCAGACTGATCTCTGACTCCTCAGCCTGAGATTACAGTGCTGAGGTGACAGGCACGAGCCACCCCTCCTGGCTGATAAGGTGCTCGGGTTTTTTCTTCAGTAGTTTCCCTCAAAGAGGGAATGGACTGCAGAGGTGGTTTTCAAACTGTGTTTCATGGAACCCATCCTGGAGCTCTGTGCAGCATGGGGGTTGGGTTGAGGTTTAGGGAGTTCAAGCTTAGGGAACCCCCTCCCCCCGCCCGACTTCAACCAAGTAGGCTCTGCACTCTTGGGACCCTATTGGAGTATCCAGTGAGACTTCTTTTGGGAACAAAGGCTCCACTGCTTTTAAAAGTTTGGAATCTCCTGGACTACATGGTCCCTGCCCTTGATTCTGTGAGCCCACAGCTGGGCCTGGGGGATACTTCCTGCCACATGTGTTTTACACAAAGTCCCTCAGGTCCTTCCTGGCCCGTGGGGGGTCCTGACCACCCCCTCTGCCATGGAGAGACACTCCCTGGGTGCGGGTCCGCAGGCTGCTCGCCCAAGAGAAGGTTGTCCTCCCGGAGGCAGCCGCACACCAAGCTGAGCCTCTCCCAGGCGTCCCTCGAGCTGCCTGGCTCCAGCCAGAGCCTGAGCCCGAGCCCCGCTGAAGTCCCACCCTCGACTCCACCACCGTCTTTTGCAGGTACAAAGACTACCGAGAGCCTCCGTGGTCGGAAAACAAGTACGACATCTCCAAGGACTTCTGGGCCGTCCTGGCAGCCCGGCTGGCGTTCGTCATCGTCTTCCAGGTGCGGTGCATCACTCTTTGTTTCCGGTTTGAGGATGGGGGCACTAAGGGACCACCCCGTGCCCGCAGTCTGGAAGGCACAAGCTGCTAACGCTGGGGGTTCAGAGACTCCTCCAGAGGCCTGGAGAATTTGCTCTGGGACACCCGAGGAGGGGACCTGGTCGACCCCAGGCCCCCTGCACCAACAGGGCCCAAGACAACCTCATGAGAGAGGAAGGCAAAGAGGGGGGCTGGATGAGTGCCGGCAGAAGGGTTCTGACTGGCTGGTGGGTTTAATCCAGTAGAATTGTCTTTATTGAAAGAGACAGGGGCCAGACACGGTGGCTCACACCTGTAATCTCAACATTTTGGGAGGCCGAGCCGGGCAGATCACCTGAGGTCAGGAGTTTGAGACCTGCCTGGCCAACATGGTAAAACCCTGTCTCTACTAAAAATACAAAAATTAGCCAGGCATGATGGTGGGTGCCTGTAATCCCAGCTACTTGGGAGGCTGAGGCAGGAGAATCACTTGAACCCAGGAGGCAGAGGTTGCCGTGAGCTGAGATCATACCTTTGCACTCCAGCCTGAGCAACGAGAGTGAAACTCCGTCTCAAAAGAAAGGAGAGAGAGAGAGAAGAAAGGAAGGAAGAGAGAGAGAGAGAGAAAGAGGAAAGAAAGCAAGAAAGCAAGCAAGAGAAAGAGAGAGAGAGAAAGAAAGAAAGAGAGAAAGAAAGAAAGAAAGAAAGAAAGAAAGAAAGAAAGGGTAAGAGAAAGAAAAAGAGAGAAAGAGAGAGAGACATGGAGAAAGGGGACTCCACCTCTGTCCCTCTTGTTCTCATACCGTGTCTGTGGTAGCAGGCAGAACCAGGACAGACAGAAGGGCAGTGGGTTCTCAGATGACCCCAGCCACAGCCAACAGCCAGGGGACCCAGCCCCAGCTGGCCCAGCCTCTGAGGTGGGGTCTGGGCCAACTCTCTGAGGCCAGAGGGACTCCCAGTGGAACGGGAGCCCCGGCTAGGGTGCCAGCTGTGCACCAGCAGCTGAGGTCCCAGAGAGGGGGGCCCCCTGGGCTGTGGGCACTGCCAAGGTTCTGCTCATTGGTGTCCCTCTAGCCTTGATTAAGTCGATGCTAGGAAGGCAGTGGGCCAAGGGCTCTGATGCTGGAATCCCCAGGACTGGGTTCAAGTCCCAGCTCTGTTACAGGGCAGGCCCTTCCACTCCTCTAAGCTCAGCGGCCTCATCCATCAGCTTTTCATAGCAAGCGGTGTAAAAGGTGTGTGGGGCTGGGTTCCGCAGGCCAGAGCCTGAGAGCCCAGCAAGGAGGGGTCTCGGCCAGAGACAGCCCAACCTTATCCCATGGGAGCCCTGGAGCATGCATGGCACCCCAGACCTGGCCTTACCTGGAGGCAAGGCCACCCCTAGATGGGCCGGTCACTGCTTTGGGCTGACCAGGCTGGGAAGAGGGAGATGGGAGGGAGCATACCTTCTGCAGCTGCGAGCATGAGCAGCCAGTCCCAGCCACAGCTGGGGACTGGGAGCGCCAACCAGGAGAAGACACCAATCCAGGGGGCACCAGCACCGCCCCTGGCGGGAACCTGCTCAGCTCGGGGTGCTCACACATGCTCGCTGGACAGACGTTCAGCAAACGACAAGATTTCGTTTTTCCATAAAAACTGACTTCTGCTGCCTTCTGTCCACCAGAAATGTCTCCACGGAGGTGGTGGATGTTCAGGCGGGCCCTGGCAGGCTTTGCAAACTAAAAGTTTGATCCATTTGTGGTTATTTCCAGTTTCATGCTTTTCCCCAAAGCCTCGATGCTTGTTAGATTTGGCGATGTGTGACCCATCAGGTCACTTCCTGAGTCTCCTGGTCGAGGAATTCAGAATGACTCAGGTGATTTTCCCAATTACTGAGTTCAGATGCGTTCGAGAAAGTCGGCCAACATTTCCCAACGGCCTGCCAGGTGGTTCTGTGCCTCCTTTATACCTTCTGGGAACTGTTGCCCAGGGAGGTCAACAGGCCAGGAGGTCATGGGGTGGCGCTCCACCAGGTGGGGGCCAGGCAGAGAGGTCGGGAGCACTTCCCCAGGCGCCATCCTCCCCACTGCCACGCGCTGCCTCTCCTCCTTCCAGAACCTGGTCATGTTCATGAGCGATTTCGTGGACTGGGTCATCCCGGACATCCCCAAGGACATCAGCCAGCAGATCCACAAGGAGAAGGTGCTCATGGTAGAGCTGTTCATGCGGGAGGAGCAAGACAAGCAGCAGCTGCTGGAAACCTGGATGGAGAAGGAGCGGCAGAAGGACGAGCCGCCATGCAACCACCACAACCCCAAAGCCTGCCCAGACAGCCTCAGCAGCCCAGCCCCCAGCCATGCCTACCACGGGGGCATCCTGTAGCTATGCCAGCGGGGCTGGGCAGGCCAGCCAGGCATCCCGACTGACAGGCACCCTCTCCCAGGGGCAGGCGGCTTCCTGCTCCCGCCAGGGCCCTGTAGGTCCTGGGTTTTCTGCAAACATGGAGGACCACTTTCCGATAGGACATTTTCCTTTCTTCTTTCTGTTTTCTTTCCCTTGCTTTTGCACAAAGCCATTATGCAGGGGATTTTTTTTAATCTGTAGTATTCAAGATGAATCAAAATGATGGCTGGTAATAGAGCAATAAGGTAGCAAAGGCAGGTGCTTTGCAGAAAAAATGCTTGGAAACTTGAGTCTCCCTAGCAGTGTAAAGTGAGCAAAGGCCCCTAGAAACCCTCCTCTGAATCCTCCTAATTCCTTAAGATAGAGGCAAAATGGTGAGCCGAGGCATCGGGCAAAAGCTGGTGCGATGCTTCAGGGAAAATGGAAACCCCAACCAAAAATAATGATTGATTCTGGTTCCAAAAGGTGTCACCTGCCTGTTTCAGAAAAGTTAGACTTTCCATCACCTTCTCCTCCCATCAGTTCAGTAGCTGAGAGAGAAGTGGCCCATCCCTGAACCACACAGGGGGCGTGGGAGCATCCCAGTTATTCCTGGAAAGCGAGACGGGGGCACAGGTGTCCCTGATTAAGCAGGAACCAGCGCCCTTGGCATCCCCGGCAGGCTCCCTGCTGTCAGCCACACACCTGCCCCCTCACAGCAAGCTGACCTCAGAGTTGATTGTCTTCCTTATGGGACAAAACCAGTTGACCAGAAAAGGGGCAGAGAGAGAGGACCTCGGAGGCATTTCCACAGATGGTGTCAGGGTTTCAAGAAGTCTTAGGACTTCCAGGGGTCCCCTGGAAGCTTTAGAATATTTATGGGTTTTTTTTTCAAATATCAATTATATGGTAGATTGAGGATATTTTTTCTGCAGCTCAAAGGTGGAGGGAGTTTATTAGTTAACCGAATAGCGTTGAGAGGAATTTAAAATACTGTTACTACCAAAGAATTTTATTAATAAAGGCTTCTATTTTGGTAACACTTCTCTATATTTTTACTTACAGGAATGTCACTGTTGGACAATTATTTTAAAAGTGTATAAACCAAGTCTCATAAATGATATGAGTGTTCTAAATTTGCAGCAATGGTACTAAACAACTCTCTGAAATTTCTCGAGCACCGAGAGAAACATCATTTTAGCAAAGGCCAGGAGGAAAAACAGAAATATATTTGTCTCGAACACATCACTGATGTGATGTTGACATTCCCTTTAATCTGCCAACTGTGATCAAAGTTCATAGGTGTCATAGATTTCCATTATTTGCTAAAATCATGCAATCTGATGCTTCTCTTTTCTCTTGTACAGTAAGTAGTTTGAAATGGGTTTTGTATATAAATAATGTGTTAAAAATTAGGCGATTACCAAAAATCCTTTTATGGAAACCATTTTTTAAAAAAGTGAATGTACACAAATCCACAGAAGACTGTGGCTGGACATTCATCTAAATAAATTTGAATATACGACACTTTTCCCACTTGAATGCTGTCTGCCTGACATCCGCCTGGGAAATTCACAGGCCGTCCCCAAAGTCCAGTGGACCCTGCAAACTCAGCACTGACCGACAGGCATCTCTTTCCTTTGGTGCCTGCCTGTGCATGGCTCTAAATGTTCTTGGGACTTTGTCTCTCTGTGCGTGTGTGCACTTGTGCATGCACACGTGTGTGCCTATTCATTTGCATTTGTTTTGCATGTATCATGTACACTCATGTTCACATTTGCTTGTGTGCCTGTGCCTGTGTGTTTACATGTTTGTGTGCATCACGGGTGTATGCATTTGTATTTGCTTGTATGTGCATATGAGTGTGTGTGCATGTGGACACGTGTGCATATATGCATGTGTGTGTGTCTATGTGTGCATGCACATGTGTATGCAGTGTGTATGTGCTTGTGAATGCTTGTGTTTATGTGTTTGCATGGTTTGTGTATGTATTATCCATTCTCACACTGCTATAAAGAACTACCTGAGGCCGGGTGTGGTGGCTCATACCTGTAATCCCAGCACTTTGGGAGGACAAGGGGGGTGGATTGCTGGAGGAGTTCAAAACCAGCCTGGCCAACATGGCGAAATCCCATCTCTACTGAAAAAAAAGTTAGACAAAAATCAGCCGGTCATGGTGGTGCACACCTGTCATCTCAGCTACTGGAGAGGCTGAGGCAGGAGAATCACTTGAACCTGGGAGGCAAAGGCTGCAGTGAACCGAGACGTGCCATAGCACTCCAACCTGGGTGACAGAGTGAGACTCCATCTCAAAAAAACATAAATAAAGAGAACTACCTGAGACTGGATAATTTACGAAGAAAAGAGGTTTAATTGACTCGCACTTTTGCATGCTTGACAGGAGGCATGACTGAGAGGTCTCAGGAAACAACGATCATAGCAGAGAGCGAAGGGGATGCAAGCACGTCTTCACAATGCTGGAGCAGGAGAGAGCAAGTAAAGGGGGCACGGGCCACACTTTCCAACCATCAGATGTCGTGAGAACTCACCCACTATCACGAGCACAGCATGGGGGAAGTGCGCCCCATGATTCAACCACCTCCCACCAGGTCCCGCCCGCGATACGTGGGGATTACATTTTGGCATGAGATGTGGGTGGGGACACAGAGCCAAACCATGTCAGTGTGCATCACCCCATGGCTCACACCGTGTTTACCTTTGCCTGTGTTTGTATATGTATATGTGCTGGTGTGTGTAAGTGCATGTGTGCTGGTGTGTGTGCATATGTGCTGGTGTGTGTGTGCATATGTGCTGGTGTGTGTATGTGCATATGTGCTGGTGTGTGTGCATATGTGCTGGTGTGTGTGCATATGTGCTGGTGTGTGTATGTGCATGTGTGCTGCTGTGTGTGTGCATATGTGCTGGTGTGTGTTTTCGTGTGCTTGTGTGTATGCACACATGTGCCACATATTCCTGTGTGTGTCTGTGTGTGTACTGGGATGAGGGACTGTGGTCACATTTTCTCAGCAGGCTCTTCCAAGAACCCCATATCTCGACCTCTGATTCCACAACCCAACAGACTAGTATTTAGGATTTCGTGGACCCCAAATTTCTCCAAAACCTTTTGGGACTGACCTTGGGTTGCCAATGTTTTCATCTGGGCAAGTGGGGACAGTTTTTTAGACCCACCACCTATAATCACTATCACTATGTATAATCACTATCACTTCATAAAAGAACGTATTTTTTTTCACACCAAAGGGTCAGCAAAGCAGTACGGCGCTTGGGACTGGGCGGCCCCCTCGACGTGGCCCATCTTCTCTTCACCGCCAGGACAAGGCAGAGCCTCTTCCGACCTGCAGCAGGCCTCAGGCGCCCCCTTGTGCTGGCTCTCCTCAGCACAGCGCCTTGCCACCTTGCTCAGGGGCATCCTCCTAAAGCTTGGGCCCCACATTCTCGATCCTGTAGGGAGGGCCCAGGGAGAACGGCACCCAGGGTCGGCATCGCGGGAACCCCTTCCCTGTGCCCTCCTGTCTCCATGGGTCCTCCCAGAGCCTGGGAGGGCGCAGGTGGGGACCTTCAGCCACACCTGATAGATGAGGAAACAGGCTCTTGACCAAGATCTCAGGGTGCTTTAATGCCAAGTCTGAAGGCCAGACCTCATAAACGTGTATGGAACATTCAAGAAACATTTATTGAACTCCTACTGTAGGCCGAGTGCAATGGCTCATGCCTGTAATCCCAACACTTTGAGACACCCAGGCAGGAGGACTGCTTGAGCCCAGGAGTTCGAGACCAGCCTGGGCAACATAGCAAGACTCTGTCTCTACAAGAAATAAAAAAAAAATTAGCTGGGCGTGGTGGCGAGCACCTGTGGCCCCAGCTACTCGAGAGACTGAGGTAGGAGAATCGCTTGAGCCCAGGAGGTTGAGGCTGCAGTGAGCTATGATTGCATCACTCACTCCAGCCTGGGCAAGAGAGCGAAACCCTGTCTCAAAAAAACAGATAAAAATTAGACCAGTTGCAGTGGCTCACACCTGTCATTCTAGCACTTTGGGAGGCCAAGGTGGGTGGATCACTTGAGGCCAGGAGTTCAAGATCAGCCTGGCCAACAGAGTGAAACCCAGTCTCTACTAAAAATATACATATATACAAAAAAAAAAAAAAAAAGAACTCCCAATGTGTGTCAGGCATTAGGACGAGAAAGGTGAAGAACAAGGACATAGCGCCTTTCCTCCCACATGATATCCTCACAAAGGAAGTCCAATGCTGAACCCAAAAATCAAGCATGGAACCAGACAACTTCAGAAAAGGGCTGCTCATGAAAATCCAGCAGGGAGTGTGCCTGACTGAGGGTGACTATGCTGTGCAGGGAGGCCCCTTGGGACCTGAGCAATGCGGAGCCAGAAACACACACCAGAGGGGCCAGCAGGTGCAGAGGCCGAGGCAGCAGCTGCTGGACGGGCTCCAGGAGCAGAGGGGTGGGGAGGTGACAGGAGACGCAGGAGAGGTGGCTAGAGCTGACTCATGCAGGGCTCTGGCTGAGTGGAGACTTTGAACTTGGTGATAGGTGCCATGGGCAGGCCTGGGCGGTGCCTATGAGGGCAGTGATGGGATCTGACTTGTGTTTGAGGTCATGGCCGCTGTAGGGTGGAAACTGCAGCCAGTGCCGCTACTGTACAGATGGGCACAGGAGGCTCAGAGAGGCCCAGGGCTCCACCGCAGCCATCCGCAAGCTGGCAGCACACAATCCTTGGACCCAGGAGCCTGGCATGAAAAGTCTTATACTACTGGTCCCTGGAGTAGTGTGGCTAGGGGCAGGGTTGGGGGCGAGCCCAGCGGGCCCTGAGGTCTGAGGGCACCAGCTGCACCATCAGGCCTGGCAATGACACACTGGTGGCCAGCCATGCGGGTTCTGCTGCTTCCCTCTGAGGATGGAGGCTGACCATGAATAGCATCCAGCCCAAGACAACCTCTGTTTGGTAGGCTCAGCGCATGTTAACTTTTGAAGTTAATTTAATGTATAAAGACCAGGCATTTAAAGTCCACGTCTGCATGTTCTCCTGAGAAATCACACCTTCTACTGCACAGTCCCACATTCGCCAGGTCTCATGCTCACATTCGACTGCAGCCCAGGTGATATGTGTCCTCACATGTCAGGCAACATTTACCTGCCCATGTTTTGAAAGAGCCACAGCAAAGAAGATAAATGTTAACATTTGCCAGAAAACTGGCCAGAAGGAAGTACTGGCACAGTGTCAGGTACAGAGGAGGCACCAGGAAGTGCTGAATTAATGAAGAAGCTAGTGAGAAATAGATGGATAGATGGATGGGGGATAGATAGATGAACGTTTGGATGGTGGCTAGGTGGATGGGTAGATGGAAGGATGGATGGATGGATGGATAAATTGATGGATGGATGTGTGGGTGGGTGGGTGGATGGATGGATGGATGGGCGGATGGATAAATGCATGGATGGATAGATGGATATGTGAATGGATGGATGGTGGATGGATGGATGAGTGGATGGATGGATGGATTGGGTGAATGAATGGATGTGTGGATGGATGGATGGATGGGTGGATGGATGTGTGGATGGATTGGGTGGGATGGATGTGTAAATAGATGGATGGATTGGGTGGACAGA
>NW_012115266.1:97429-99301 GCF_000951035.1 Colobus angolensis palliatus | reverse complement strand
GATGGATGGATGCTGGATGAATGGATGGTGGATGGGCAGATGGATGTGTGGATGGATGAATTGGTGAAAGGATGGACGGATGGATGGATGAGTGATGGGTGGGTAGATGAATGGATGATGGATGGATTGTAGATGAATGGATGGATGGATGGATGGATGTGTGGATGGATGTAGAGGTGGATGGTTGGATAGATGTGTGGATGGATGGGTGGATGGATGAATAGATGGGTAGATGGGTGAGTAGATGGATGGATGGATAGGTGGATGGATGAATAGATGGGTGGATGGGTGGATGGATGGAAAATAGACTGACAACTGAGTCTTTTTGCCTTCGAGCTGAATGGGCCTCAGGATCAAGTTAGCAGGGGTGTTGGTGGAGGAGGTAAGGGGGTAGTAGAAGGTAAACCTGATGCCTTCTGATCTCTGAAGACATGCTCACAGCAAGCAGTTCACCCCTACTCACTCACACAGCCTTGGCAGAAGAGCAAATGGCAAAGGGACAGCTTATGCCTGGAGCCATAGGACCAGCTCAGGCATTTTCATCTGGCTTCCTCAGATGGGATGGTGTCTGCTGCCCCTGCCAGAGCCTGCCCAGAATGCAGCCATGGGGCAAAGGCTCAGCAGACACTCAGATTTCCTCAGCCCTGCCAAGTCATGTATTTACTATCATCCATTTCCCTTCCCTTCTCCCCATCTCCCCCACACAATTTTCATTAAACAAAGAGAAAACTGCACAAAGTGTACAGTCAATCAACCAACTTCCACAAAAAATTACACACTTTTGGGGCTGGGCACAGTGGCTCACACCTGTAATCCCAGCACTTTGGGAGGCTGAGATGAGAGGATCCCTTGAGTTCAAGAGTTTGAGACCAACCTGGGCAACATGGCAAGACCCCATCTCTACAAAAAATAAATTTTAAAAAAAAGCTAAAAATTAGTCAGGTGTGGTGGCATGCATCTGCAGCCCCAGCTACTTGGGAGGCTAAGATGGGAGGATGGTTTGAGCCTGAGAGATCGAGGCTGCAGTGAACTGTGATTATGTCACTGTACCCCCAACCTGGGTGACAGAGAAAGAATTTGTCTCCAAAAACAAAAGCCCACTTCTGTAGCCAGGACTCAGACACTGAATGTCAACGCATGTCCTAAGAAGTTACAATCTCTGCAGCAGAAATTCTTTCTCTTGCTTTTGCTTGTTGGTGACTGCTGTCCTCTGCTGGCTGCCTGCAGGAGCTGCACTCAGGGAAGGGAAAGGCCCCGCACCTGGCGTTGTGTTGTGTTGTGCTGTGCTGTGCTGTGTTGTGTTGTTTGTTGTATTGTGTTGTGCTTTTTTGAGTTGGAGTCTCGCTCTGTCGCCCAGGCTGGAGTGCAGTGGTGTGACCTTGGCTCACTGCAACCTCCGCCTCCCTGGTTCAAGCAATTCTCCTGCCTCAGCCTCCTGAGTAGCTGTGACTACAAGTGCCCGCCACCACGTCCGGCTAATTTTTGTATTTTTAGTAGAGACAGGGTTTCACCATATTGGCCAGGCTGATCTGGAACTTCTGACCTTGTGATCAGCCCGCCTTGGCCTCCCAAAGTGCTGGGATTACAGGCGTGAGCCACCACACCCGGCCCATTTTGGTCTTTGTCATTAACATCCAAGGCTATTCTAAATATGTGGGCATCCTTGGCTCTCCTTGGGATTACAGGCACCCACCACCATGTCCGGCTAATTTTTGTATTTTTAGTAGAGATGGGGGTTTCACCTTGTTGCCGAGGCTGGTCTCGAACTCCTGACCTCAGGTGATCCACCCACCTCGGCCTCCCAAAGGGCCGGGATTACAGGTGTGAGCCACTGCGCCTGGGCATCCTTGGCTCTCCTTGGGATTACAGGCA
>NW_012115266.1:91429-96743 GCF_000951035.1 Colobus angolensis palliatus | reverse complement strand
GCATTGATTGGGTGGATGGATGGATGGATGGTGGATGGGTGGATGGATGGATGGATGGTGGATGGGTGGATGGATGTGTGGATGGATGGATGGATGGATGGTGAATGGATGGATGGATGGATGGTGGATGGGTGGATGGATGGTGGATAGATGGACTGGGTGGATGGATGTGTGGATGGATGGATGGATTGAGTGGATGGATGTGCCTCTGATCTGCTCACGAGCTCTGAGCCCTGGAGGTGTCCCCTGAAGTCCCAGGCAGCTTCTTAGTGCTTCCCTTGGATTTCCAGGGCTTGGCCTAGGCCACAGAGGTTTCTACTTTGGCCAGCATTGTGTTTTTGTGGTTTTGAGTAGTTCATATTTAAAACTCAAGCACATGGGCACACAAACCTAGACTGAGGGCTTTATTTGAAAAATCAAAATTGCTGACAATCCTAGACCCCTCTCCCCCACAACAACCTTCACCAGGGACGGGAAGATGCTGCTGGGATTACAGGGGTGAGCCATCGAGCCCAGCTGGTCATCCAGTCACCTCTTCTGTCCCTCTTCATAGGTGACTGCACTCTTTTGGTTCTTTCAACACAATCTATCTGCAGGCAACTCTTAAATTCACCTCTTCCCCCCATCATCCCATGCCCCTCACTGACCAGTCAACATCTCCACCAAAACATCTAATAGGTATCTGTATTAGCTTTCTGTTGCTTATAGCAGAATACATGAAACTGAATAATTTACAAAGAAAAGAAATTTCTTTTTTGTTGTTGTTGTTGTTGTTGTTGTTGAGACAGGTTCTCACTCTGTCACCCAGCCTGGAGTGCAGTGGCTCAATCTCAACTCACTGCAACTTCTGCCTCCCAGACTCAAATGATCCTCCCAGCTCAGCCTCCAGAGTATCTGTGACTACAGGTGCATACGCAGCTAATTTTTTTCTGCATTGTTTTGTAGAGACGGAGTTTCACCGTGTCGCCTGAGCTAGACTTGGACTCCTGAGCTCAAGCTATCCACCCGCCTTGGCCTCCTAAAGTGCTGGGATTACAGGTGTGAGTCCCTGCGCCTGGCCCAGAAATGTCTTTCTTACAGTTATGGAGTCAGAGAAGTCCGAGGTCAAGGGTCCACATCCAGGGAGAGTCTTCCTGCTGGCGGGGGCTCTCTGCGGAGTCTGCAGAGTTTTGAGGCGATGCAGGGTATCACGTGATGAGGGAGCTTAGTGTGATCCTCCCCCATAATAACCCATCAGTCCATTAACCCATTAATGGAGGAGACAAACATTCAAACCATAGCAGCATCTCACACACACATCCCAAGCCAACCTCAGTCCTCCCTCAAGCCCACCCCACCTGCCCCTTCCCGGGTTCCATCAATGGATGGACCAGCCTTCAAACCTTACAGGGTATCCTGTGCTCTCGAGTTTATGCATATCCCCAATCTAAAGAAGGCTGCCCCCTCTCACCACCTCCACTGCTACCTGCCCTCTGGTCTGAATACACTGTCTTTCATTCGGATTATTGAAGTCCCCTGACTTCTAACCAGCAACCAGCATGATCTTTAAAAATGTAACTCGAGGTATGAGAATCGCTTGAACCTGGGAGGTGGAGGTTGCAGCGAGCCAAGCTCTCGCCACTTCGCTCCAGCCTGGGCAACAGAGTGAGACTCCATCTCAAAAAAAAAAAAAAGAAAAAAAGGCTGGGCATGGTGGCTCATACCTGTCATCCCAGAACTTTGGGAGATCGAGGTAGGCAGATTGCCTGAGGTCAGGAGTTCCAGACCAGCCCGGCCAATATGGTGAAACTGTGTCTCTGCTAAACATACACAGTGTAAGAGATCGGTCAGGGTGGTAGGAGAACTTATAAAGTTATAGGAAATAGACGGAAACCTTCTTGGAAGGCCAGGAGGTTTGCATAGCGTCAGTAAAAGATTTGGCTGAAGGAAACTGAATTCTCTTAAAAGCTCAGGGTGTAGATACACAGGAATGTAGAGGAGTTTATCTAAATAGCTGGTTTACTCATGTTGTCCTAAAACCGACCCTTGATCGTTCACGGGCAGGACTCCTGTCTCTGAGGGAGGGCGGCCAGATTAATTACCCACAAGTGTGTTGACTCAAAGCCTTTGTCATTAAGTCTGTGCTGAATAAATGCCTGCAGGGCCAGCTAGTCAGGGCATGCGGCTGGAACAACTCTTTCCACGAACAGTCCGGCCCCCTCGCCGGTTCATTCCCTGAATACTGGTGTCTGAGTACATTATTCATCTCCAATGCAGCCTGGGTCTGTGGGTCAGACCCCGGCAAGTTAGCCGGATGTGGTGGCTCATGCCTGTGATCCCAGCTACTCGGGAGGTTGAGGCACAAGAATCTCCTGAACCCAGGAGGCAGAGGTTGCAAAGAGCCAAGATCGTGCCACTGCACTCCAGTCTGGGCAACACAGTGAGACCCCATCTCAAAAAAAAAAAAATGTAACTCAAGACCAGGCACAGTGGTCATGTCTGAAATTCCAGCACTTTAGGAGGCTGAGGCCAGTGGATCGCTTGAGCCCAGGAGCTCGAGACCAGGCTGGGGAATACGGCAAAATCCTGTTTCTACAAAAAAAAATATGAAAATTAGCCAGATGTGGTGGTGCGTGCCTGCAGTCCCAGCTACTCAAGAGGTTGAAGTGGGAGGATCGCTTGAACCCAGGAGGCTGCAGTGTGCTATGACCGTGCCACTGCACTCTAGCCTGGGTGACAAAGCAAGACCCTGTCTCAATAAATAAATAAACAAAATAAAACTGTAACTCAGTGTTCACAGCAGCATTATTCACAACAGCCAAAAAGTGGAAACAAAGGCAATGTCCACCCTCTGATGAATCAAAAGACACACTGTGGTACCCAAACACCCAGACAGTGGAATAGTATGCAGCCATAAAAAGGAAGGAGGCTGGGCGCACTGGCTCACACCTGTAATCCCAACATTTTGGGAGGCTGAGGCAAGAGGATCACTTGAGGCCAGGAGTTTGAGAACAGGCTGGCCAACATGGCAAAGCCACGTCTCTACTAAAAATACAAAAATTAGCCTGGCATGGTGGCGCACACCTACAATCCCAGCTACTTGGGAGGCTAGGGCATAAGAGACAAGAGTCGCTTGAGCCCGGGTGGCAGAGGCTGCAATGAGCCGAGATTGTGCCACTGCACTCCAGCCTGGGCAAAAGAGCGACACCCTGCCTCAAAAAAAAAAAAAAAAAAAAAAGGAATAAAGTACTCATATGCTCTACATCATGGATGAACCTTGAAAATGATGCTGAAAACAGCCAGACACAAAATGCCACACTGTATGGTTCTGTATACATGGAATGTCCAGAATTGGCAAATCCATAGATTTGAAAAGTCGATTCGGCAGGGCACAGTGGCTCACGCCTGTAATCCCAGCACTTTGGGAGGCTGAGGCTTACTGAGGTCAGGAGTTCAAGACCAGCCTGGCCAACATGGTGAAACCCTGTCTCTACTAAAAGACAAAAATTAGCCAGGCATGGTGGCAGGCATCTGTAATCCCAGCTACTCAGGAGGCTGAAGCAGGAGAATTGTTTGAACCCGGAAGGTAGAGGTTGCAGTGGGCCCAGATGGTGCCACTGCACTCCAGCCTGAGCCATAGATCGAGACTCTGTCTGAAAAAAAGAAAAAAAAAAAGAAAGAAAAAAAAAAGGAGATTCGTGGTTGGTGGGGGAGGAGAGGAGTAAACGCTAACGGGTTTCTTCTTGGTGTGATGAAAATGTCCTAAGTTAGACAGCAATAAGGGTTGCACAACCTTGTGACCACATTAAAAACCACTGAAGTGTAACTTTAAAAGGGTGAATTGTATGGTATGTGAATTATATCTCAATTAAAAAAACAAACTCAACTGGCATCACCCCCTGCCCCACCCTGTAGTAAAGCTGAGTCCTTGTTGGCTGGTGAGGGCTCTCCTATCTGCACCCCTCCTCACCTCCAGACCCACGGCTTTGCTGCTCCTGGAAACCCAGCCCTCCCCTGTGCTCTGCTCTTCTGTTCTCCGTGTGCCCAACTCTTCCCCCCACACCTAGGTACCTGGCCCCTCCCAGCCTTCACCTGCACCTTTACAGAGACCCCATCAGACCACCCGGCCCCCCACCCTCCATACGCCCACCCCGTGAACAGACTCCCTTTCCCCTGGCTCTTCTGAATTTCTGGCATAGTGTATGATTTCCTTATTTTTATTTTTTAATAGAGATGGGGTCCCGCTATGTTACCCAGGCTGGTCTCGAACTCCTGGGCTCAATCAATCCTGCCTCAGCCTCCCAAAGTGCAGGCATTGCAGGCTAAGCCACTATGCCCGCCACGACCTTATCTTCTGGAGCGTGTCGCTTTTGTACTTATGATGTAAACTCCAGGTACGCAGGGACCCTCAAACTTCGCTACCTGACACAGTAGCCGCTGAATAATGTTGATTTAATAAAAGACTGTTACTTTGGAAATCATGTATTATTTAAATCACATTTTTAAACACAAACTTCTGAGTAGTGTTTTCTGCACACACAAGAGGTCCTCAGGGGCACCAAAGAACGCATTTTCCACGTTTGTCCCTAAACGTTAATGCGTAAGTAACGTTTGTCACTAACAGGTGTGAGGTCACGTGATGTTCGGGCTGCGCCCTCCCCGGCCCGACCCTGCCCTGCACACAGTAGGGCCGCACCGCGCTTTGCAAACAGGCGGACTCTGCAGGGCCGCGACCGCCCTCACCGCAAGCAGCTGAGCCGCCGGCAGACTCTCTGGATACCCAAGACCCCACCTCCCACCGGGAAAAGAGACGATCCGCCGGGCGCAGGCGCAGAGGCCACGCCCGGCCGCTGCGCCGCCAGCCAGGGCGGAAACGGCTACGGCTTCGCTCGGGGCGCATGCGCGGTTCCCCGAGTTTTTCGCGCGATAACAGTCGAAAAGGCGCTCGGGTCGACTTCCGGTAGGGGATCTGGCACCGGAGCGCAGGGCCTAGGGTGGAACGTTGGGCTGCTGAGCAAGCGGCGACACCTGGCCAGGGTCAGAGAGCCGAAGACAGCGGGCGCGCGGACGGGCAGGCCACAGCCCTGGCCCCCTGCAGGCCCCGCCATGGACCCGTTCCTGGTGCTGCTGCACTCGGTGTCGTCCAGCCTGTCGAGCAGCGAGCTGACCGAGCTCAAGTTCCTATGCCTCGGGCGCGTGGGCAAGCGCAAGCTGGAGCGCGTGCAGAGCGGCCTGGACCTCTTCTCCGTGCTGCTGGAGCAGAACGACCTGGAGCCCGGGCACACCGACCTCCTGCGCGAGCTGCTCGCCTCCCTGCGGCGCCACGACCTGCTGC
>NW_012115266.1:84448-91069 GCF_000951035.1 Colobus angolensis palliatus | reverse complement strand
GGGTGGCGGCCGGGGCCGCGCCTGGGGAAGAAGGTGGGCTCCGGGTCGGGGTCGGGCCGAGGGAGCCAGGGCCTGGTCGTCCGAATGTAGGTGCTGCGAGGCTCCTCCCGTTGGCCTCCAGGCGCCTCCCCTTTGCCGGGTTTGATTTGCGTGGGTTTTGTCCGTACAGCCCTGGCTTTGCAGATAGGAGAGCCAAAAACGCAGAAAAGTCACTTACTTAAGGTTGCAGGGCCTGGACACGCGCAGTTCTTTTTCTTCCACCCCATTCTGCCCGGGTAAATTAGAAAACTCACTGAAGAAAAGGTGAGGAGGAGTCAGAGAAGGTGCGGGGGAGGGGCAGAGGTTGGGTGAGCCTGCTCGCATCATTTCCCTTCTGTCTGGGAATATATCCAGGGAATGCCCTTCTCGGCTGTCTGAGAGTAACGCTGTCATTCAGTAACTCTTACCCAGGGACTTACAGTGTGCCGCTTACCCCTCTAACTGCCAAATACAATTTTCGCAGTAGCCCCGTGGCTGAGATACTGTTACCTGTCACTGTTCGCATTTTACGGAGGACAGGACCGTGGCTTGCTCACAGGTCAAGTGACTTGCGGAAATGCGCAGGCGATAACTAACAGAGCTAGGCTTGAACCAAGCAGTCCGGCCTCCGGATGGGTGGTGGTATCTCCTGCACTGCCACGCTGGTCAAGTTCATTGTGGAGTGGCTTCCTGTCCTGTTCTGGGTCACTCTCTCTACCCTCGCCTGTGGCTTTTGGCAGCTTCCAGGATACAAATGAGAAACCCTGAGTACAGCAATTTCTCAGCCCTACGCCCTTGTTCTCAGAGGCGGGAGAGGCTTGGGAGTGCACTGGGGACGCCTCTCAGAGGCGTTCAAACTGTGGCCTGGAGTCAACCGTTCAGTCACGAATCAGGGCATAAATGTGACACCATGGGTTTCACTCTATAAGAACTGGTGCCTGTTCAGGGCAGGATGGACAGAACATCCTGCCCTGACTGCCTGAAAACAGTCAAATCCAGATTTTAAAAAAATCAAAGTGCTGAACAAGCAAAACAGGACGGGATTCATGGATATTTAATGTCTGGAAAAACACTGATAAATTGCATTTTAAAGGCGGTCCACGAAACATAGCTGACATTTGAGATGTGTGTGTGCTTGGTTTATGTCGTTATGTAGTTAACTGTGTGCTGGAAGAAGTGCACCAGAACGTGAACAGTGGGTATAGGCAGGTTGGTAGTAGGTGATCTGCCTTCCTCCTTCCCAGAAGTTCAGCATAGCAGTTAAGGGTGGACTTTGGCACCGCACTGTCAGGGTTTCAGAACATGGCTCTGCCATCATCTAGCTACACGATCTCAGGAATGTTCATCAGCTTTCCTGTGCCTCAGTTTCCTCATCTGTACAGTCGTAACACAGTGCCCAGCCCACACGGCTATCAGAGCTGCAGGAACTGGTACACCTGCCAATGGTGTCTCAGAATTGCCAGGAGCGGTCCAAGCAGCACCCTGTCCTGCCTCTCCTTTCCTCTCTTCATGTTTCAGAAACGGCCTTTTATGGTCTTGTGACCAGCTCCCTGATCTCAGTGGTGATGTCAGCAGATGAGGAGTATGGTAGCCAGGGACTGAAGATTGGTGGTCAGTTGGGGCAGCTTTCAAAATAACAGTTGGAGTGCCTACTAGTTTCCTGTGATTGCCGTAACAAATGATCACAAATCTGGTGGCCTAAAGCAATAGAAATCTACCCCCTCAGTCTGGAGGTCGGAAAACTGAGCAAGCAGGGTACCACAGACCCGCACACCCTCTGAATGCTGTTGGGGAGGGTCTTTCCACGTCTCTTCCGCTTTGTGGTGGCTCCAGGCATTCTTTGACTTGTGGCCGCCTCACTCCAGGCTCTACACAGCCTTCCCTGTGTGTCTCCTACAAGGATGCCTGTCGCTGGTGCATCCAGGTCATCCAGGACGATCTCCGCTCAAGACCCTCAGCTTACCTTTGCAAAGACCCTTTTCCCAAAGAAGTTAACCTTCATGGTTTTAGCAATTTCACATGAACATCCCTTGAGGTGACATCATTCAACCTGCTATAGGGCAGGATGTGGGATCAACCCTATTTTCTTCCCTCCGACAACTCCCCAGCCCCTCCCTCAGTGTCTCCTGCCCTCCGTAGGTAGCTCTACTGCAACTTCCTTTGGCACTTGAGTCTTCAGTGGGCCACACCTCCTAGGATGGTATTGGAGAGCAGGGGGTTTGCCTGAGGTGGAATCAGGCCACTCTTGGGCATTTGGTGACAGCCCCTCTGCTGCCAGGCGACTCTAGCCTCTACGGAGGAGCTCGTGTAGGTGCCTCTGTCCGCTGAGCACTCGGCGTCAGTGCTGAAAGGCGCTGGGGAGGATTGTGGGGTTGCTTGTTTCCAAACCCCCGGTAAACCGTTCTGTTCTTTGCTTCTCAGACCTGTGTGCAGCATTTAACGTCATATGTGATAATGTGGGGAAAGACTGGAGAAGGCTGGCTCGTCAGCTCAAAGTCTCAGACACCAAGATCGACAGCATCGAGGACAGATACCCCCGCAACCTGACAGAGCGCGTGCGGGAGTCACTGAGAATCTGGAAGAACACAGAGAAGGAGAACGCGACGGTGGCCTGCCTGGTGGCGGCTCTCAGGGCCTGCCAGATGAACCTGGTGGCCGACCTGGTACAAGAGGTTCAGCAGGCCCGAGACCTCCAGAACAGGAGCGGGGCCATGTCCCCGATGTCATGGAACTCAGACGCATCCACCTCCGAAGCATCCTGATGGGCCGCTGCTCTGCCCTGGTGGACCGCAGGCATCGGCGCAGCCTGGAGTTCGGTTCTCTCCAGGAAGGTAGCCCAGCACTGTGAAGACCCAGCAGGAAGCCAGGCTGAGTGAGCCACAGACCAGCTGCTTCTGAACTCAAGCTGCGTTTATTGATGCCTCTCCTGCACCAGGCCGGGCTTGGGCCCTGCACAGGTATTTCCATTTCTTCCTCACTATCACTCTGAGCAAGATCCTGTTGTCTCCACTAAATGAGCTCCTATGGGAGTAGCTGGAAAGTTGGAACCGTGTCCAGCACAGAAGGAATCTGTGCAGATGAGCAGTCTCACTGTTACTCCACAGCGGAGGAGACCAGCTCAGAGGCCCAGGAACCGGAGCGAAGCAGGGAGGTGTGGGAGAACTGGGATCTGAACCCCCGCCATCCGGCACCACAGCCCGTACTCAACCACTGTGTCGTTCTGCTGCCCCCACAGTTGGCAGCAAGGCTGTTTTGTCCTGTTTCCTTGGAGGCCACCGCGGCAGACCTGGACACTAGGGTCAGGCGGGGTGGCGTGGCGGGGAGAGGCGTTGCTGGGGTCGGGATGGGGAGACCTGGTTGGCTGTGGTCCAGCTCTTGGCCCCTGCGTGAGTTGAGTCTCCTCTCTCAGACTGCTAAGGAGGGACGGTGATGGTTGCCAGGACGAATTGAGATAATATCTGTTCGGTGCTCATGAGTGATTGACACACAGCGCTCTCTTCCTTGTAAGGGTCATGGGTCCTGCAGTTCTACAGTTTCTTACCGTTTTGTATCAAAACCACTATCTTTATGATAACAGAATTGTCAAGGCAGCGGGATCTTGTGTCTTTAAAAAGCAGTCCTCTTGTTTCTAAGGTAATCCCGTTAAAACACTTGACTTTACAACTTCCATATTACAAGGAATTTTCCATTCCTGTTGGTGATTCTTTCATTTCGGATGTGCTGGATATTCCCAGTACCGCCAGTTTCAGGATCCCTGTCAAGGGCTCCAGCCTGGGATGGGGCGGCTGGATTTCCTGACAGCTCGCTAGCTGCTCATGAGCAGGGTCTGCCCTTAGCGAACGGTGGTCTCCTAGGGTAGCTTTGGCCGCTCTTAGAATTTCCCTGCCCCACCAGGAGAATCAGAATCAAAGCCAAGTGGCTGTTCTCTGTCCCAGCTCACCAGCTGTGACGTGGGAAAGTCCAGTGTGCCGTGCTGTAGGTGGGATCTCAGCCAAGGCCGCAGGACGCTGTCCCCGCTAAGCTGTGGACCCCGGCCTTTGAGCCCCTCCACACCGTCACGTGACACTTCCAGATGCCAGACACCTTGCTAGGAGCAAAGGCCGCAGCAGTGAATGGGACAGAAGTGGAGCCCCGCCCTGTTTGCCTCGGAAACCTAGCAGAAACAAGCTTTACCCCGTTCATCACTAGCTTGGGTGCCGCCGTGGAGCTGAGCTGGTTGCCATCCCAAAACGGCATGGCCTGACCTCCTACACACTGTGCACCCACGACCCGGCGCACGCCCGCTCTCAAGGCGCGGGTCAGGGCTGGTTCTGTAGAGAACAGACACGTCGCGCCTCACTGTCCCTAAGTGTGAGCAGCTTGGCTTTGGGGAAGAGATTTTCATGCGGTGAGTGGGAAAGTAATCTTTTTTTTTTTTTTTTTGAGATGGAGTCTCACTCCGTTGCCCAGGCTGGAGTACAGTGGCATAATCATGGCTCACTGCGACCTCCACTTCCCAGATTCAAAGGATTCTCCTGCCTCAGCCTCCCGTGTAGCTGGGATTACAGATGTGCACTACCACGCCCGGCTAATTTTTTGTAGTTTTAGTAGAGACAGGGTTTTACCATCTTGGCCCGGCTAGTCTCGATCCCCTGACATTAGGCGATCCACCCATCTCGGCCTACCAAAGTGCTGGGATTACAGGTGTGAGCCGTCGCACCCGGCCTGGGTTTGCATTCTCAGTAGTCCTGCCTGTCCTCCCTTCTGGGCCACCACTGTCCATGCCTAGGACAGGGGAGGTGGACCAGCCCCTGGCAGCAAAGCCACAGAGCATGGTGACACGCAGCAAACTTGCTCCCTGGGGAGAACTCGGCATGGACAAGAAACTGCCCCCAGAAGACGGGATTCAAAGCCAGGTAGAAACACCCATTTGTTCAGCCAACCCATCAATCCTTTCACCAAGCGGCTGCCATAACGGCGCTGGGCACTGCACTGAGGCTACCGCAGAGCAAGACAGGCAGCTGTCCTCAGGACCCAGAATGTTCTTCGCAAAACAAAAGGGAGCGGTGGAGAACACACATCCGAGGGTACAGAAAACGCAAATGCTTCTCTGGGCACTGCGGGACAGGTGATGGCGGCACGTATTTGATCATGGCAGTTATTTTCTGGATGATAAGCTCCGTATACTTTTTGTACTTCCCACATTTTCTTTCCCTTTTCTTTCTTTCTTTTTTTTTAATGAGATGGAGTTTTGTTCTTGTCGCCCAGGCTGGAGTGCAACGGTGCGATCTCAGCTCACTGCAACCTACGCCTCCCGCGTTCGAGCTTCTCCTGTCTCAGCCTCCTGGAGTAGCTGGGATTACAGGCACCTGCCACTATGCCTGGCAAATTGTTGTACTTTTAGTAGAGACAGAATTTCGCCATGTTGGCCAGGCTGGTCTCGAACTCCTGCTCTCAGGTGATCCACCCGCCTCGGCCTCCCAAAGTGCTGAGATTACAGGCGTGAACCACCATGCCTGGCCACTTTCCACATTTTCTATGATGTTTTTTTTCTCTTTTTCTTTTTTTTTTTTTGAGATAGAGTCTCACTGTGTCGCCCAGGCTGGAGTGCAGTGGTGTGATCTCGGCTCACAGCAAGCTCCACCTCCCAGGTTCACGCCATTCTCCTGCCTCAGCCTCCCGAGTAACTGGGACTACAGGCACCCACCATTATGCTCGGCTAATTTTTTTGTGTTTTTAGTAGAGACGGGGTTTCACTGTGTTAGCCAGGATGGTCTCGATCTCCTGACCTCATGATCCACCCACCTCTGCCTCCCAAAGTGCTGGGATTACAGACACAAGCCACTGCGCCCCACTTTATTTTTCATTTTTAAAAAATTGTCTGCCAGATACAGTAGTAGGTGTAACCTGAACCATTTGATGGGGCGTGTTCCCGAAGAGCAGGGGAGAACATGGGTGTCAGTCCTGGCTCAGTCCCTTCGGCCCCCATCCCTCTAAAAGGGGCCACTAGATAAATTTTAATTGCTTGCCAAAATCTGGGGCAACTTGCTTCTCAGCCTTCAAAAATAAGCAGTGAGGCTGGATGCAGTGGCTCAACTGTAATCCCAACACTTTGGGTGGCCAAGGTGGGTGGATCACTTGAGGTCAGGAGTTCAAGACCAGCCTGGCCAACATGGTGAAACCCTGTCTCTACCACAAAAATTAGCCAGGCATAGTGGCACGTGCCTGTAATCCCAGCTACCTGGGAGGCTGAGGCAGGAGAATCGCTTGAACCCGGTAGGCAAAAGCTGCAGTGAACAGAGATCGCACTTCTACACTCCAACCTGGGTGACAGAGCAAGACTCCATTTCAAAAAATAAAAATAAGCAGTGAGATTTCACCCAGAACCCCAGAGGCCAAGGCCCCAGGTCATTCTGTTGCCTCACTGCCCACAGAGCCCTTGAGCCCAACTTCTGCCTCTGGTCCTGAGATGTCGCTTCTCACCCCCCTGTCTCTGCAGCTGAGACGGGAGAGGCAGAGGCAGAGCGTTTGCCTGCCACTGACATGAAAGGCTGCTCCAAGGGGAAGGCGTTCTGGATCTTCAGAACCTCTCTGGGACAGGACAGCACCACCCCCCGACCCTAA
>NW_012115266.1:83977-84398 GCF_000951035.1 Colobus angolensis palliatus | reverse complement strand
TATTTTTCATTTTTAAAAAATTGTCTGCCAGATACAGTAGTAGGTGTAACCTGAACCATTTGATGGGGCGTGTTCCCGAAGAGCAGGGGAGAACATGGGTGTCAGTCCTGGCTCAGTCCCTTCGGCCCCCATCCCTCTAAAAGGGGCCACTAGATAAATTTTAATTGCTTGCCAAAATCTGGGGCAACTTGCTTCTCAGCCTTCAAAAATAAGCAGTGAGGCTGGATGCAGTGGCTCAACTGTAATCCCAACACTTTGGGTGGCCAAGGTGGGTGGATCACTTGAGGTCAGGAGTTCAAGACCAGCCTGGCCAACATGGTGAAACCCTGTCTCTACCACAAAAATTAGCCAGGTGTGGTGACACATGCCTGTAATCCTATCTACTCCAGAGGCTGAGGCAGGAGAATCCCATGAACCCAGG
>NW_012115266.1:69168-83647 GCF_000951035.1 Colobus angolensis palliatus | reverse complement strand
GTAACAGCCACCTCTTACGCTCTGACTCCTTTTGCCCCTGAGAAAGAAGAGAGAAGACAAAAGTCCAAAAGTCTGTGCTTTGCGGGGGACTTCAAGGGAATTTGATCAGGCGTTTCCTGAAACAAAGGGTCGACCCTCTGGTCTTCAGGTTCCCGCAGCCTCCCAGCTCCCTGCCTTTCTGTCTTCTGTTACACAGTGCCCCCTCCACACCACACTCACACTCGCTGTCAGATTCTCACGGCCACCCCTCTCCAGGCCTCACTCCCTGGCGCTCCTGAGACCACACCCCTCACAAAGGGTGCTTGCTGAAGTCACAGTCTGCTGCAGCTTTTTTGTTCTGTCGAATCTCTAGGGCACCTGACACCTTCCACGACCATTCTCTCCAGGAGCTCTTCTCCCCGCTCCCCGCTGTACTCCTCTCAGGCTCCCTCATGCTCTCCGCCAGCCCCAGCCTCACCCCTCCTCTAGGGAGCACAGCCCTTTCTTAACCTCACCCATCCTAGGTCCCTGGTACCTGCCAGGTATCTCTCTAGCCCAGATCTTGCTCTTGCCCCAGACCCCAGCAGCCTCGGGGCAGCCTCACAGTGGCTGCTACCGCAAACCACCACGTAGTTACCGCCTTAAGCAGCACAAATTTATCTTACGGTTCTGGAGGCCAGAGGTCCACAATGGCTCCTCCTGGAAGACCTAGACGAGAATTCACGTCGTGCCTTTTACATCTTCTAGAGGCTGCCTGCAATCTTTAACTCATGGCCCCTCCCTCCATCTTCAGGTCCACAGTCGAGCATCTTCCCATCTCTCTGACTCATTCTCCTGCTTCTCTCTTAACAAAAACTCTCGTGACTGCCTTGGGCCACCTGGATAACCCAGGATCCTCTTCCCATCTCAGCATCCTTAATTTAAACACATCTGCAGAATGTCTTTGTCATGTAAGGGAACATACTCACAGATCCCAGAGATTAGGACATGGGTACTGCCAGAGGCGTACAAGCCACACCTCACATTCAGCCTCCCTGCAGCCTGAGCCGCGTTCCATGCCTGACACCACCGTCTAGTCAGTCGTCCAAGCCACAAACCCTCCTTCCTCTCCCCACTGTCACCCTTTTCCGTCAATTAAAACTGAGCACTGGGCCAGGTACAGTGGCTCTCATCTGTAATCCCCACACTTTGGGAGGCTAAGGTGGGAGGATCACTTGAACCCAGGAGTTTTAAGGCCAGTCTGGCCAACATAGGGAAACCTCATCTCTAAAAAAAATAAAAATAAAAATAAATGTAGCTGGATGTGGTCTTGTGCACCTGTGCTCCCAGCTACTCGGGAGACTGAGGCAGGAGGATTGCTTGAGCCCAGGAGGATGAGGCTGCAGTGAGCCGTGATCACACCACTGCAATCCAGCCTGGATAACAGAGTAAGACCCTGTCTCAAAAAAATAAAAGCAAAACTGAGCACCAGGTCCTACACTTTGTAACTCACGAGGGTCTCTCCCCTCCACCTCTTCTGCCCCTTGCTGCCACCTCCACTCCCAGTGGGGTCTCAGCCCTTTCCACTGGACAACCACAGTAAGTGACCTCCCAATTCATCTCCCGCCTCTGCCACTGCCCCCTGCCCCCTCCACTCATCCAGCCTGTCTCCCGTCAGCAGCCAGAAATAAACTGAGTCCCCTGACTCTTCTTAGAAGCCGTGAGCTCTGCCACATTTTTTCGTCTTATAATTTTTTCCGTGATAATTAATCTGAGTCATCTTGCTGACTGCTTGCTAGCCATACAAATCCTGCGTGAACTGCAATTGGAATCAGACAGGCAAACATGACGTGGGGTACCCTATGCTCATGCCCGAGTGACCCGTCCCCCAGTGTCTGCTGAGATAAAGGCAAGACTTCTTTTTTACAGGGACATTTGCAATTGAAAGACACTTGCATCAAAGAAGCCCTTAGTTTCTGGAATCATTTACTAAGTTGAGACCCCGTGGCAAGAATCATGGATGCCAACCCCAGTAATGGTCACCAAGGAACAGAGGCCAATTCAACGTATGAATGGGGTCCTCATGGAAAGCCAAATGACGTATGATTTAAGTGTTTGAGGTGTGGCTCAAATAGAAAAAGAGTATCGTAGGCCATTGGAGTCACCCCAGGCACATGGCAAGCACAAGGCCTTCCAAACTCCCACGCCTCCTTGATGAGTCTGTAGACATGAAGCTACAATTGTGTTTCAGCAAAACAGCATCATATGTACTGTTTAGTGATTCAACAGAAGTCACTTCTGTTTCGAATAAATTAAAAATGCTGAGCCCGGCACAGTCGTTCACGCCTATAATCCCAGCACTTTGGGAGGCAGAGGTAGGAGATCTCTTGAAGCCAAGGGTTCAAAAGCCTGGGCTGCAAAGCAAGACTCCATCTCTAAAAAATAATAATAATAATTAATAAGGCCGGGTGTGGTGGCTCATACCTGTAATCTGAGCACTTTGGGAGGCCGAGGCGTGCAGATCATGTGAGGTCACTAGTTCAAGACCAGCCTGGCCAACATGGTGAAATCCCTTCTCTACTAAAGATACAAAACTAGCTGGGTGTGGTGGTACATGCCTGCAGACCCAGCTAATCGGGAGGTTGGGGCAGAAGAACTGCTTGAACCTGGAAGGGGGAGGTTGCAGTGAGCCAAGATCACGCCACTGCACTCCAGCCTGGGCAACAGAACAAAACTCTTTCTCAAAATAAAATAAAAAATAATAAAATAAAATAAATTAGCTGGCCAGAGTAGTATATTCCTGTAGTTCCAGCTACTCGGGAGGCTGAGGCAGGAGGATCACTTGAGCCCAGGAGTTCAAGGCTACAGTGAGCCATCATTGCGCCACTGTACTCCAGCCTGGGCAGCAGAGCAAGACCCTATCTCAAAAAACAAACAAAAGAAAGGAAAAAAGAATAATCATACCTGACGTTAAATATGTGATTAATCTAAATTCTACAAGTTTTTAGGCTTCTCTCTCCCTAATTTGCAATTTTATTGGCGATCTATAGTTTCCAAGGGCTAGACACATCGACTTACATTCCACATCTGGCTATACATTTGTGCCTATTGATGTTGCATTATTGAAACGAAAACCTGGTCATCACTAGGAGTCTGGGACAATGTTTTACTCCTGCCAAATCGGTTTCTGACTGGAGAAGCCCAGCTACAAAGTCCCCATGTCCCTCAGGATGAAATCTTAATCCACGCATCATCATGCATGGGACGGGGTACACAACTGTATGGAGCCCAGCCCAGTGCCACGTTCCCTCCACAGCAAGGCTCTCACCTCACGCCCTCCCACCCTCCCCCACAGCCCTTGCCCCCGCTGTTTCCTCTCCCTGCAGCCTTCCTCACTATCCACCCCAAGCCCCCCCAGCTCAGAAGACGTCCTTCTGATGCAGCCTTGCCCATGCACCCACTCTCACAGTGGGACCCCTGCACCCCCCACCCCTGTCCGGGTCCTGCTCCACCCAGCATGGCTCCCTGAGGGCCGCTTCCAGCACTTTCCAGCGGCTTCTGAGTGCAGGCTTATTCTGTGTTTGCTGAGTGAATTCATAAGTAAACAGCAGCGATCAAAGGCCCACTAGTGTCTCTCAGGGGCCTGAGTTCCTTGCAAGCAGGAAAACAAAAGATGCCTCCACCCCAGGGTTTCAGGTTCCTGGATTCCCCTTCAGCTTTCACTTTTGGTTGGGCTGGGAAGTCAGTCGGGCTGGGAAAGCACCAGCCCTGCAGTGGGCACGAGCAGGGCAAGAGAGCGTCTTCTCAGGGGAGCCAAGTATGCCCCTTGGTCTGTCACCCATGCATCATTTGCCCCTGTGCCCTGAGCCTCTGCTCCCCACCCCTGATCCACATACCCCTGCCCCGGTGCCCTTCATTCTGACCAGGCCCAGTGAGCTCCTTCTATAATTTTGCTAAAGAGCAGGCTGGTGCTTTAAGAAAAACCTGTTATGCATTTTTACTTTAATGTCCAGTTCACAGAAAAACTGGATGATACTTCTTTAACTTTAGGTAATATGTTTACACACAGAATTTTCTTTACAATTAACGTTTTAAAACTTGCTTAAACCTTCAAAACAATATACATTTTTTAACTTTTTAATGTAGGTAAAAATGTACATTCTTATGCCTCCTTATAATCCTTTTACCAAAGGTATATTTTACTTTTCTTATACACCTTGCACATAAACTGTTTTTTTTTTTCAATAGTTTTACATTCAGGAGGCCTAGTTACTTTTAAATTATACAACATTTTTGGCATAAATTCTTTTTTCATAACATTTTTCTTTTTCATGACTTTCGCAGACAATTCTTCGACATGCCTCAACTTTCTGGGTTATTACAAATATTTCTTTCTTTAAACAACCAGTTAATTTATTTCAGGACAAGAATTTACCATGCAACACTCTTTTTATATAAATTCCACCCCCTCTTTTTTTTTCCTTTTTTTCTCTCCTTAGGATACTTCTGAACTGGTGAGGGGTGCTTACAATGAGGTTTCCTCTAAAAGTTATTTGTTTTTACTTTGTTGTTGTTGTTAGCAGAGCCATTGCCGCTGCAGATTGAATGCATTTGGGCCATCCACAGGTTACTGGGTTAAGGATTTTTTATAGGAAGGCCTCAGTGCTTTTGGGATACACCCTCATTTACACTGACAACAAAGTGGTATTGGAGTGTTATGGGTTATGGAGAATACCTTCAATTATCAATTATAGGTTTTAAATTTACCTTGGCTTTTAAAGGAATGGGGTACACTTTTTTTTTCTTAACGACTTGTATATCTCTCTCTTTCTCTCTTTGACTTCGTCTCTCTCTGACTTTCCTTTTACCTCTGTCTCCTCCCCCTCTCTGCCTCTTTCTCTCTCTCTCTCTCTGTCTCTTTTCCTCTCTGTCTCTTTCCTTTCTCTCTCTCTGCTGGTCTTTCCCTGCCTCTGCCAGCCTCTTACGCTGCTGTTCTCTCAACCACTGTGTGTTGGGGGCGGGGGGTCTAAAACCGGCTGTAACCAAGTGTCTATGTACAGGAACTGGTCTAGGTTCCCTGGCTTACATGTCACCTTGTGCCATACCTTTGAAACAAGGGACCTGTCCAGGCTTCTTTCTAATGGCCAGCCTACCTCTAATGCTGGCCAGTCTATCTTACACAAAGTTTTAAGTTTTCCTGGTGTCATAGTACTCCATAGTCTCCCTTAAATTCTTTTTTGAAATTTTTCAACATAGTTCCTAGTAGGGTGGGCTTATTTGTGCCTGACCTATGCTTCTTCAAGACAAAACACCACGCTCACACCACAGGCACACCACAAAACAAAGAATGGGTTAAAAGGGCACACACACACTTTCGCAGTTTTCACCAAACCAAAATCAGAGTATCCAGAAATCCCAGCCGGGCCAAAACCAAAACCAAAGTATCAAGCAGTCCAAGTCAAGTCAAAAACAAAACCAAAGTGCCGGTACGGGCACCCCGTGGGTGATCGGCCACGCTTCACTCAAATGGAGTGGGCAAGTTCTTAAGGCCAGTCCTGTCAAGCGATTCAAACCAAGTCAAAACCAAACCAAAGTGCCGATAAAGGCACACTGTAGGTAATCAGGCAGTGCTTCCACTCAAATGGAGTGGGCAAGTTTCCAAGACCGGTCTTACCAAGTTGTAGATGTCCAGACTCCAAGTGCCTGTTCCTTCCCGGTGTTCAGCCACTGTGTTCATCCTCCACGGGGGCATGCCACACACTGCTCTGGCGAGGTGTCCTGCTGGGGCAAATGCCTACCCAGGAGCGCTGTCAGGATCCGCATCGCTCAGGCTGGTGGGAGTCTCCCGCAGGGATGTTCCACAGGGCAGGCTTAAGCTGCCTAAGGAGCTGCCTCAACCATCCGCCAATCACCTCGCTTCCCGGTCAGGGAACCAAGAAATGTAGCAGGACGAACCGCAGACAAAACTCCTCAGACACCAAGTTAAAGAAGGAAGGGGTTTATTCGGCGGGGGGGGGGCATCGACAAGACTGCTGTCTCAAGAGCCGGACTCCCCATGTGAGCAATTCCTGTCCCTTTTAAGGGCTCACAACTCTAAGGGGGTGTGTGTGAGAGGGTCGTGATCGATTGAGCAAGCAGGGGGTACCTGACTGGGGGCTACGTGCACCGGTAATTAGATCAGAACAAAACAGGATAGGGATTTTCACAGTGCTTTTCTGTACAATGTCTGTAATCTATAGATACCAGAACCGATTAGGTCAGGGGTCGATCTTTACCACCAGGGTGTGGCGCCGGTCTGTCTGCTTGTGGATTTCATTTCTGCCTTTTAGTTTTTACTACTTCTTTCTTTGGAGGCAGAAATTGGGCATAAGACGATATGAGGGGTGGTCTCCTCCCTTAAACAGGCTACATGCCCTCACTTAAAAGGCCTAAAGTGGGCCGGGCGTGGTGCCTCATGCCTATACTCCCGTTGGGAGGCGGAGGTGGGTGGATCACGAGGTCCGGAGATCAAGACCATCCTGGCTAACATGGTGAAACCCTATCTCTACTAAAAATACAAAAAATTAGCTGGGCGTGGTGGCGGGCATCTGTAGTCCCAGCTACTTGGGAGGCTGAGGCAGAAGAATGGTGTGAACCCGGGAGATGGAGCTTGCAGTGAGCCAAGAGGGCACCACTGCACTCCAGCCGGGGTGACAAAGCAAGACCCTGTCTCAAAAAAAAAAAAAGGCATAGAATGTCAAGCTGGATAAAAAGAGAAGACCCAACTGTTTGCTATCTTCAAGAGACCCATCTCTTGAGCCCACAGGTTCACAGTAAAGAGGATAGAGAACCAGAAATAAAGCCACACATTTATAACCATCCAATCTTCAACAAAATCAACAAAAACAAGCAAGGAGAGGAAAGAAGCTCCTATTCAATAAATGGTGCTTGGATAACTGGCTAGGCATATGCAGAAGAATGAAACTGGACCCTTGCCTTTCACCACATACAAAAATTAGAACAGACTAAAGATTTAACTGTAAGCCCTCAGACTACAAAAATCCTAGAGAAACTCTAAGAAATACCCTTCTGAACACCAGCCAGGGCAAATAATTAATGGCTAAGTCCTCAAAAGCAATTGCAACCAAAACAAAAATGATAAGTGGGACCTAATTAAATGAAAAAGCTTCTGCACTGCAAAGAAACTATCAACAGAATGAACAGACAGCCTACAGAATGGGAGAACATATTTGCAAACTAGGCATCCAACAAAGGTCTAATATCCAAAATCTATCAGGAACTTAACAAGAAAAAAAAATAATTCCATTGAAAAATGGGCAAAATACATAAACAAACACTTCTCAGAAGAAGACACATAAGCAGCCCACAAACACATGAAAAAATGCTTGTCATCACTAATCATCAGAGAAATGCAAATCAAAACCACAATGTCGCATCTGTAGTCCTAGTTACTCAGGAGGCTGAGGCAAAAGGATCACTGGAGCCCAGGAGGCAGAGTTTGCAGTGAGCCAAGATCACACCACTCCACTCCAGCCTGGGTGACAGCAAGACCCTTTCTAAAAATAAAATAACCTACAATGAGATACCATCTCATACAAGCCAGAGTGGCTATTATTAAAAAGTCAAAAAACAACAGATGGTGGCAAGGCTGTAGAGAAAAGGGAACGTTTACTTATACACTGTAAATGGGAATGTGAATATGTACATTAGTTGGGCCACTCTGGAAAGCAAAGGACTTCAAACAGAACTACCATTTGACGCGGCAATTGGATTGCTGGGGATATACCCAAAAGAAAATAAATTATTCTACAAAAAAGACACAAGCACTTGTATGTTCCTTGCAGCATTATTCACGATAGCAAAGGCATGGAATCAACCTAGGTACACAGCAGCGGTGGATTGGATACAGAAAATATGGTACACCAGCCCCAGTGGCTCACGCCTGTCATCCCAGCACTTTGGGAGGCCGAGGCGGGTGGATCACCTGAGGTCAGGAGTTCGAGAGCAGCCTGGCCAACATGGGGAAACCCCTTCTCCATTAAAAATACAAAAATTAGGTGGACTTGGTGGCATGTGCTTCTAATCCCAGATACTGGGGAGGGCTGAGGCAGGAGAATCACTTGAACCTGAGAGGCAGAGTTTGCAGTGAGCCGAGATTGCACCACTGCACTCCAGCCTGGGAGACAGAGCAAAACTCCATCTGAAGAAAACATACAAACAATTTAAGCCAGTTTGAGTTGAGCTTTCTGATATTTGCAGTGAAAGGCATCATAGTGCTACATGTGGAAATTTAAAACATGGTAAAATGGTGTTTCAAACGTATGAGAACAAATCATTAATGGGCTTGGCACAGTGGGGAAAATTGTGGCGTTCCTACCTCACTCCTTCTACCAAAATAAATCCCAAATGGATACAAGATATGAATGGAAAAAAGAAAAAGAAGCTGCAAACCTGGGAGAATTTCATTATAATCATGATCAGGAAGGAGAGGGCCGTGAAATAAAACCCTGACCAATTTGATTGCTTCAAAAACTAAAAATGGGCCGGGCGTGGTGGCTCACGCCCGCAATTCCAGCACTTTGGGAGGCCAAGGCGGGTGGACCACCTGAGGTCAGGAGTTCAAGACCACCCTGGCCAACATGGTGAAATCCTGTCTACTAAAAATACAAAAATTAAGTAGGCATGGTGGCAGAGATTGCAGTGAGTGGAGATTGTACCGTCGCACTCCGTCCTGGGCTACAAGAGCAAAACTCTCTCAAAAAAAAAAAAAAAAAAAAATTGTTGTAAACAAATTTGAGAGGCGGATAACCCCCTGTGTTCCCATTTTATAGTGAAAGAAACGAAATGTCGGTTACAGAGCTTCCCCAAATCATTCGTTCGTTCACTTTTTGACAAGTATTTATTGAGCACCTACTAAGTGATAAACGTAGCCAGGACCAGAGGGATGTCCCTGCTTTCGTGGAGTTCCCATTCTAGCAGGAGAACAGACTTAAGTCCAGTAACCACACAAACAGAAGTGATTACACTCGGGCTATATAGGGCCTGGCCACAGGTGGGCGAACAAGGACAGCTTCTCTGAGGAAAGATGGTGGTGGCAGTCAGCCAGTTGGAAAGGGCTGGGATAAAGTGCCTTCTTGGCAGGGGGCCAGGCTGTATGGGGGACAGCCTGTACACAGCCTGGAACCAGGAGGGAACAGGACTCCTAGAAGGAACTGAAGGGCCAAGGTGGCCGAGGGCTGGGGCGAGGCTTGGGTGGGGCGGCATAGCAGCGGAGGTTGGAGGGCAAAGGTCCCTCTGTCGTTCTAAGATTCGAGGAAGGAGGGGCCTACCCATCCGTTGGGATGCCCTGCCCGTGTCTAAGAAATGCGCCAGGCTCCAGGCCAACCTTGTGTGCCAGCCTCCTTTGCAGCTTGAGCTGGCCGGAGGCCCCGGGGCCCAGACAGGGTCGGTGACACAATCAAGCTCGTTTCCCAGGCTGGCAGCAGAGATGTCAGGTTTCTGAACATGCAGAGGTGCTGTATTGGCATTTGGTGGCCGGCCCCCGTGGCCGAGGCAGCTCACTTGTCCTTCCGAGGCCTGCCAGCTGCCTACTGTCCTTTGACCACTTGCTTTTCTGCTTAAACAGCTTCCAGCCCTGTTCTGTTTTGTCTTCTGGTTCTGTTTTGCACCTAGAGCCTGTATGAGCTTGGTTTTGTCCCAAGGGCCAGGACAGGGCCCTAAAGAAGTCCAGGCAGGGAGGTCAGATTTGCATTTTTCAAGCCTCAGCCACGGGGTAGGCTGCAGGGAGCAAGGGAGGATGGGGGAAGCCAGGTTAGGAGGCCTCTGGAATGGCCGAGGGGTGGGGGGATGGTGGCAGAAGGAGGGGCGTAGGGCAGTTTGAAGCGAGGGCATGCATTTGAGGGGTGTTGGGGGCTTGGCATGAGTGTGGGGCATGGACAGTGGGGTTGGCATGAAGGAGGCTGAGAGGAGGGGACACAGACCATGTTCAGGGTGAGGACAGAGCTACAAAGGTGATGGCCTGGTTTTGATCAACCCTGAAGGTGAGGTTCCCCAGGAGGTGTCTGGGGGCAAGGGGGTGTGTCCTAGGGTCTGGAGGAGAATTCCCTGAGTGTGGGAATGTCTGGCCAGGGAGAGCTGGGCAGACCCCATGAGGGCTTTTCAGGGCAAGGACAGGGGGATGAGGTATTGAGGGCTGGACAGTGACAGCTCAGGAATCAAGCCCTGCACCCGCTCCACGCACACATGCAGCTTCAGTTTCAAAACACGCGCGGAAGGGATCTTTTGGAAACAGGTCCAGACTGCAGACACCCAGGTCCCTCCACCAGGGAGTCCCACTCAGCCCCAGGTGGAGCTCAGGAATGACTCCACCACTGCTCCAAGCAAAAGGATGATTTCGTCTTCAGCTGGTACGCACTGCTAATTGCTCTATCTCATCTTCCCAACCAGATTGTTCAGGACAGATACTGTAACTCCTCTTTGATCTCAAGATTGCTGGTGAAAAGCAGGTTTTACAGACCAGGGCCACAGGGGACGCCTCCTGCAGAGACTCCAGGTGGCGCCCAGGCTCCGAGATGACCATTGTCACCTTTTAACCCCCAGACTTGGACCCCTGAGGGCACACAGTGTGTTCCCCTGGGGAAGTGGGTGGTCTGCTGGTGAACTGAATGCCCAGAAGAGCTGAGCCCCAGATTTAAAACCTGCCCAGTGGCCAGGCGCATTGACTCAGGCCTAGAATGTGAGCACTTTGAGAGGCAGAGGCAGGCGGAACACTTGAGGTCAGGAGTTCAAGACCAGCCTGGCCAACATGGCGAAACCTCGTCTCTACTAAAAATACAAAAAGTAGCCAGGTATGGTGGTGGGCATCTGTAGTCCCAGTCTCTCGGGAGGCTGAGGCAGAAGAATGGCCAAGATTGCGCCAATGAACTCCGGCCTGGGCGACAGCATGAGACTCTGTCTCAAAAAATAAAACAAAACCTGCCCCGCCCCTCCATACACCACGGAATATGACCCAGCCATAAAAAGAAGGAAATCCTGCCTTTGCTGCACCATGGACGGAGCTGGAGGCCATTACCCTAAGTGAAGTGACACAGAACCGGAAAGCCAAAGCCGCCTATTCTTACTTATAAGCAGGCGTTAAGCATTGGGTACGTGTGGACACACAGAGGTACACTGCAGGCTGCAGAAGGTGGAAGGGCAGGACGTGCCTCATTACTCCTCTCTAGCATCAACGGCAACACAGATCTGGAACCAGGATGCCTTATGTCTCCCTAAAATGTATAAAAGCAAACTATACCTTGACCACCTTGGGCCCATGTTGTCAGGACTCCCTGAGGCTGCCACAGGCACGTCTTTAACCTTGGCAAAATAAACTTTCTAAACCGATCGAGACCTGTTCAGATGCTTTTTGGTTTACAGGTGCTACTTGGGGATTTGAGTTCTTATTTATCCTGAGATACTAATGCAATATCCCCATGCTTTTCGGGACTGGGAGGAAGGAGAGGACCCAAGGATGAATACAATGCAGTTCCAGACCTTAAGGAGTTCCTAATGGGAGAGACAAACAGGGAAATAATTCCACATGAAAACAAACTGAGTCCTGAGAGCTGAAGTGATTTATCAAGTCACAAGGTGCAGCTAGGACTTCAACCCAAGGCTCCTGACTCCCAGGCCCATAGGGTTTCCGGCACACCAAACCGCCTTTCCAGAGAGGGGGTCCTTTGAGTTGGTTTCCTAGGACGAGGAGGAGTTCATCAGGCAGCAAGCAGCTCAGACACAGGGAACAGCAAGTGCTAAGTCCAGGGTCACAGAATCAGAGGCACCTCCCAGAGGCAGCAAGCTCTTAGCAAGCTGGTTCCAGGAAGACTCAGGAGAGGATTTAGAGCCTGGAGGAAGGGCCGGGATTTTATCTTTTAAACACCAAGGAGCGGGCAGGCTGGGCGTGGTGGCTCAATCCTGTAATCCCAACACTTTGAGAGGCCGAGACAAGAGGACTGCTGGATCCCAGGAATTTGAGAACAGCCTGGGTAACATGGTGATGCCCTGTCTCTATGAAAAATTTTAAAATTAGCTGGCATGGTGGTGCACATCTGTAGTCCCAGCTACTCGGGATAGAAGGATCCCGGGTTCTTAATGATTACAGAACCTCCTTGCCAGCCCTGGAAAGCTTTCATCATGGTTGCCTTTGTATGAGAAAAATAAACTTCTCTCATTGAAGCCACTGTGATTTGGAGACTTCAAACACCTACATAAAGCTAACCTTGATTGAAACAGTATCACTTGGAATAATCAGGAGGTGGCTATGAAAAGGAATGCAATAAAAACGTGACATTCTGAAACTCATCATACACTCCACCGCCTTCCAGACTCTGAACCTGAGGGCTACTCACTTTGTTTAAGAAGACATTAGTCATCACTAGCCCAAGATGAGATCTCACTTTGTTCAGAGGGACTGACCCACCATTGAAAAGGGAAAGACGTACTCACCGCGTGACTCAACACCACTCAGTGCCAAGTTCCTCACCTCACCACTGACTAGAGTCACTGACTGTTACACCTGCAGGCTGAACGCACCTCCCCAGGATGCAGTGTGAGTCCTCAGCATCCCAGGGAGGTTAGTGTCCTCCTGAGGAGCTCCAGCCTAGGAGGTGCCTCCACGTCCAGTCTGGAGCCACCTCCCCACTCCCGCTCCCCAGGGCCCAACACGTTCAGCCGTCATGAGTGTCCCAGCTAGAGTCAACCAGCAGAGGACGTTTAGTGCCTCCCTGTGCCTGCAGAGATGCTCCCCACCCTCGGGAATTCCAATGCCCGCTTCTCTCTCCTGCTGCACTCCTACTCGTTGCCTATCTCTGTTCAGATGCCCCCGCGGATCACCATTCAGTAGACATTTACCAGGCACTCCCTGTTCGGGGGTGAGTGTTGGCTATGGAGTTAGCCGCCAGGAGCCTGCCTCCTGCTGACTGGGCAATCTGGGCAAGTTATTTAGTTTCTCCGCCTCAGTTCTTCTTATCCGTAAAATGGGGATAGGAATGGCACCTTCCTCAAGGGTGTTGGTGAGGGTTAGACCAGTTGATATGCTAAGTGCTTAGAACTCATTAACCCCCGGGGACGTCTCAGCTGCTGCTGCTGTCTGTCAGTCTAGGAGGCCAAGGGATCTGCTTTCATGGAGGGATGGAGTGACCGTCTAAAACCCGCTGCAGATAGAGCTTCGGCTTCAGCCTCTGTATTAAGCGTGACCCATGGGGGTATGGGTTGGATGTGGTCGACTTACTTTTTTACTGGCTTCCTCCCAACATGACAGCCTGAGGGCAGCTACATTGCCCACTTGGTGGCCTGTGAGTCACAAACTCACCCAGATTCAAAAGGAGGAGAATTAGACTCCAGACTTTCTGTTTTTGTTTTTGTTTTTGAGACGGGGTCTCGCTCTGTCATCCAGGCTGGACTGCAGTGCTGCGATCTCAGCTCATTGCAGCCTCCGCCTCCTCACACCTGGCTAATTTTTGTATTTTTGGTAGAGACAGGGTTTCACTGCGTTGTCCAGGCTGTAAACTCTAGACTTTGATGGGGCAGTGGAAAGGTGGGAAAGTGGAAAGGTGGAAAGTGGAAGGGTATATAGGACAGGAGGCACTGCTGCAGCCACCTTTTGGGAGATACAGTCCACCACAGATGATAGCTGTGCTCACGTCCGCTGGGAGGGTTATGGGTGTGAAGCAACTGGAATATCCTTTTTTGTTTTTTGTTTTTTTTTAAAGAGATGGGGTCTTACCCTGTCACCCAGCCTGGAGTGCAGTGGTGCAATCATGGCTCACTGCAGCCTCGATCTCCTGGGGTCAAGCAATCCTCCTTCCTCAGCCTCCCAGATAGCCGGGCTTGAGCCACCACATCTGGTGCCTGGAATATCTTACCTGCCCATAAGGGATCTCTGTGGTGACCACAGCTGCACCATTGCAGGTTGGTTGACCACATCTGTCCCTTCTCTTCCTATCCCACCTCGGTGCAAGTCGCACCCTGTTTATGGTCCACAGGAATCAGCTCACAGGAGACAGTTGGACAAGCCAAGAATCCATTGGTCCACATGGGGTGGCCAACCATTAGGCAGAGAGCAGTGAATGGAGCACTGAGCCCAGGCCAGGTGAGCGGGTGGAGGCACCTGGGACCAGCACAGGATGTTACATAGGAGCTGGGCATTCAGAAGGGGCCTCGCCATTAAGCCGAGTGAGCCCGTGGGGCCACACGCCCCCACCTCCTCCAGGAGGGAGGGATACATCATCAGCGTGGAGCCTGGGAACCCTAGCAGCCTATTCCAGATCCTGCCAGAGCCTGACCACTTGATTTCATCTCCCTTCCAAAGTAGTGGCACTTAATTAAGAATTTCTAGGTCAGGCGCAGTGGCTCACATCCATCATCCCAGCGCTCTGGGAAGCTGAGACAGAAGAAAAAACTGGAGGCCATGAGTTCAAGACCAGCTTGGGCAACATAATGAGACCTACCCCGTCTCTACCAAAAAAAAAAAAATTGTTTTTTT
>NW_012115266.1:67981-68308 GCF_000951035.1 Colobus angolensis palliatus | reverse complement strand
TCTCCAGAATTCTGTTCCATCTTCCCAAACGGAAACTCTATCTCCATTAAACACTCCCCATTCCCCCGTCCCTGAAACGTGACAACCACCAGCTTCTTTCTGTCTCTGTGAATCTGACTACTCTAGACACCTCGTGTAGGTTGAATCTTACAGTACAGTCAGACCCTCATGTCTATGTGTCCCAAATCCATGGATTCAAGCACCCACAGATTAAAAATATTCTCAGGCCAGCCACGGTGGTATACACCTATAATCCCAGCACTTTCAGAGGCTGAGGTGGGAGAGTCACTTGAGCCCAGGAGCTCAAGACCCCGTCTCTACAAAAAA
>NW_012115266.1:62054-63416 GCF_000951035.1 Colobus angolensis palliatus | reverse complement strand
CTCCTGCCTCAGCCTCCCAAAGTGCTAGGGATTACAGATGTAAGCCAGTGCATCTGGCCCCTCTTTACTCTCCTGAAATGAAATGTCTAGAATGATCTAGAACGCTGCCCTGCCCTCTGCCAGTAGACATCCAGTAGAACCCACCATGACAAGCAGGCCCCCATTCCGCATTTCCAGAACGTTCTCTAACTGTCATGCAGTGTGACCCCCAGACCACACTGAAAACCACTTTCCCAAATGAAGTTTTTTCCTAAGGAGCCCAGAGGACTTTGTTCCTCATTATCTTCCTCAAGTCTTAGGCCCCGACATCCGTATAAAGAGTCTTCCTTGCCGGTAAATAGCATGTGCAAAAGGCTTCCATGGGCGGCCCACCAGCCCTACAACCAACCTTGGCTTTGGCTCGGCTGGGAACCCACCCACAATTTCCCCTCTATCATCAGTGACCACTCTCATTTCAAAGATGTGGAAAGTAAAGTTCAGAAACAGATGAAGACGTCGGGACCGACATATCCTGCATGCCTTCTAGGTGTACACGCAGTGTGTCTTTACTGCTCCCAGCATCCTGAGAGAGTAGACATCATCCTGGGTAGAGAAGACATCATCCCATTTTTACGGAGGTAAAAATTGAGGCTGAGCATGGTGGCTGACGCCTGTGGTCCCAGGCACAGCCACCTCGACTTTGGGAGGTCGAGGCAGGCAGATCTCCTGAGGTCAGGAGTTTGAGACCAGCCTGGTCAACATGGTGAAACCCATCTCTAGTAAAACTACAAAAATTAGCCGGGTGTGTCGGCTGATGCCTGTAATCTTGGGAGGCTGGGAGGCTGAGGCAGGAAAAGAGCTTGAACCCGGGAGGCAGAGGTTGCAGTGAGCCGAAACCACACCACTGCACCACTGCCCTCCAGCCTGGACGGCACAGTGAGACTCCATCTCAAAAAAAAAAAAAAAAAATTGAGTAGCAGGGCACCAAGGACCTTTTCTCTGGGTCACAAAGCTATTGGGTGGCAAAATGAGAACCAGGAGGTAGGACTCCTAATTCTAAGCCACTACCCGCTACTGCCTCTGTGATGAAGGATAGAGGGGCTGGGATCCACTCTCCCCACAGCAGCTGCGATCGAATCAGAAAGCAGGCTGCGCACCCGGATGCTGGGAGTCAGTGCTCAGAGGAGGAAGAGGAGGCCGTGGCGCACAGGGCAGTCACCGCAGTCCTGGCACAGCCGGGTCTCTGCCGTGCACTGCCACAGCCCATCTGGCTCAGTTCATGGCCAGGAAGGCATGTTCCTTCCATGAGCAGGACGTGAATTTTTTTTTTTTTTTTTTTTTGAGACGGAGTCTCACTCTGTTGCCCAGGCTGGAGTGCAGTGG
>NW_012115266.1:58084-60352 GCF_000951035.1 Colobus angolensis palliatus | reverse complement strand
AAAATAAAATGCTGTACCATGTGCAGGTAAAATTTATTTTTAAATTTTATTAAAATAAAAATTACCAAGGTAATGAGACTTAGAAAGAGGGAAAATATTAATATCTTACTCCAGGGGCTTCTACGAGGATGAAGGGAGGCAACCCTGTCAAGTGCGGGGCCTGGGGCCCGGCAAAGAAGTGCCCACTAAACTGCAGCCATCGTCAAAATGCTGCCTTCTCTGAGGCTTTGAGGAGCCTCCCGCAGGTAAACCTGGTCCTCACCCCCACTGGAGTGTGATGGTGCCTTTGTTTGTACTATGTCATTTACTCACCTCCCCATCCACCTACCTGTCCTCCGTCTGTCCACCTGCCCACCCAGCCATCGCTCATTCTTCCACCCGCTCATGGATTACTTATTGCAAACCACCTTAGCCCATTTTGTGCTGCTATAACAGAAGAGCATAGACAGGGTAATTTATTTATTTTTATTTTTATTTATTTATTTATTAAGACAGAGCCTTGCTCTGTCATCCAGGCTGAAATGCAGTGGCGTGATCTCGGCTCGCTGCAACCTCCACCTCCCAGGTTCAAGTGATTCTCCTGCCTCAGCCTCCCTCGTAGCTGGAATTATAGGCATGCACCCCCACGCCTGGCTAATTGTTGTATTTGTAATAGAAATGGGGTTCCACCATGTTGACCAGGTTTGTCTCAAACTCCTGACCTCAAGTGATCCCCCCACCTCAGCCTCCCAAAGTGCTGGGATTACAGATGTGAGCCACTGTGCCAGGCCAAGGTAATTTATAACGAACTGAAATTTATTGGCTCACAGTTCTGGAGGCTGAGAAGTCAAGGGGCCACATCTGGCAAAGGCTTTCTTGCTGCATCATCCCATGGCAGAAAGCCTGAAAGAGGGTAGGGAGTGGGGCAAGAGGGAGTCAAACTAGTCCTTTTATAAGGAACCCACTCCCCAGTGATGGCATTAATTTATTCAGGAAGGCAGTACCCCCATGGCCCAAATACTACCCCCCGTTAGGCCCACCTCCCAACACTGTCACATTGGGGATGGAGTTTCCAGCACATGAACTTTGGGGGACACATTGAAATCACGGCACACAGCTGCCATGTGCCAGCTCTTCTGCCAGGTGGATAAGAGAGAATGATACAACAGTTCCAATCTTTCCCCTCTTACAGGTTTTTGCTGGGTAAGAGAGAGAGGACCCCCCGTGGAAAGGGAAAGTATTTGCTACACAATGTACAAGCTTTGTAGATTATATGCAGAGTACATGTGCTCCATAGAGCAGGTGGCACGAGCAAAGGATTTGCAGAGAAGGGACGTCACGTTGAGACCTGAAGATGGTCCTGGCAGATGAAGGCAGAGGAGTGGACATTCCATGGGCAAGGCAGGAGGTAAGAAGGTGTGTAGAGAAGATAAGAACAGCCGGAATGTGGAGTTCCGTGTTGAGAGCAGCGAGGGGCTGGAGAGGTGACCAAGGATCTCATAGATTATGTAAGGAATGTGATCCTTGTCCCAGGAGCAGGCTTCAGAGGGCTTCTAGCAAGGGAGGGACATGAGAAGGTTCTGGCGTTGGAGAGAGAACTCTGACTGCACTGTGGTCACCAGGTTGAAGTGGACAGGATTGGGTTTGGTGGTGATGGTGTGTGGAAGCCATCCGGCAAAGCTGGAGCAGAGATTCCCCAGGCAGGGGGGGTGCTGGGGGTCTGCAGCAGAGCATGGAAGTGGGAGCAGAGAATGGGGAAGGTCAGAAGATTCCCCCGATCTTTTTTTTTTTTTGAGATGGAGTCTCGCTCTATCACCCAGGCTGGAGTGCAGTGGTGCCATCACGGCTCACTGCAACCTCCACCTCCTGGGTTCAAGCAGTTCTCCTGCCTCAGCCTCCCAAAGTGCTAGGGATTACAGATGTAAGCCAGTGCATCTGGCCCCTCTTTACTCTCCTGAAATGAAATGTCTAGAATGATCTAGAACGCTGCCCTGCCCTCTGCCAGTAGACATCCAGTAGAACCCACCATGACAAGCAGGCCCCCATTCCGCATTTCCAGAACGTTCTCTAACTGTCATGCAGTGTGACCCCCAGACCACACTGAAAACCACTTTCCCAAATGAAGTTTTTTCCTAAGGAGCCCAGAGGACTTTGTTCCTCATTATCTTCCTCAAGTCTTAGGCCCCGACATCCGTATAAAGAGTCTTCCTTGCCGGTAAATAGCATGTGCAAAAGGCTTCCATGGGCGGCCCACCAGCCCTACAACCAACCTTGGCTTTGGCTCGGCTG
>NW_012115266.1:49719-58034 GCF_000951035.1 Colobus angolensis palliatus | reverse complement strand
CCTCCCAAATAGCTGGGATTACAGCCACCACCACACCCAGCTAATTTTTGTATTTTTGGTAGAGACAGGGTTTTACTGTGTTGGCCAGGCTGGTCTCGAACTCCTGACCTTGTGATTCGCCCGTCTTGGCCTCCCGAAGTGCTGGGATTACAGGCGTGAGCCACCGCGCCCGGCCTCCCCCCAACTTTTTATCAGAAAAATTTTTACCTTCCTGAAAAGTTGAAAGACCAGTACCACAAACACACCTGCCTCTACCCAGACTCAACACTCTAATGTCTCCAGCTTTGCTCTCTCAAGACATAGCGAAGTGGGTGGATTTTCTTTTTCTGTACCATTTGGAAGTCAGTGTCAGACATGGACATCAGCTTCACCCTGAGACCCTCAGCTGCATCTCCTGAGAATGAGGGCATTTTTCTCCTGAATCGCAGAACCAGTATCTCACCACGGAAACCCAAGAGGGGTGACGGCTGCTGCCCAGTTTGTGTCCAGATTGTCCCGAGTGTTCCAGGATGGCCTTTCATGGTTGGGCTTTTGTTTTGAGAGCCGGGGTCCCATCAAGATCCCAGGGTCACATTTGGTTGTCTCTTTAGTCTCTAAGGAAGACTCTGGAGGTGGAATGTGCAGGGCTTGATGAGTCACTGGGTTTCAGGGGTGGAGGGCAGGGAGGATCCGGGCGATGACCGGGTTCTGGTTTGGGCAGCCGGTGGTGCAATCCTTGGCATGAGGAATTCTGGAGAGGGAACAGATGTCAGGGAGAGTGGGTTTTGGAAGGGCCGAGTGTGAGGAATTGTCTGGCTGTCAGGTGGGAAGCTCAGGAGATGGTGGCGAGATACAGTGAGGGCTGTGTTAGCTTCCTTGGGCTGCCAAACAAATGACCGGAGTTGGGGTGGCTTAAAGCAACAGAAATGTGCTTTCTCTTAGCTCTGGAGGCTGGAAATCCAAAATCTATGTGTCAGCAGAGTCCTGCTTTTCCCAAGGGCTCAAGGGAAGAATCCTTCCTTGTCTCTTCCAGCTCCTGTTGGTTTTCAGCAATCCTTGGCGACGCCTCCAGTCTCTGCCTCTGTTTCGGCACATGGCCACCTTTCCTCTTGTAGTTCACGTAGCCCTCTTATAAGGACACCAGTCATTAGGTTTAGGGCATACCCTCCTGCACTGTGACCTCATCTTAATTTAACCAATTACATCAGGAAAGACCCTGTTTCCAAATAAGCTCGCATCCTGAAGTTCCTGGTGGACACCGAATTTGGGTGGCACCTTATCCAACTCAGTATACGGTCAGCAGCATCTAAATGGTGATGGAGACAGCAGGAATGGCTGTAACTGGCCAGGGAGAGCAGATAGAGGGGGAGGAGAGGGAAGGAGGGGAAGGGGCCCTAGAAAAGAACCAAGGGGGCCGGGTGCAGTGGCTCATGCCTGTAGTTCCAGCACTTTGGGAGGCCAAGGCAGGTGGATCACCTGAGTCAGAAGTTCGAGACAAGCCTGGCCACATAGTGAAACCCTATGTGGTTTTCAAAATTACAAAATACAAAAATTAGCCGGGCGTGGTGGTGGGTGTCTGTAATCCCAGCTACTCAGGAGGCTGAGGCAGGAGAATCGCTTGAACCAGGAGGCAGAGGTGACAGGGAGCTGAGATCGTGCCATTGCACTCCAGCCTGGGTGACAAGAGTGAGACTCCATCTAAAAAAAAAAAAAAAAAGGAAAGAACCAGGGGGCTTAGTCACAGTCTGGAAGGGAGGAGGGTGTGGGCTCTACAGGGTCAAGTGTTGTGGGGTGTCAAGTAGAGAAGGGCTGAGCCACATGCAGCCTCTGGATTCCACAATGAGCTGGCCGGAGACTTTGGCAAGAGCAGTGTCAGGAGACCGCTTGGGGAAAACCCAGACTGCATGGAATTTTGTTTTTACATTTCAGACCCTGGCCTCATAGACCTCTTTTTTATTTGTTTGGTTTTTGAGACAGAATCTCGCTCTGACACCCCGGCTGGAGTGCAGTGGTGCCATCTTGGCTCACTGCAACCTCTGCCTTTTGGGTTCAAGCAATTCTTACGTCCCAGACTCGTGGGTAGCTGGGACTACAGAGGTGCACCATCACACCTGGCTAATTTTTGTATTTTTAGTAGAGGCGGGGTTTCATTATGTTGGCCAGGCTGGTCTCAAACTCCCGGCCTCAAGTGATTCGCCCGCCTCGGCCTCCCAAAGTGTTGGGATTACAGATGTGAGCCACGGGGCCCCACCCTCGTAGGCCTCTTGAAGGCAAGTGGAATAAGTGGCTCTTCTTACATATTTATCTTGCTTGTTGTCAGTTCTTCCGTCGGGCTGTAAGCCCCTCCAGATTAGGCGCTAGATTAGATTTTGTTCCCTGTAACTCTCCCAGACCCCTGTAGGACCCGTGGCCTCCTGTGAGCATCAGCACTCACAGCCCCAGCATGCCTGCCCTGGACTGTGCTGAGAGAGGGTTCCTTATAGGATAGGAAGATACCAATTTCAGCTGCAACTATTGACCCTTTTTTGTGTGACTTCACGTACGTGGATTTGCTCATTGAACCCTAACCCTAACCTCTAGTAGTAGGAGAGTACTATACTACTAAAATACCACAGGAGTACCATTGTTACTCCAACATAGCAGGTGAGGTAACCAAGGCATAGAGAGGTCAAGTCGCACAGGAAGTGAGGGAGCCAGGATCCAGACTCGGTGATCTGACTCCGGAGAGCACAGTGCCTTGCAGAGCACAGGGCTTCACGTTGACCATTGAATGGGTTCCAAGGTCATCAGCAGATGTCAGGTGGACTTGTGGATGTGCTCCTCGAGCTCCCTGGAGTTCTTCTGGGTCTGACCTCACCTGGGGCCTGGCTACACGCTGTTCTTTCCTTCCTGGGATAAAGAGCAAACACCCTGAGCACTGTGCGCCATCAGAAGGGCAGGTGCAGGCCCAGAGCAGGGGGCTTCCAAACTAAGCATGATCATGCTCCCCACAGAGCCCCTGCAGACTGGAGACTTTGACCCCACAGGTCACTCGCAGCCTGCCCACCACTTTCTCACCTCCCCTTTCACGTCTCAGGTGTGCTGCTTTCAGCTGAAAGCCCCAGAGGGACCACGCCTAGCCCTTCCTGGCTCAGCTGCCCCATCGTGGTGAGGTTTTCTGGTTTATTTTTTCAGTTGTTATTAGAGGTCTTCGTTATCTTTCTCGTGAGTGACTAAAGCCTATTATCCCTAGGCAAGTTCCTGCCTGGCAGGTGGGTGGGAGCCTCCAGTGTCTGCATCTTCTCCCACACCACCCCCGGAGCCTGAGCTCACACAGCTGGGGTGGGGAAGAACCTGCCTGTGGCCCATGGGAAAGCTGGGGAAGGAGGGGAGGCTTCTGTCCATGCTGAGGGGGCAGCTGCCGTGCCAGCCTGGCCAGGGGGCTCTTCTCTGCTGTTCTCTAGGTGTCCTGGAGACCACAGGCTGCTCCCAAAGAGAAAGGGATGGGACAAAGGGATGTCCTTCTTCCCTCTTGCAAAACTTCTTGCACCTGAGGTAGAGTAAATCTGAGCTCCCCCCTACCCCAGATCTTTGGGAAGAAGGTAAGGGACCCATGCCAGGTGCAGTGTCTCACACCTGTAATCCCGGCACTTTGGGAGGCTGAGGGGGGCAGATCACTTGAGGTCAGGAGTTCGAGACCAGCCTGGCCAAAATGGTGAACCCTTGACTCTACTAAAAATGCAAAAATTAGCCGGGTGTGGTGGGGCACGTCTGCAATCCCAGTTACTAGGGAGGCTGAGGCAGGAGAATTGCTTGAACCAGGAGGTGGAGGTTGCAGTGAGCTGAGATTGAGCCACGGCACTCCAGCCTGGCGATAGAGCAAGACTCCATCTAAAAAAAAAAAAAAAGAAGGGAAGGGACCCTGTATTAGGCCAATCTCACACTGCTGTGAAGAACTACCTGAGACTGGGTAATTTATGAAGAAAAGAAGTTTTAAATGACTCACAGTTCCACAGGCCTCAGGAAACTTACAGTTATGGCAGAAGGTGAAGGGGAAGCAGGCACATCTTTACAAGGTGGCAGGAGAGAGAGAGAGCAAAGGGGGAAGTGCCACACACTTTCAAACCATCAGATCTACTGAGAACTCATGCACTATCATGAGAACAGCAAGGGGAAATTCACCCATGATCCAGTCACTTCCCACCAGGTCCCTCCCTTGACCCATGGGGATTACAATTTGACATGAGATTTCGGTAGGGACCCAGAGCCTAACCGTACGAGGCCCCAGCCTCAGTGGACACGGTGTGCCTGCCAGCTTTCATGCTAGCTTGTCCTCTGCCGGGGCCCTCTCCCCACTCTGCTCACATGACAAGCTCTGACTCTTCCTTGCTGTTTCGCCTTCAAAGCTGCTGCTTCCAAGAAAACCTCCCTACTTCCCCCATGCTGCCAGAACACCCTGCCCGCTCCCTTTTGTCTTTTTCACCGTGGAATTTAGCTTCCTGCAGGGCAGAACCTGTGTCTTGTTGCCCACCCTGTATCCTTAGCATCTGGTCTTACAAAACAGCACAGGTTTGCCACAGTTGAATCGGCAGGTGGCCTGGTCATTTTCCTCTCCTTCCCCTCCCAGAGCCAGGCTCATCTCCTCATGCGTGAGGCTCCTGGCTTCCCTCCCCAAGTGGGACCGAGGCAAGCAGCAAGCAGAGTGCAGGGAGCTGAAAAAGTGCCAAGCCAGAGGACAGGACTCCTTGGCAGGATGACCTCCTAGAAGAGGTGACTTCATGGCCCAAGAGCTCAGTGGCTGCAAGATGTCAGCCTTGCAAAGGGCTGGCTCGGAGTGTCCTGGGCACGGAGAACAATGAGTACAAGGACCCTGGGGCAGGAGCCAGCGTGGCAGATCTGAGGGCCACAGAGAAGGCCAGTAAGAGCAGAGCGAACTGTAGACTTTACCCCAGGTGTGTTGGAAGTTGGGGAGCAGTGCCGGGGGGAGGTGTTCTTGATGCCAGGGTGGCTTGATGAACTAAGGTTGAGGGCCTCCTCACAGCCGCCTCTGCCATCCTGCAGACGCTGGCCAATTATTTGGAAATATTCACAGAAAACACAGCAAGAAAAGCCTCCAGGGTCTGGGGGCAGTGAGAGTGCTTCTCACCTATCAGTTCCCGGAGTTCATATTAGACGGTGAGAAATGGACCAGGGGCAAAGAGAACCTGTTTTTCAGCCACCCACAGGGCTGGAGACAGTAGCATTATGAGGATTCCAGCCCCTTCTGGGTTTAAGTTATTTACACAAAGGTATAAGGCATGTCATAAGAAGGTATTGGGTTATATGGCCACAAGAGCCATTCTTCTCTCTTATTGGAAAGGAGCTGAGCTGCTGCAGAGACCAGCTATGTGCTTGGATGCTCAGGGACTGATCAGTGTGCCTACCCGGCCAGGTACTGATCTCTGCAGTGCTGAAAGGAGGCACCGTCACAGCCCCTGCTCACTCACTGAGGAAACTGAGGCTCGGAGAACTTTGGAGACCTGCCTCAGCCACAGGCCAGCACAGGCAGACAGTGAGCTCAATGCCTGGACTCCTCAAATCTTGTGCCTTTTTTAAAAACCTTTTATTATGAACTATTTCATTCATTCGCCAACAACGGTGGTGGTGTTTTGCAAGATGAAAATAATGATCACATAATGTGGACACCCACGCACCACTGTCCACTTAAGAAATAAAACGTGCTGGGACCAGCCACCCCTCCTTTGCTCCTGATGGTTGAATCACCACCGCTCGGCCCCCAGGTACCCAGGACGACTCTGGATTTTACTTGTATCTTTCCCTTGCCCCGTGCACCTCTTGCTTTCTGCCAACTGCTTTGTGGTTTCATAGTGTACCTAGGATACTACTATGGACTACTCAATGCAGAAATGCATAAATTTGTATGAGAGTGTGTTCATTTCCTGGCCAGGCGCGGTGGTTCACGCCTGTAATCCCAGCACTTTGGGAGGCTAAGGTGGGAGGATTGCTTGAGCTCAGGAGTTCAAGACCAGCCTGGGCAACATGGTGAGACATCGTCTCTACAAAAAATACAAAAACAAGCCGGGCATGGTGGCGCACGCCTGTACTCTCAGCTACTAGGAAGGCTGAGGTGGGAGGATCGCTGGAGCCCAGAAAGTCAAGGCTGCAGTGAGCCATGATTGTGCCACTGCAGCCAGCCTGGGCAACAGAGCAAGACATTGTCTAAAAAACAAACAAACAAACAAACAAAACAAACAAACATAGTGTGTTCATTCCCTAGGGCTGCTGTAATCAATGACCACAGACCGAGTAGCTTAAACAGCAGAAATTGATTCTCTCACAGTTCTGGAGGCTGGAAGTCTGAAGTCAAGGCGTCTGCCCACAGGGTGGATTCCTTCTAGAGGCTCTGAGGGCGTATCTGTTCCAGGCTTCTCCCAGCTTCTGGGGGCTGCTGGCACCCCTCAGTGTGCCCCAGCTCACGGCCACACCCCTCCGGTCTCTGCTTCTGTCTCTCATGGCCTCATCCCTGTGTGTCTCTGTGTCTCATCTTCTTCTTCTCCTTTTCTTTTTTTTTTTTTTTTTTTTTGAGATGGAGTCTTGCTCTGTCACCCAGGCTGGAGTGTAGTGTCATGATCTCAGCTCACTGCTGCAACTTCCACCTCCTGGGTTCAACCAATTCTCCAGTCTCAGCCTCCCGAGTAGCTGGGATTACAGGCACATGCCATTATGCCCCGGCTAATTTTTGTACTTTTAGTAGAGACAGGGTTTTGCCATATTGGTCAGGCTGTTCTCGAACTCCTCACCTCAGGTGATCCACCTGCCTCAGCCTCCCAAGGTGCTGGGATTACAGGTGTGAGCCACCGTGCCTGGCCTCTGCGTCCTTTCTTCTTCTGATAAGGACACAGTCATTGTATTTAGGGCCACTCTAAATCCAGGATACTTTCATCGTGAGATCCCTAAGTCAATTACATTTGCAAAGACCCTTAATTTTTTGTTTGTTTGTTTTTGAGAAGAGTCTCGCTCTGTCACCCAAGCTGGAGTGCAGTGGCGCAATCTTGGCTCACTGCAACCTCCACCTCTTGGGTTCAAGCAATTCTCCTATCTCAGCCTCTCTAGTAGGTGGGACTAACAGGTGCATGCCACCATGCCCGGCTAATTTTTTTTATATTTTTAGTAGAGACAGGGTTTCACCATATTGTTTAGGCTGGTCTCTAACTCCTGACCTCAGGTGATCCACTTACCTCGGCCTCCCAAAGTGCTAGGATTACAGGCATGAGCCATCATGCTCGGCCAAAGATCCTTATTGTACACAAGGTCGTATTCACAGGTACCAAAGGTTGGGACATGAACATATCTTTTTGGGGGCCACTATTCACCTACTACTTACAGGAAGGCACTCAAAATTTACTTAGTGGTCAAAGTGCTTGATCAAAAATTTAGGGCGCCCTATGGTATGCAGATGTCTGTGGTATTGTCTCTGTCTCGGGGCAGGGGCCACATCTCATGCCCCCTCCAACCCCACTGGCTGCTCAGTAGGATGGAGGGAAGGGGCCTCTGGACTGTGGCCTGAGTTTGCCAGGATGCAACTGAGAATGAGGGTGGGGGCTGGGTCTTCCCTCCTGCGTTGCCATCACAGAGCCCACTTGCCCACCGCCCTTCCCCATCAGACTAGCTCAGAGCTTGCAGTGTGGTTCACCCCAGTTGTCAGCTCTCCTTGCACCCTGTCCTTGTCCTGTGGGGCACATCTCACCTAGTAATGAAGGAAATCATGGGTGTCATTTGTGTTTAAGGCTCACCTTCTCCCCAGATCCTGCCTTCCCAGTTCTTCTGTTGTATGATCTTCCTCCAGAGATCATTGCCACCTAAATGAATGAGGTCCTGTGGGGTGATCTGGACCCTTCTTGGCCTGATCCAAAGGAGACTGCAGGGTGGGCTGTGTCACAGTGAGGCGTTCAGCCAGCACAGGAGGAAGGAATTACCATAAGTCAAGTAAGTGGGTTTAGCCTGCTTGGCCTATGGAGCTGAGAGCACAAAGCAAACAGCTGCTCGGACACCGTGGCTGGGCACCTAGGAAGCTCCCATGGGCAGCAATTTCCCCAAAATGATGGCAAAACGCCTACTTTGTGCTGGAGACCAAGACAGGTGGACACACAGATGGAGGCACGTGGACAGACCGCCTCTCCAGCCCCACCGGCAGTAAGATAAAAGTCTTGCCTCCTGACCCCAAGGCCACCCCGCCCTCAGGCCCCTCCCCCACTCTACTTTGGCCCTGGGTTCGCCTTCCTGCCTTCCGTCCTTCCTTCCTGCCTTTCCTTCCTTCCTTCCTTCCTTCCTTCCTTCCTTCCTTCCTTCCTTCCTTC
>NW_012115266.1:44493-49669 GCF_000951035.1 Colobus angolensis palliatus | reverse complement strand
GTCCTTCCTTCCTGCCTTTCCTTCCTTCCTTCCTTCCTTCCTTCCTTCCTTCCTTCCTTCCTTCCTTCCTTCCTTCCTTCCTTCTCTTTTTCTTTTTTTATTTTTGAGATGGAATCTGGCTCTGTCACCCAGGCTGGAGGCAGCGGCGCGGTCTTGGCTCACTGCAACTTCCGCCTCCTGGGTTCAAGCAATTCTCCTGCCTCCGTCTCCCGAGTACCTGGAACTACAGGCGGGCACCACCACATGGCCCTGGGCTATTTCTAACCGTCTGTGTGCTCAGGCTTGGTTGAGGGCCGCCTTTGTCTGCAGTGGGAAGGTTCTACCCTACAACTTTACCGTGTTGGGAAGTGGCTTGGGAATCTTCATCATGATTCCCACACGTGTTCATTCCATTCCGCCCATGTGAAAAGCCTGGAACCATTGAGTGCAACGAGCTAACAGGGTCCGGCTCCCCCAGGAGGCGGTGGCGCTCAGGGGTTTTGGAGCCCCCAGTCTGTGTGTTCCCAGAGCTAGGGCTGGGAGCCCTGCCTGGCTTCTCTTTGATAATTAGTTCTTGGAAATCTGCTGTGGCAACACTTCCCGGCACAACCATGGGTTCCTTTTGTGTCCCAGCTGGAGCCATCTCGGGGGTGGTGTTGGCTGCTGGCTGGAGACACGGGCCCCACTCTCCCAGGAGCTTCGTGGCTCCTTTCTGCGGCTCTGCCTCTCAGAGCAGCTCCTAAACCCCAGGCTCAGGCCTTCTCGGCTCCATCCATGTCCACAGGTGCCGCCTTCTCTGGCACAAGCCAACCATTACTCAGAGCTGAAAATTTCAATCCAATTTAAAAAGAAGAAAAAAAAAATCCCCACCTCCACTGCCCAAGAAACAGGCCTCATTTCTCCTTTGTTCTGAATCACAGCCAGCGGGTTCTCAGAATGCTGGGATACAGGAACAGCATGATGTCTTCCATCCATCCTGGCCACGTTGTGAGCAGTCATTTCACCATCCCAGGGCCAGGAGAAGGTGTGGTGGGAGAGGCTTCCGGGGCCTGAGGCATCAGTGGGGTCGTAGGCCGTTGGGTTGAAGGGAGATGAGGAGGGTGGACTGGGGGCCAGGGTCCTCATGCAGCATGCAAGGGCAGGCTCTTAAGGCTCCATTCATGGGACACGTTTCCTTGATATGTGGGGACTTTTTTCTTTTCTTTTCTTTTTTTTGAGAAATAGTTTTACTCTGTCACCTCGGCTGGAATACAATGGTACAATCTCCGCTCACTGCAATCTCTGCCTCCTGCGTTCAAGCGATTCTCCAACCTCAGCCTCCTGAGTAGCTGGGATTACAGGTGCCTGCCAGTGTGCCCGGCTGATTTTTGTGTTTTTAGTAGAGATGGGGTTTCACCGTATTAACCAGGCTGGTCTCAAACTCCTGACCTCAGGTGATCTGCCCGCCTCAGCCTCCCAAAATGCTGGGATTACAGGCGTGAGCCACCACACCTGGCCGATATGTGGGGACTTTTCACATTTGAAGAGACCCAACGAGCCTAAACCTACTGCAACATAAAGCACAGATCTGTGAAGATCTGTAAGTCGCACAGAAAGCACTGATGTGTGAAGATCTGTAAGACCACAGCTTCCTTCCCAAACAGCGTGAACACAAGGCCATGGAAAGACAACAGTCAGGATCAAGAATGTGAAAGCACACTGGCTAACAACCTACAACTCCAGCCGGGCACAGTGGCTCACGCCTGGAACCCCGGGGCTTTGGGAAGCTAAGACGGGTGCATCGCTTGAGCCTAGGACTTTGAGACCAGCCTGGGCAACAGGACGAAACCCCGTCTCCACTAAAAATACAAAAATTAGCTGGGTGCAGTGGCACGTGCCTCTGGTCCCAGCTACTTGGGAGGCTGAGATGGGAGGATTGCTTGAGCCCAGGAAGTCAAGGCTGCAGTGAGCCATCATTGTGCCACTGCACACCAGCCTGGGTGACAGAGCAAGACTCTGTCTCAAAACAACAACAAAAATGACACACATGGTGTAAGGGAATGACTCTCCAGTATTCTTTAAGGCATGACAGTGAAAAACGTCATGTGAAAATAGGGATTTACCCTGACAGATAACACTGTAATTGCTCAGTCTCTTGGAAATATGGCATCATCTGCAAAGAATCTGATTCATGAGATCTATATCATCGGAAAACGCTTCAAGGAAGCAAGTAAAGACCGGGTGCAGTGGCTCACGCCTGTAATCCCAGCACTCTGGGAGACTGAGGTGGGTGGATCATCTGAAGTCAAGTGTTGAGAACAACCTGGCCAACATGGTGAAACCCTGTCTCTACTAAAAAGACAAAAATTAGCCAGGCATGGTGGTGGGTGCCTGTAATCCCAGCTACTCAAGAGGCTGAGGCAGGAGAATCGCTTGAACCCAGGAGGCAGAGGTTTCAGTGAGCTGAGATGGTGCCACTGCATTCCAGTCTGGGTAACAGAGTGAGGTTCATCTCAAAAAACAAAAAACAAAAAGGAGCAAGTAACCTCCAATCATGGCCCTTCAAATTATCCTCTGCCATGATTATTATTATTTATTATTTTTGAGACGCAGTCTCGCTCTTGTCCCCCAGGCTGGAGTGCAATGGTGCAATCTCAGTTCACTGCAACCTCTGCCTCCGGGTTCAAGCCGTTCTCCTGCCTCACCCTCCCAAGTAGCTGGGATTATAGGCGTCTGCCACCACACCCGGCTAATTTTTGTATTTTTAGTAGAGACAGGTTTGCCGTTATTATTTTTATAATCTGGTCAGTTAATAAACAGGGACTGCTCTCAAACTGAAAAAGTGTGTGTGGGGAGATCATTTAGCCCAAGAATCTACTCCCAACTGGGGTGTTCTCAGTTTCATTTTCATTATTATTATTTTTTGAGATGGAATCTTGCTCTGTCACCCAGGCACAAGTGCAGTGGTGTGATCTCGGCTCACTGCAACCTCTGCCTCCCAGGTTCCAGCAATTCTCGTGCCTCAGCCTCCCAAGTAGCTGGGACTACAGGCACGTGCTACCATGCCTGGCTGATTTTGTGTATTTTTAGTAGAGATGGGGTTTCCCCATGTTGGCCAAGCTGGTCTCAAACTCCTCACCTCAGGTGATCCACCCACCTCGGCCTCCTAAGGTGGCGGGATTACAGGCATAAGCCACCGCACCTGGCTAATTTTTGTATTTTTAGTAGAGATGGGGTTTCACCGTGTTGGGCAGGCTGGTCTCAAACTCCTGACCTCAGGTGATCCACCCACCTCAGCCTCCCAAAGTGCTGGGATTACAGGCTTGAGCAACCATGCCTGGCCCAATTTTCTATTCCATACTTCTGCCCTGTGTTGTTTTGTCTCAGAATCCATTTATTTAAAAAATAAATATGTTGCAGATTTGGAAAGAAAAAAAAAAAGACATGGGTATGAGATATCAGAATTCCCCAAACCCTAAGTTATTTTGTATTTATTAAAAACATTGTGTTTACTTGCTTGTAAATAATGGGTGACCATAATAAGCAGGTTCAGAGGTTTTCTGTCAAAAAATTTTAAAAAATCTGAAGTGCATGGTTTCTAATTATAAACCAATATATTTTGACAATATTGCTTTTTTTTTTTGAGACAGAGTCTCCAGGCTGGAATGTAGTGGCACAATCTCGGCTCACTGCAACCTCCGCCTCCTGAGTTCAGGTGATTCTCCTGCCTCAGCCTCTGGAGTAGCTGGGACTACAGTCGTGCACCACCACTGCCGGCTAATTTTTGTATTTTTAGTAAAGTTAGGGTTTCACTGTGTTGGCCAGGCTGGTCTTCAACTCCTGGCCTCAAGAGATCTGCCCGCCTCGGCCTCCCAAAGTACTGGGATTATAGGCATGAGCCACTGCGCCCAGCCAGTATTACATATTTTAATAACATAAAAAATCTCCATCTGATGTAGACATTTGATAATAAAAAACATTAAAAGAAAAGAATATTAGTAAACAATAAATGTCAAATTAAAGTAATTTTTAAAATCTTAGAATAATTCCACAAATATCCAACATTTTATTAAAAGCTTAATTGCCCTGTCTCATAATCTTGATCTTTGTTTCATCATAAATATTCCAGTTGTGGAAAAATTTCTTAGGACTGTTCCCAAAAGCATCCTCAAGTTGGGCAATAGGAAGACTATAGGGTTGTTTGTTTGAGACAAGGTCTTGCTTTGTCACCCAAGCTGGAGGGCAGTGGTGCAATCACAGGTCACTGCAGCCTCAGGCTCCTAGGCTCAAGTGATCCTCCCACCTCAGCCTCTAGACTATAGAGACTGGGACTATAGGCATGCTCAGCTCATTTTATCTTTTTTGAGATGGAGTCTTGTTCTGTCACCCAGGCTGGAGTGCAGAGGTGCGATCTCGGCTCACTGCAACCTCCACCTCCTGGGTTCAAGCAATTTTCCTGCCTCAGGCTCCCTAATAGCTGGGATCACAGACACTTGCCACCACACCTGGCTGATTTTTGTATTTTTAGTAGAGATGGGGTTTCACCATATATTAGCCGGGCTGATCTTGAACTCCTGACCTCAGGTGATCTGCCCACCTTGGCCTCCCAAAGTGCTGGGATTACAGGCGTGAGCCACCACGTCTGGCCTCATATTTTATTTTATTTTTTGAGATGGTCTTGCTCTGTTGCCCAGACTGGAGTGCAGTGGTATGACCTTGGGTCACTGTAACCTTCACCTGCCGAGTTCGAGCAATTCTCCTGCCTTAGCCTCCCGAGTAGCTGGAATTATAGGCGTGCACCACTATGCCCAGCTAATTTTTATATTTATAGTAGAGAAAGAGTTTGGCCATGTTGGCCAGGTTGATCTTGAACTCCTGATCTCAAGTGATCCACTTACCTCAGCCTCCCGTAGTGCTGGGATTACAAGCGTGAGCCACCACACCTGGCCTTCATTTTTTTTTTTTTTTGTAAAACAGGGTCTCGCTATGTTGCCCTCACTGGTAAAGTTTTTTTTGTTCTTGTTCTTGTTTTTGTTTTTGTTTTAATTTTGCAGTAAAATACACATAACACAAAATTTACCATCTTAACCACTTTTGAGTGCATAGTTCAGTGGCATTAAGTACTTTCACAGCGTTTCACTGCGTGCAACCGTCACCACCATCCATCTCCAGAATTTTTCTTTTTCTTTTCTTTTTTTTTTTTTTTGAGACTGAGTCT
>NW_012115266.1:37972-44353 GCF_000951035.1 Colobus angolensis palliatus | reverse complement strand
TCCTGCCTCAGCCTCCCAAGTAGCTGGGATTATAGGCATGCGCCACCACACCTGGCTAATTTTGTATTTTTAGTGGAGACGGGGTTTCTTCATGTTGGTCAGGCTGGTCTCGAACTCCTGACCTCAGGTGATACACTCGCCTAGTCCTCCCAAAGTGCTGGGATTACAGGCGTGAGCGACCATGCCCACTCGTCTCCAGAATTTTTCATCTTGCAAAACTGGAACTCTGTCCCCATTAAATAGTAACTCCCCATTCCCCTTCCCCCAGCCCCTGGCATCTACCGTTTTACTATTTGTCTTTATGGATTTGACTACTCTGGGGACCTCAGATAAGTGGAATCACATGGTGTTTGCCCTTTGTGTTTGACTTAGTTCACTGAGCATAATGCCTTTGAGACTCGTCCGTAAGGTTACTTTTAAATTTTTTTTTAATTTTATTTTTTCTGAGACAGGATCTCACTCTGTCATCCAGGCTGGAGTGCAGTGGCACGATCACCACTCAATGCAGGCACAACCTCCTGGGCTCAGGTGATCCTGCCACCTCGGCCTCCTGAGTAGCTGGGACTACAGGTGTGCATCCACCACACCCAGCTATGTTTTTGTATTTTTAGTAGAGGTGGGGTTTCACCATGTTGCTCAGACTGGTCTCAAACTCCTGGGCTCAAGCCATCTACCTGCCTTGGCCTCCCAAAGTGCTGGAATTACAAGTGTGAGCCACTGGATGCGGCCCAGATTACGTTTTTTTTTTTGAGACGGAGTCTCACTCTGTTGCCCAGGCTGGAGTGCAGTGGCGCATCTCGGCTCACTGCAAGCTCTGCCTCCTGGGGTCACGCCATTCTCCTGCCTCAGTCTCCCGTGTAGCTGGGACTACAGGTGCCCGCCACCATGCCCGGCTAATTTTTCTGTATTTTGAGTAGAGACGGGGTTTCACCGTGTTAGCCAGGATGGTCTCAATCTCCTGGCCTCATGATCCGACCACCTTGGCCTCCAAAAGTGCTGGGATTACAGGTGTGAGCCACTGAACCCAGATTACTTTTTTAATGGTGAAATTATTTCATCTGCTTCACAAAAAAACTATAGCCCACAGTGAATACTCAGACTCTGGAAAATGCCAGCAAATACATTGGGTAGGATTCAAATAACACGAACATTGAGATCTGTTAACAAGGTTAACAGTGTTAACATTCAGAATCACGTGTTGAAGTTGCCAGATTGAGGACTTAGTTGCTTATTTCTTAGAATACCACTCATAGGATTTGGATTAAATACACTATGTGTAGAAACTCGACAACATTTATTTTCAAGAATAACTCACCGTTTGGCAGAGGCAGGGGCCAGGGCAGGCATACACAACAGGGCACAGCCACAGGCAAGACAGACTGGTTCTCTCCCACACACTTCTGTCCTGGTTCCAGGAATGTTGACCTTAACCTTCAGCTCCATGTGTCAGCGCTTCCTGCTCTAGCTTTTTTTTTTTTTTTTTTCCTTTTGAGACGGGGTCTCACTCTATCGCCCAGACCAGAGTGCAGTGGCATGAGTACTTCTTCTTCTTCTTTCTATTTTTTTGAGACAGAGTCTTGCTCTGTTGCCCAGGCTGGAGTGCACAGGCAAGATCTCAGCTCGCTGCAATCTCTGCCTCTTGGGTTCAGGCAATTCTCCTGCCTCAGCCTCCCAAGTAGCTGGCATTACAGGCATGTGCCATCATGCCAGGCTACTTTTTGTATTTTTAGTAGAGACAGGGTTTCACCATGTTGACATGGCTGATCTCGAACTCCTGACTTCAGGTGATCCACCCATCTCAGCCTCCCAAAGTACTGGGATAACAAGCATGAGTCACTGTGCCCAGCCTGCGCTAGCTTTTTTTTTTTTTGAGACGGAGTCTCGCACTGCCGCCTGGCTGGAGTGCAGTGGCGCTATCTCAGCTCACTGCAACCTTCGCCTCCCGGGTTCAAGTGATTCTCCTGCCTCAGCCTCCTGAGTAGCTGGGATTATAGATGCCTGCCACCATGCCTGGTTTTTTGTATTTTTAGTAGAAACGGGGTTTCACCATGTTGGCCAGGCTGGTCTCGAACTCTTGACCTCCTTATCTGCCTGCCCCAGCCTCCCAAAGTCCTGGGATTATAGGCGTGAGCCACCATGCCCAGCCCTGTCCTAGCTTGTGACTTGACATTAGTGCATTCCTTTGAGCCAGTAACCTCTCTCTATGTTGATTAAGTTTGTTTCTCCAGTGAGAATCCTACTCTTTCCTTTTTTTTTCCATCTATCGACTGATTTTTTTTTTTTGAGATGAAGTTTTGCTCTTGTTGCCCAACTACAATGCAATGGCATGATCTCGGCTTACTGCAACCTCTGCCTCCCAGGTTCAAGGGATTCTCCTGCCTCAGCCTCCTGAGTAGCGGGGACTATTGGTGACTGCCACTACACCTGGCTAATTTTTTGTAGTTTTAGTAGAGATGGGGTTTCACTATGTTGGCCAGGCTGGTCTCAAACTCCTGAGCTCAGGTGATCCACTCACCTTGGCCTCCCGAAGTGCTGGGATTACAGGCGTGAGCCACTGTACTCAACCTTATTGACTGATTTTTCTTGTTATTCAGGATTGGGAGAGGGACCAATTTCCTGCGAGATGGTGGGAAGGAATTTCCTGGAAGCACAGTGGGCAGAATATTTCCTTATGGTCTGACGGCAGCTGCCACAGCCCCCAGTCCCATTCCTCAAGGACAGAGGCCATGGGGCTTTCTTCTGCTCACTTTTTCTTCAGAGAGGGAAGTCCCAGGAGTCTCTGCACACTTTCCCTTATGTGTCATGGGCGCGAACAGGACTCTAGCTTATCAGGAGCAAAGGGGAGGAAGATGCTAGCGGAGTTAGTCCAAGCCTGATTCATGCTGTGGGGATGAGCGTGGCTCAGATTCAAAGGACTTCCACCCGTGACAATATTGCTTATATGGCACTTCCCAACTCAACCCTCCCGGCAGTCCTATGAGGTGGTGCTACCGTCTTTGCTTTACAAATGAGGGAAGTGTGGCCCAGAGAGGCCAAGAAGATTACCTGTGAGCATACAGCTACAGCAAAGAAGCAGAGCCAAATCTGACCCAAGCTACCTGGCTCCAGAGTCGGCGTCCACACCCGCCGTGCAGAAGTGTCTTCAAAGAGGGCACGGTGACCAGGCAGGGGGCCAGCTGGGGAGGCTGCCACAGTCAACTCTTATTTCCAGCTGTAAGAGCGTCACAACGAATGTCGCAGGGTGGTCTGTGGGTGTTATGATCCCCATTTGACAGATGAGGAGATGGAGGCTTAGAGGTTAGTGCCTTGCCCCAGGGCAAGGTAAAGAGCTGGGAGTGCAGCGGAGACCTCTGAGAGGTGGACTACCTCTGTCTGGGCCCTTCTCCCTATAATAGTGGGACATTTTTATTAGATGGCGCTGCTTGATGAACACAATGAGGTTGTCAAGAGAAGCAAGTTGCAAAATGCTTGACTTCCCTTTGAAATATAATTATACATATACATTATATTATGAATGAGACAAAAATCTTCATGCCCACGCAGGAGGCCGTGAGATGCCCAAAGCGTTGGGAACCTCCCTGTACTTGGCGTTAGGACGGGGCAATGGAGACGATTTCACACAAGATGGATCAGGGAGACAGATTCATAGACCGGGGCTCAGTACCTTGGTGTCCATCCCTGGTGGCAGGGTTTGACTCCTGCTTTGGGGGCTTGGAGATAACTTTTGATGTGGCAGCAAGAACATTGGCTCTGGAGCCAGAGAGTTTTGGGCTCAAGTCACTGTTTCTACCAAATCATAAACTGTGGGGTGTAGGGTACATTATCTAATCCTTCTGGGTCTCAGTATTTTTAACTGTAAAAGGAAGTAGGATATACTTGTGAGGATTTGTGGAGTTATATGAGTTAAAGGTTTTTTGTAAAATGCTCTGGGATTTTCTTATTGTCACTTCATCCAGAGGTGTCCATGCCCTTCGGACTGACCTGAACAAACCAAACTCCCAACATAGTCATTGATGGACCAATTTTTTTTTTTTTTTAAAGTCTCGCTCTGTCACCCAGGCTGGAGTGCAGTAGCACAATCTCAGCTTACAGCAACCTCCGCCTCCCAGGTTCAAGTGATTCTCATGCCTCTCAGCCTCCCGAGTACTGGGACTACAGACGCGTGTCACCACGCTCGGCTAATTTTTGTATTTTTTTTTGTAGAGATGGTGTTTCGCCATGTTGGCCAGTCTGGTCTCAAACTCCTGACCTCAAGTGATCCACCCACCTCAGCCTCCCAAAGTGCTAGGATTACAGGCGTGAGCCACCACTCCTGGCCAATGGACCAATTTTTAATTATTCGGTTTACCATGAGGCATCGAACTGCCATAGAAACCAGAACACTCGGGCCAATGATCTCCCCAGCTTAGTGGCCACTAGGGGCTCAGTTTCCCATCTGCAAAATGGAAAGAATACAGGCATAGCCAGGCAGAAAAATATATATATAATTTTTTTTTTGAGATGGAGTCTCACTCTGTCGCCTAGGTTGGAGTGCAGTGGCACCATCTTGGCTCATTGCGAGCTCCGCCTCCCAGCCCCGGAGAACTATTTTAAGAATGAAATGGTGGCCGGGCACAGTGGCTCACGCTTGTAATCCCAGGACTTTGGAAGGCCGAGGTGGGCGGATCACCTGAGGTCAGGAGTTTGAGACCAGCCTGACCAATATGGTGAAACCTCATCTCTACCAAAGATACAAAAATTATCCGGGCATGGTAGCGCACGCCTGTAATCCCAGCTACTCAGGAGGCTGAGGCAGGAGAATTGCTTGAACCTGAGAGGGGGAGGTTGCAGGGAGCTGAGATTGCGCCACTGCACTCCAGCCTGGGCGACAGAGCGAGACTTCATCTCAAAAAAAAAAGAAGAAAAAAAAAAAGAATGAAATGAGATGAATGAGTAAAATGGTAGCTCTTGACCCTGGGGATTGAATTATCTGGGCTGCACTGCAGACAAACTGGTAGAATGTTTTCTCCTCAGTTGTTCCTTAAAGAGGCCACTCCTTGATCACAGCAACATGGGGACAGGACCGGGAATTGAGAGCCCTGGGTTCACTCCAGCCTCCACCTCCAGCTCTGCCCCAAACTATCTGAGTGTCTACAGGGAAATCTGTTTTGCATCTCTGGGTTTCAGCTTCCTCCTCTTAAAGGAAGGGCCACATCCTCCACCATCCACCGCCCCCGGGCTCCTCCAGCTCAGACCTTCCCCTGAACTGTGTTGTCACAACACCCATTCATTAGGTGGCTTTACATGTTCTGGGTAGATTTGGGCACGTCCTGATCTCTGTGATTGAGGTCGGGCCACACCCTAACCTCCTTCTCGGGCCGCTTACATCTCTGGAGTGGAGAGGCGTCCTGGGTGATGCTCATGGTTGACAACTAACTGCATTGTCCAGGCACCTCCTAGAAAGCAGAGGCTGGCTGACCTCCACTGCAGCCACATTTGCGAACACGAAACCCCACACGTAGTGATAAATTCTCTGCTCCCTCCTCACTCCTTCTGTCATGTTTTATTTATCAAGCCTTTAACAGAAGAAATGGAGTGAAAACATTTTCCATCTTCGCTGTTTTCCTGACATGGCCTTGGATGACAGCAGGTCACCCAAGCTCTGAGAAATGTTTTCCAGATAAATACTTCTGGGAAGTCGTTTAGTTGGGTGGTGTGAGTAACGCCACCTGAAAGTCATGTTAACTTCCTGAAAGCAGTTCTCCATGGTTCTCGCTTGTCCAGATTGAATTTTAATGAACATTTATTGGAGGTTTTCCTACTGATTATAATAATGATGCACATTCATGATAAAGTATCTGGAAAATAAAGACTAGTAAAATGGAAATGCAGCTTCCAGCCACAATCCCACTCAAAGATAACCACCGCGAACCTTCTGATGGGTCGCCTTCCAGGAATATATACATATATATATGAGGGAAGTGGGGAAAGAGAAAAAACTAATTGACTACAGTAACAATATTTTCATATGTAGACATATATGTTTTTCTTTTATAATTTGAAACTTAAAATTTAATTTCGCATTTCAAAATAGTTCATTTCATATAAAACTCATTTTATTAAAAATGTATTACCTTAACATTCTAGAGTTATTCATATACAAGATAAATTTTACATAATACAGTCTTAATCTAAACACAGACTGTTTTCTTTTTCAAATTGGGGTTCACACTCTGTATACTTGTTTGAATTTGCTTTTTTAAAAAAGTTTTTGTTTAACCATGTATAAAAATTAAGGCATACTATATTAATGTACAGGCATTTGACAAACATATAGTAATGTAACTACCACCACAATCATGATATACATAATTATCTAAAATATGACTGTGGGCCAGGTGC
>NW_012115266.1:34061-37009 GCF_000951035.1 Colobus angolensis palliatus | reverse complement strand
AGGAAGGAAGGAAGGAAGGTCAAGGGGAAGGGAGGGGAGGGGAGGGAGAGGAAGGAAGGAGGGAGGAAGGAAGGAAGGAAGGAAGGAAGGAAGGAAGGAAATGAATGAAATTCAGAATTTTCATTTTCCTGGAGCTATACCAACTGGGTGTCTCCCTTCTCCACTGGAAAAATCCCACATCATTCAAGACCCAGCTCAGATATTGCCTCCTCTATGACACCCCCATGATGCCAGCTGGAGAGAGGGTTCCTCCCCTCCCTGTGATTCCACAGCACCAAGTCATACACTGTTTATGGGACAGACAGTGCAATAGTCTGATTTTCTTCTCTCCTCCAGACTGTGAACTCATACTAGAAGTGATGTCTTAGCTCTGTGTTCCCCAAACCTAAGCCATGCTTGGGTCATACATGCTCCACAAATGTCCATGAAATGAATGAACATTTTACCCTGCTGAACTAAATTTTGATCTTGAGCCGATTTCTTAGAAAACAGACACTTTATGAGCATGGTGCAAACATAAGCTGGCTGCATTAAGCAGGTACCCCTAAGGAGAGCTGGAAATTTGCTGGTTTCAGACAATGGTTCAGGGGAACTTGGGAGTGGTGCAGAATTGCTGGCATGTGGAGAGGTACAGGGTACTTGCAGAACACCTCATCTAAGTGATCATCTTTACAATTTCATTTTTTATTTTTGAGACAGAGTCTCACTTTGGCACCCAGGCTAGAGTGCAGTGGCACAATCACAGCTCAGTGCAGCCTCGACCTCTCAGACTCAAGCAGTCCTCCCACCTCAGACCCCCAAGTAGCTGGGACTACAGGTGTGGCCCATCTTGCTGGACTAATTTTTAATTTTTTGTATAGACGCAGGTCTCGATATATTGCCCAGGCTCAAGCAATCCTCCCAAGTTGGACTCCCAATGTGCTGGGATTACAGACGTGAGCCCCTGCACCTGGCCAATTTTTTTTTTTTTTTTTTTTTGAGATGGAGTCTCACTTTGTCTCCCAGGCTGGAGTGCAGTGGCATGATCTCGGCTCATTGCAACCTCCACCTCCCAGGTTCAAGCTATTCTTCCGCCTCAGCCTCCCGAGTAGCTGGAATTACAGATGCCTGCCACCACACCTGACTCATTTTTGTATTTTTAGTAGGGATGGGGTTTCACCATGTTGGCCAGGCTGGTTTTGAACTCCTGACCTCACGTGATCTGCCCGCCTGGGTCTCCCAAAGTGCTGGGATTACAGGCGTGAGCCACCACACCCAGCCATTTTTACACTTTTAAAATAGCAAGAAACTAGGGGCAAAAAGTACAAATTCATATTTATATGTAGTCAGTCAATAAATATTTATTGAATGAACTAATAAATTAATGGAAGGTGTACCAGATCCTGGCAGGCGAGAAAGTCAGTCGGAGGTAGTGCTTGTTCTTAGTGCACTCACAATGGAGAATCAAGGAATTCACCTTGGACGGGCTCATTTCTCCCTCTCCTAGGCCCTGTGCAGTCTCTTCTCAGACTTATTAGTTCTGAGGGGCTCCTGGCTGCCTCACACCAACAGCAGTGGCCAGTGGACACTGGCGATGGTGTCCTGTCATTTTGGTTTGTGAAGAGTTTGTGCGCCAAGTCAAATCCTGGGAGGAGTGGGGAGGGCATCCGCTTTAATTAATTAGAGGTGTCTCTATTCATCTCCATAAATGCAACATCTAGCACAAGACTTGGCTCACAGTAGGTGTTGAAAAATGCTTGCAGCCGGGCGCGGTGGTGGCTCAAGCCTGTAATCCCAGCACTTTGGGAGGCCGAGACGGGCGGATCACGAGGTCAGGAGATCGAGACCATCCTGGCTAACAGGGTGAAACCCTGTCTCTACTAAAAATAGAAAAACTAGCCGGGCGAGGTGGCGGGCGCCTGTAGTCCCAGCTACTCGGGAGGCTGAGGCAGGAGAATGGCGTAAACCCAGGAGGCGGAGCTTGCAGTGAGCTGAGATCTGGCCACTGCACTCCAGTCCGGGCGACAGAGCGAGACTCCGCCTCAAAAAAAAAAAAAAGAAAAATGCTTGCTGAGGCCGGGCGCAGTGCCTCACGCCTGTAATCCCAGCACTTTGGGAGGCCGAGGCGGGCAGACCACGTGAGGTCGGGAGTTCAAGACCAGCCTGACCAATATGGAAAAACCCCGTCTCTACTAAAAATACAAAATTAGCTGGACTAGGTGGCGTGCGCCTGTAATCCCAGCTACTCGGGAGGCTGAGGCAGGAGATTCACTTGAACCCGGGAAGCAGAGGTTGTAGCGAGCCGAGATGTCGCCATTGCACTCCAGCCTGGGCGACGAGAGTGAAACAACGTCTGGAAAAACAAAACAAAACAAAACAAAACTTGCGGAAAGGATGAAATGACCAAGACTCCTGCAGGGCCGCCCGTCAAGTTCTCAACTAGTCACTCTTCACATCTGATTCATATCTTAAAGCAGCCTCGCAGGTAGGTCTGCATCATTTTCCCATCCCACATCGGAGGCGCTGAAGCCCAGGCGGGCTTCCCGAATCGCCCGGGCCCACGCTGCAGAGTGAAAGCCACAGCGGCAAAGCCTGCACGCTGGACGCTGCGCCGGAGCGTCCCCAGGTGCAGCAGGCTGCGCTCCGTAAGTGGGTCCTAGCGGGAACCGCGTCCTTCTGAACCCAGATCAGGCCCAGGGAGACCCTCGGAGCGACGCGGCGGGCGGGGTCTGGGCCCTCGACGGTGCTGAAGCCTCGGCTCGCTCTTCCTCGCAAGGTGCGAATCCAGCGCCTCCAGCTCGGGAGGGACCTGACGTGCGGGACGCGTCCGCCTTAGAACCTGAGGCGCGGCACCTACTCGGCAAAGGCCGCCGGCGTCCCCGCAGCAGTGGGAGGAGACTAGGGATGCCCGGCGGAAGACGCTGACCCGGCGAGCACCTGAGCGCCCACCTGTGGCTCATCCCAGAGAC
>NW_012115266.1:26000-33346 GCF_000951035.1 Colobus angolensis palliatus | reverse complement strand
GCGGCCGCTGAAAGCCCCGGCCCGAGCGGGCTCCGTTGTCAACGGTCCTCACCTCCAGGGTCCGGGGCTCCCGCCGCACCTGATACAGGAGGGGAAGGAGTGCAGTTCGAGCAGGCTGGAGGTCACCGTCCCCATCAGGTGCGCCGCCTGGGGCATCCCTTCTCAGGGGTCCATCGCGCCCCGAATACTGCCCGAAACACTCAGAAGCGACTTCCCCATCCCCTCGCGCTGTCTTTATATCCCAGACACTTAATAGCCTCTCATCATCTCACCTTTCACTTTTCCCTCTTTCCTAGCCGCCTCCGGCTGTATCGACCTGCTATATTTCCATTGTGAGTTTTTTTTTTTTCGGTTGTAAACTTACGTAAGTTGGGTTGACTAACGAACCGTTGCAGCCATTGAAAAAAACACTTCTACCAGCGTTTAACGAATCCAGTTCCTTTTAGTGCTCACCAACTCCAGCCCAAGAATTCAGGGAGCCGTCAGTTCTTCACAGGAGCTGACTGCACACATTCCTGCAAGATGCCTGATGGATTTTGTGCTTGTCAGTTTTGCTGGTTGTATGCTCCTTCTGTGCTTTTCCTGAAAAATGACTGGGTGACATGTGTTTTGACTTTCTTCCCCCCCACTGGGAAGTGAAAAAAAATTAGGTAACAGAAGCACACTTGTTTTCGACAAAAACAAGTACAGCTTTGCAAACAGACTACCCCAGGGTTTGCCCTTTTTTGTGAGGGTAGTCCTCTGGTATCTTGACCCCTTCTCTGGATTTTTGTCTGTGTTAATGTCTTCATGTTGTGTATCTCTGCACTTAATGTTTACCCGGTATGTGTTTTCCCGGCTTATTTACACACAAAGCGTAACAGATCTGAGGATAATGAGGCTGCCCGTCTTTTTAGCTACAGATGCCTGTAAAGTTGCATATTTGTGGGAACCTGTATTCTGCACTTGATGACCGTAGCCTGGCTCTTTCATTTCAAGATGATGTGCGAGGTGATGCCGACCATCAGCGAAGCAGAAGGCCCCCCTGGAGGAGGTGGAAGCCATGGTTCAGGCTCCCCTTCACAGCCAGACGCAGATTCACATTTTGAACAGTTGATGGTCTCCATGTTGGAAGAAAGGGACCGCCTTCTTGACACACTGAGAGAGACTCAAGAAACACTGGCCTTAACCCAGGGGAAGTTACACGAGGTTGGTCATGAAAGAGATTCCTTGCAGAGACAGCTCAACACGGCACTTCCACAGGTATGAGTGCTTTTAACCTGAGACTCTGTAGATTATTCTCCACTAAATGTTTTTTTTTTTTTAAATTGGTGTCATCTTTTGTTAATGTTTCAGATGAGTATTTTCCATCACTATTTGTGAAATGATGGTTTCTGGTGTTTGTAAGTCAAATACAAAGTTCCTAGGGATTAAACTTCTTAGGGAGAACAAACTGTTGTACTCTAAAGTCATGTGAAAATACCTCATTATTTTCCTTCCTATCTTTGGGAACTGCCTAGGTTCAGGAAGTTCTCCAGAGTTTTGGAAAAAGGGTTCTGAAGCCACCAATCTATGTGGGGCCTCCGTTCTGTTGTCTTAAGCCTTTTCTTGCTAAACTTGTGCTTCCCATGGATTGTGTCTCGTGTGTTTCTAATTTCCTAATGTAATTTAGTAGATAAATAGGATTGATTTCACAGAAAGAAATATTATTTTGATAGCCCACCTTTATCAGAACATCTAGGTTTTGTAAGTCACATTTGTTTTAGGGGATAGAAGACTGGAGATTGATTCCTTAGGAACTTCTTCCTTGGTAGACGAGAATTTTAAAGCTTAGGCCGGGTGTGTTGGCTCACGCCTGTAATCCCAGCACTTTGGGAGGCCGAGGCAGGCGGATCACCTGAGGTCAGGAGTTTGAGACCAGTCTGGTCAACATGGCAAAACCGTCTCTGTACCAAAAATACAAAAATCAGCGGAGCGTGGTAACGCGCACCTGTAGTCCCAGCTGCTCAGAGGCTGAGGCATGAGAATCACTTGAAACAGGGAGGCAGAGGTTGCAGTGAGCCAAGATTGCATCACTGCTCTCCAGCCTGTCTCAAAAAAAAAATTTTAAAGCTTAGAACAACTGAAATTATTTCTCTGAGTGTATTCCATTTGGACTGGTGTTTGAAAGATTTTGCTCATGGAGTTGAATGAGGATTTGCTTAATGGTGGGTAAAGGGAGAAAGTGTAAAACTAGAAAAGTGTCAGGTGAGTGTCACGGAGCATAGCGGGAGAGAAGTGGGTTACTCAGGTGTTTCAGAGCTGCCTAGGCCCCATGTTACTCATCGTAAGTGCCTTTGGGGTGCATTCAGGTAGACCTGCAGAAGCACACATTTATACTCGCATGATGGGCCTGCAGTGGTAAATCAGTAAATGAATAATGACTAGCCTTGATGTATTTCTTGGCTGTAGTCAGTTCTCCTGGAAGATTGATAAGCCAGACGTGAGTTTCCTTTATAGCAACAATGATTTGATGTTAGCGCTGTATGTTCCTTTTTTGTTGGATTAGAGAATCATTAAGATTTTTCTCATTTTAATCTTATAAAATACCAAGTTTATTAAGGTTGAATTTTATTACTGCAATTTTTTGTTTGTTTGTTTTTGAGACAGAGTCTTGCTCTGTCGCCCAGGCTGGAGTGCAGTGGTGCGATCTCAGCTCACTGCAAGCTCCGCCTCCCGGGTTCCCGCCATTCTCCTGCCTCAGCCTCCCTAGTAGCTGGGACTACAGGCGCCCGCCACCTCGCCCGGCTAGTTTTTGTATTTTTAGTAGAGACGGGGTTTCACCGTGTTAGCCAGGATGGTCTCGATCTCCTGACCTCGTGATCCGCCCATCTCGGCCTCCCAAAGTGCTGGGATTACAGGCTTGAGCCACCGCGCCCGGCCCTGATTTATTACTTTTACTGCCTCCGAGACACTGCTGTTTCCTTAGATACTTGAGCTGGATTTATCTCCCTCCTACCTTTTGTGTCATTGTTTTATATATTTCAGTTTAATTTAATTTATATTTATTTTTAAAAATAGAGACAGCGTCTTACTGTACTGCCCCAGCTGGTCTTCAACTCCTGGCCTCAGGTGATCCTCCTCCCCTGTTAGCCTCCCAAAACAGTGGGATCCAGGTGTGAGCCACTACACACTTTTAGCTGCATCTTACAAGTTTATGTATTTTAATTTTAGATATACTTTTTGCAGTATCATAATTGTTTTGTACAGTTAATGTTTATTTAGATTTATCCTCATAGTTACCATTTTTTTTTTTGCTCTTCATTCTTTATTGTTGTTTCATGTTTCTGCCGGGGATTACAGTTCTTGTTTGTTTTTTTTTTCTTTTTTTCTTTTTTGAGACAGAGTCTCACTCTGTTGCCCAGGCTGGAGTGCAGTAGCACGATCTCAGCTCACTGCAACCTCCATCTCCCATATTTGAGCGATTTTGTTGCCTCAACCTTCTGAGTAGCTGGAACTACAGGCGTGTGCCACCACATCCGGCTAATTATTGTATTTTTAGTAGAGACTGGGTTTCACCATGTTGGCCAGGCTGGTCTCAAGCTCCTGACCTCAAGTGATCTGCCTGCCTCAGCCTCCAAAGTGCTGGGAGTACAGATGTGAGCCCCTGCGCCCAGCCTATATTTCTTTTCCCTGAAGAACTTTCTAAGGTATTTCTTTTAGTTCATATCTGTGGATAATGAATTGTCATTTTTATTTGCCTGAAAATTTTCTATTTTACCTTTAGTTTTTTTTTTTTTTTTAATTTAAGATGGAGTCTTGCTCCATCGCCAGTCTGGAATGCAGTGGCGCGATCTTGGCTCACTGCAGCCTCTGCCCCCCCGGGTTCAAGCAATTCTTCTGCCTCAGCCTCGCAAGTAGCTGGGTCTACAGGCACGTGCCACCACGCCCAGCTAATTTTTGTATTTTTAGTAGAGACGGGATTTCACCATGTTGGCCAGGATGGTCTCAATCTCTTGACCTCGTGATCCGCCCGTCTCGGCCTCCCAAAGTGCTGGGATTACAGGCTTGAGCCACCGCGCCCAGCCTCAGAATTTATTCTTTCTATTGCTCACAGACATTTGGGGTTATTTCCAGTTTTTAACACATGCTCCGCTGATATTCTTGTTTGTTTCTTGGTGCAGATATGTATAATCTTCTTTTTTTTTAATTTTAATTTTTATTTTTTTGAGATAGGGTCTCACTCTGTTGCCCAGGCTGGAGTGCAGTGGCTTGATCTCAGCTCACTATAGCCTCCACCTCCCAGGTTGAAGCGATTCTCCTGCCTCAGCCCCCCAAGTAGCTGGGAATACAGGTGTGCATCACCACCCTCCGCTAATTTTTCAATTTTTTGTAGAGGTGGGATTTTACCATGTTGCCCAGACCGGAGGAGATGTATACACTTCTGTTGGATATCTACAAAGGAGTGGAATGCAAATGATGGTGTGTGCATTTGTTCAGCCTCAGTAGATAGTGCCAGAAGTGGTGGTTGTGACCGTTTGTACTACCCTAGTGATGTAGGAGAAGTCAGTGGTTCTTGTGCTCTTCAGAACTTGGTATTGTTAGGTTTTTTAATTTTAGCTGTTCTGATGGCTATTAGCTGGTAGGTGGCTCAGTGTGGTCTGAATTTGCTGCTCCCTGATGGCCAGGAACATGCAGAGGTAAAGCATCTCTTCTGTGTTCACTGACCACCTGGATGTCTTGTGAAACGGTTATCTTTTGCTCATCGGTTGGTTGGGTTGTCTATTTTGTTTCTTACTGATTTGAAGGAGTTTTCTCTATATTCTGAGTACATATATGCATGACAGATTGTTTTTAGACTCTTGTGTTTGCCTTTTCACTCTCTCAGTGGTATCTTTTGATACACAGAAGTTTTAAATTTTTAATGTAGCCCAGTTGATCAATCTTTTCAGTAATGTTTAATGCTCTTTGTGTCCTGTTTAAGAAATTTGCTAGGTCGAGTTCATGAAGATACTCTACATTGTCTTCTGAAAACTGTATTTTTAAATCTTCTGTCTGAAATTGACTTTGTTTATGGTATATGATGGGGCCAAGAGTCTCTCTCTCTTTTTTTTTTTAAATGGATATCTAGTTGACCCTGCATAATTTCTTAAAAAGACCATTCTTTCCCCAGTGTACCACATACAGTGTCATCTATGTCATCTCAGTCCAGTGACTGTGTGTGGATCTGTTTCTGGACTCTCTTCTGCTTCTTTGATCTTTTTGTCATCTTTGCATAAATAGCACAATGTCTAAATTACCGTAGATATAGTCTGTCTTGAGATCTGGTAATTTAAGAAAAAGGTTCTCACTCGGTTGCCCAGACTAATGTCAAACTCCTGGTCTCCAGCAATCCTCTCTCCTTGGTCTCCCAAAGTGCTGGGATTTCCATTGTGAGCCACCACACCTGGCCCTGTAGATATTCTTTATCCAGATGTAAAAATTCTCCTCTTCTTAGTTTGCCAAGAGTTTTTTAAATACCGTGAGCAGATGTTACATTTCTTAACATGGATTTTCTGCGTCTTTTGAGACAGTCATGTGATTTTTCTGTTGTGTGGGAATTTAACTGTTTTTATTTGTTTGTTTATTTTTGAGACGGGCTCTTGCTCCATTACCCAGCCCGGAGTGCAGTGGCACCATCGTAGCTCTCTGTAGCCTTGAACTCCTGGGCTAAAGTGATCTTCCCACTCAGCCTCTCAGGTAGTTGGAATTATAGATGCATGTCACTGCACCTTGCTCTTTTTTTTTTTTTTTTTTTTTTTTTTTTTTTTGATTGCTTATTGTTTGTAGCCTGGGGAAACAACTTCAGGAACTCCTGAGAAAGAGCACCTCCCTTTAAAAAAAAATTTACAATTGTAGAATAATTCCAACCTGATCTTGATGTATTCTCCTTTTACTAGATTATATTTGGTAATATTTTGTTTAGGATTATTGCATTTATATTCACGAGAAAGATTGACTTGTAATTTTACTTTCCTTCAATGCCCTTGTTGGCATTTGGTATTGAGGTTATGCTGGTTTCATAAAACAAGGTGGAATAGATTCCTTCTTTTTCTACTCCCTAGAAGAATTCCTTCGAAATTTGTGTTATCTTCCTTAAATGTTTGAAGGCATTCTTTGGCAAAACAAGCTCCTGTAGGATTTTTAGAATTAATTTTATAGGTAGATGTAGGATTTTGAATATTTCTTCATGTGTCTATTTAGATAAAGCATTTTTCCCTGCTAGGGATTTGTTCAGGCCACCCAGACTTTCCAATTTGTAAGTTTAAAGTGGTTTACAATCCTTATCATCTGCAAGATCTGTAGTGATGTCCCCTTTTAATAATTCTTGATATTGGTAGTTCGTATCTTGTCTCTTAATCAGTCTTGGGGGTTTGCCAGTTTTGTAAGTTCTTTTAAGGGACCAACTGTTGGCTTTACTTTTTTTCTACTTACATTTGTTTCTATTGCATTAATTTCTGCTTTTTTTTTTAATTTGTTTTCTGTTTGAGATATATATATATATATATTTTTTTTTTTTTTTTTGAGGCAGAGTCTCATTGTGTCTCCCAGGCTGGAGTGCAGTGGCATGATCTCAGCTAGCTGCAACTTCTGCCTCCAGGTTTCAAGCAATTCTCCTGTCTCAGCTCCCCCCGCACCGCCCGGTAGCTGAGATTACAGGCATGCGCCACCACACCCAGCTAATTTTTGTATTTTTAATAGAGATGGGGTTTTGCCATGTTGGCCAGGCTGGTCTCGAACTCCTGGCCGCAAGTAATCCACCCGCTTTGGCCTCCCAAAGTGCTGAGATTATAGATGTGAGCCATTGCACCTGGCCTTTTCTAGTTTCTTGAATAGATACTTATTTTAACTTTTTTCTTTCTAATATATGTTTTTAAGCCAAAATTTCTCTCTAAACACACTTTTAGATGCATGTGACAAGTTTTGATACGTCAAATTTTCATTGTCTTTTATGTAAAAATAATGTTGTAATTTTCACTGTGGTATTGTTTGTTGTTCATACAATTTTTAGAAGTGTATTTCTCAACTTCACTGTTTGTGGGGATTTTCTAGATAACTTTTTATCGATTTCTAGCTTAATTCTTTTAAGATCCTTAAATATATTCTGCATTATTTAAATCCTTTGAAATGTGTTGAACTTTCCTAATAGCCCAGCATATACTCAGTTTTGTTAAATGTTCCCCAGGCACTTGAAAGTAATATATATTGATAGGAATGTAGTGTTCTATGTACATCAGTTATATCAATTGTTTGAGTCATGTAATTCAAATTCTAGTAGCCACATGCACAGATACAGTATGCATTTTCAATTTAAGCCTGATTTATTACTTTTTTTTTTTTTTTTTGAG
>NW_012115266.1:17221-23080 GCF_000951035.1 Colobus angolensis palliatus | reverse complement strand
ACATGTCTCTTGTGCTCCTTTCTGTATTTTCTAGACCTTTTCTTTGTATGTGTCTACATGTATGTGTGTGTGTGTGTATGTGTGTGTGTGTGTGTATATATGCATGTGTATATATATATTTCTTTATTTATATTTTAGAGACTGGGTCTCTCTGTTGCCCAGGCTGGTCTTGAACTCTTGGGCTCAGACAGTCTTCCTGCCTTGGCCTCCTAAACTGCGGGGATTACAGACGTGAGCCACTGTGTCCAGCCTGTGTGGCGGGGGTGTGTGTGTGTATATGTATATATGTATATATATTTTTTTGGGACAGGGTCTCACTCTGTTGCCCAGGCTGGAGTGTAGTGGTGCAATCTCAGCTCACTGCAGCCTCTGCCTTCTGGGCTTAAGCAGCCCACCCACTTCAGCTCCTGAGTAGCAGGGACTACAGGTGCACACCGCCACACCTGGCTAATTTCTGTATTTTCAGTGGAGATGGGGTTTTGCCATGTTGCACAGTCTGGTCTCAAACTCCTGGGCTTAGGTGATCCACTCGCCTCACTCTCCCAGTGTATCGGGATTACAGGCATGAGCCAGCGTGTGTGTGTGTGTGTATATATTTAAGAGACAGGTGGCTGGGTGCGGTGGCTCACGCCTGTAATCCCAGCACTTTGGGAGGCCAAGGTGGGTGGATCACCTGAAGTCAGGAGTTCGAGTCCAGCCTGGCCAACATGGTGAGACCCTGTCTCTACTAAAAATACAAAAAGTAGCTGGGCGTGGCCGGTGCCCATAATCCCAACTACTCGGGAGGCTGAGGCAGGAGACTTGCTTGAACCTGGGAGGCGGAGGTTTCAGTGAGCCAAGATCATGCCATTGCACTCCAGCCTGGGTGGCAAGAGCGAAACTCCGTCTTGGGGGAAAAAAAAGAGACAGGTACTCTGTTGTTGCCGAGGCTGGAGTGCAGTGGTGCGCGTGATCACTGTTCACCGCAGCCTCAAACTCCAGGGCTCATGCAATCCTTTTGCCTTAGCCTTTTGAGTAGCTGGGACTATAGACATGTGCCACCATGCCCAGCTAATTTTTAAATTTTTTGTAGAGGCAGGGTCTTGCTATTTTGCCCAGGCTGATCTTAAACTCCTGACCTCAAGTGATCCTCCCATCTCTACATGTCAAAGCACTGGGATGACAGATGTGAGCTCTTGTGCCCAAACTCTAAAGTCCAGGTATTTTTACTGACCCAACTTCCACCTCACTCACCCTCTCTTCATTTGTGTCCATCGCTGTTTAGCCCATAGATTGAGTTCTTAATTTCAGTTATAATTTTCAGTTCTAGAATCTGCATCATTCCTTTTACCATTCTAGTTCTCTAGTGAAATGCTTTCCTTTTGTCAAGTATATTTTTGACTAGTTGACATTTGCATTGGATAACTCTTATTATATAGGTCACCTCTGGATCCATTTCTGTTTTTCTTTTTTCTCTTGGTTCATTTGTTGATGGGCCTGTTTTTGTTTTTTTAATTGAGTCAGACATTATGTATGAAAAACTGTAGAAGCACTGGGTGATGCTCTCTTCCTTCAGAAAGTTTCCCTGTGTCATCTGGCACATGCCCAGAGTAGGGACAGATCATCTCAGCTCAGGGCCTGGGTGACCAGAGGCTGGGATTCAGTCAGTAAGCCTCAGTTGGAGCTGCCTTCCCCCAAACCCCTGCTCCCAGTGTAACCATCCGGGGGTTCCATCTGAAACCCTGGAGTGTTTCCCAAGGCCCCTCTTTCTTGGCGTGTCCTGGAGCCCAAGTTTTGTCTCCCTAACACCATGAGACTACTGAAAGCCCAGCTTCTCAGCCAGGTTTGCAGAGTGTTGGGCTCATTTCCTGTGTCTCCCTTTTCTCTGGGATCTTGGCCCCTTAAGTCCTGGCTGACTGTCAGGCCTGTACTTCTTTTTGTCTTCCCAGACCCTTGGGGCTTTCTAGAGCTCTTTAGCCACTACTTTCTTCCCAGTTTATCAGTGTACTGCCCCCAAATCCTTCCAGATTGTCAAATGCATTGACAGAAAGAGTGGCGGCTCTGAATGGTGGACTCACCTCAGTGGGTCTCTCTTTTGTTTGGAATATTGGTCCCTTCAGTTGTGGCTGCCTTAGCATCTCTTTGATGCCTGCAGACTTCTAAGTCATACTCTCCTTTTCCAGTTCTTGGTGGGTTGCCGTGCTACCGGCCACCCTGCATATCACTGAAAGTGGAGTCAAAGCGGGCGTGCTCGCTCTGTCTGTGGCATGTGCGGAGGCTGTAGACATTGGTTATCGTTTTTGATAGGGAGCATACAGAACCCCCTCACCTCGCTTAGTCTGCCTTGTCCAGTTTCTGTCTTTTTTTTTTTCCCAGTCTGCTTCTCATGACATTGTCCAGTTTCTAATCAGAATTCCCCCGTTTGCCCCTACCCAGTCACTTAACCACTTAAAGACAGTAGAGCAAGTGGCCTGCTCAGCGGGAGACACAGCCCTCGGCCTCCAGTTCCCGTCTTGGCCACTGTGTGGGCTCTTCCACCGTGCTCTAGTCTCTACTCTTCCCTTTGCCCTGTGCCAGACCAAGGGAGGGTTTGTGATGACATATGTGGCAGTGGCAAAGGAGGAGGCTAGGGAGGTAGGAGAGGTTGTGTGTGTGTGGTGTTTAGTCTTATTTTGGAGATGAGGTCTTGCTATGTTGCCCAGGCTGGTCTCGAACTCCAGGGCTCAAGCAATCCTTCTGCCTTGGTTTCCTGAGTAGCTATCACTACAGGCATGAACCACTGTGCCCAGCTACCTAATGTTTATTCTGTGACTTGATCACATGTGTATTTTCTTTTCAGTGCTGCTTTTTTTTTTTGAAACGGAGTCTTGCTCTGTTGCCCAGGCTGGAGTACCCAGGCTGGAGTACAGTGGCGTGATCTTGGCTCACTGCAAGCTCTGCCTGCTGAGTTCATGCCACTCTCCTCAGCCTCCCCAGTAGCTGGGACTACAGGCGCCTGCCACTACATCCAGCTAATCTTTGTTTTGTATTTTTAGTAGAGTCGGGGTTTCACCATGTTAGCCAGGATGGTCTCGATCTCCTGACCTCATGATCTGCCAGCCTTGGCCTCCCAAAGTGCTGAAATTACAGACGTGAGCCACTGCACCCAGCCTTTTTGTTTTTTTTTAGAAGGAGTTTTGCTCTTGTCGCCCAGGCTGGAGTGCAGCGGCGTTTAGTGCAATGGCTGGAGTGCAAAGACAGCCTGTTTAGGAGGCGATCTCAGCTTACTGCAACCTCCGCCTCCCAGGTTCAAGCGATTCTCCTGCCTCAGCCTCCTGAGTAGCTGGGACTATAGGTGCACATCACCATGCCCGGCTGATTTTTGTATTTTTAGTAGAGACGGGTATCACCGTGTTGGTCAGGCTGGTCTCGAACTTCTGACCTCAGGTGATCTGCCCGCCTTGGCCTCCCACAGTGCTGGGATTACAGACATGAGCCATCATGCCTGACCAACCAACCGAGTGCTTTTTTTTGTTTGTTTAAATAAATACTGCCGTTGGGCTTCTCTCTAATTTCATTTTAAAGTTTCAGCTGCATTTTCAAATTGAGATTTTATTTTAAACTTGAGTACAGTGATTTTTACAGTCTTTTTGAAAGCAAAAATGAGATTTTTAGAAGACCTCTCGCTTGAAGAACTCTAATGTATGAAACCTAGAAAAGAGACTGTTCACCTTTCATTGCAGGAGAGGTCCCAAATTTTGCCAGTCTGTCTCCCAGTCTGCTAGTCCCTGAGGCAGGGAGTACAAAACTCGAAGACTCTAACAAATGAGGTCTTCAAATCAAATCCAAACTTAGTGAAAAAGAAGTCTACTCGTGTCAGGGGTGTTCCCTGTCAAAGCGATGGATGAGCTTCCGCTGGTTGCAGTGGAAGGTGTGCTGGTTGGATTGGGAAGGCAAGAGGGTGCAAGACAGCCCGTTTAGGAGGTGGTTCCTGCATTGTGGGCATGAAGTGTTACAGCCCGAACTAGGATGCTAGAATCCAAGGGCAGAGGGCAGTAGAAAAGAACAACCTGGCAGAACTGTGCAGGACTAGAGGATGAGAGCCGAGTGGCAGATGCCATGGTCAAGCTTGCTGGGAGACGGGGGTGGGGGAGGGTAAAGAGGAGACGCTGGTGTTTGGCAGTGTTGAGAGGTATTTGTGGTTGTCACAGCTAGGGGCAGGGATGCTCCTAAACATTCTGCGGTGGAGCCCCCTCAACAAAGAATTATCTGGCCCCAAATGTTGGAAGTGTCCAGGTTTAGGTATAAAGAATCAGAAGCTTTTCTCAAGTATTGCTATTAGCTTGATGCAATAGTGTTTGCGTTTTTGCTTTATTTTTAATGGCAAAAACCACAATTATTTTTCCTTCAACCTAATATGATGCAAAGTTGGCTACAACTGTAATTTGTTAAGTGCTGCAAACAAAGTACTTGCTAAGCTTAACTTGGTGAACAAGTTAGGAAGAATTGGAATTAGGTAAAACTAGCTAAATGACTCTTCCCCGAGGATAAATACTAATGACCAGCCCTTCAGATGGTGCCCCTCATGTGCTTTACTGATTGCTTTCTTAGTCATAGTTGGCAAAACACCTCTTAAAATATCATGCTTGCGTTCATCGTCTTTGGTTTATGAAATCGTTGAATATATCCTTTCAGAATAATATTTGGCCATTTACATCTCTCTTTTGCACACGCTGGACTTGCCATCTTGTCTTCCTGTTTCTACACTTTTAATTGTCAGCAAGGAGACAGAGTCCTCCCTCCTATTTTGTGGAGCCCCGTGTGAATATTACCATTTTAGGCTCCTGCAGACACTGGTAGAGACAGACAGGGTCTCCACCTGCAGAAGGCTTTCACAGTACACCCATGTTCAAAGCAGGTGCAGGTTGCGAGACACATCCAGATAGAATGAAGTGGTTCAGAAGAAATCCATTATCTCGGTTGAGTGGGGCAGGCTGCCAAGCACACTGTGGTCCAGGAAGGTGAGGCTTTCGAGGGGACTGGCTTGGAGCTGAGAGATGAAGGCTAAGAGGAACCAGGTATGAGAGCTTTCTTGGCAGTGGGGCTACTTGAGCAAAGTCCAGAGCAAGGGAGAGCTTAGCAATTAGCTGAGTCAAAGCTGGGGTCTGTGGCCATGGTTACTCAGCCTGGAGGGAAGGGAAGAGTGAACAAGGTAAGGTTGGCTAGGTAGGTTGACGTGGGATCAGACAGAGGCAAAGACTTGCTTGTTTTTGTTTTGTTTAAGTACCTTAGGGCTTCAGTACTCGATGTGCATTGTGGCCTCAGGGGAGGGAATGATGTGATTTGGCTGCGTTGTTATTTATTTATTTTTTATTTATGTGTTTATTTATTTAAGATGGAGTCTCACACTGTTGCCCAGGCTGTAGTGCAGTAGCACGATCTCGGCTCACTGCAACCTCTGCCTCACGGGTTCAAGCGATTCTCCTGCCTCAGCCTCCCAAGTAGCTGGGATTACAAGCACCCGCCACCATGCCCAGCTAATTTTTAGTAGAGACGGGAGTTTCACCATGTTGCCCAGGCTGGTCTCGAACTCCTGACCTCAGGTGATCCTCCTGCCTCATTTTTAAAAGATCATGCTCTGTGGATAATGAGCTGGGGCTGGAGGGAAGAATGGACCTAGGGTGGAAACCACTGGTTAGAGTCGAGCCACTTCGAGTGTGTGGGTTTGGGCTACAAAGTTAGCAAAAATTAAAAACTCTTGCTGGGTGCGGTGGCTCATGCCTGTAATAGGAGGCTGAGATGGGCGGATCACCTTGAGGTCAGGAGTTCGAGGCCAGCTTGGCCAACATGGTGAAACCCTGTCTTTACTAAAAATACAAACATTGGCTGGGTGTGGTGGTG
>NW_012115266.1:15683-17171 GCF_000951035.1 Colobus angolensis palliatus | reverse complement strand
TTGGCTCAAGCAGCTGCCTGCCTCAGCCTCCTAAAGTGCTGGAATTACCGGTGTGAGCCACTGTGCCCAACTTGCCTTCACTTTTGAAGAATGATTTTGCTGGGTATAGAATTACGGGTTCATGGTCATTTCCTTGCACCATTTTGTAGCAGCTAATTCATTGTTTTTTAGCTCTCTTCCTTTTTCTTGACAAGTCAGCTTTTGGTGTTATTGTTGTTCCATTTGAAGTAATACTTCTTTTTTTTTCCCTTCTGGTTGCTTTTTATTTTTATTTTTTGGAGAGGATATGACTTTTCTGAGTTTATCCACCAGAGTGGAAATAATGTCTGTGCAAAACCAAATGTTTGTTACTATAACTCTCCATCACAATTAGAATCCAAACAGTTTTTTGAAAACAGTCAACTCAATCAAAACCCACTACTTCAGAATCAATAGCTTCTTTGAAGCCGCGGTAACAAATATGGTTAAGACTTGAATGTAGAAATTTGTTGGTTGGAAAGCTAATTAAACTTCCAACTTGCTCAAGTAGAATTACAGAAAGGCAGAATTGTGTTTTTCACAGAGATACAGTTCACTGGAATCAGCAACACTGGACAGCTGGTAGAGTGTTTAGGGTCCTGAGATAATAAGGAATCCAGGCAGCCTTTAGACAGTCTGCTGTTGTCCTTTCTTCCCTATTAGAGATTTGTGGATGTGTGAAATGACACCTTTACCAGCAATTGTAGACTTGTAGAGAGAGTCCAATTCTTCATCTCCACGAATGGCAAGTTGCAAGTAATGAGGGATAATGTACTGTACTGTGAAGTCTTTTGATGCATTTCTTGCCAGTTCAAGTACCTCTGCAGTGAGGTACTCCAGGACGGCTGTGCTATTCACAGTGGCAGTTGCGCCCACATGTCCAGGACTGACTGTCCTAGATTTCAGGTGTCAGTGAATACGGCCCACCAGGAACTGCAAATTGGCTCTCTGTGAGTGGGAAGCTGCCTTTGTTGGCCTTTCTGGAGTCCTTCCCAGCCTTACTGCCAGCCATTTTCAATTTTACTGAAGCTCAAACAGGCAAGGCAGAGAAGGGACTAATCAGACACAGCAGGCTCTCACCAGCTACTCTTTCCTTCCACTAGGATTTGAAGCTGCCTCTGGTGTCTTGTAAGATTTTCTTGGCTTTAGGCATTAGCAAAACTTGGTGTTTGTTATATTGGTGGCCTGTTCCTAATCAGTTTTGAAAGTTTTGGCTCTTCTCTCTATAAATATTCCTATTTTTCACTCCTCTTCACTCTGAGGGCCTCCATTTTTGTGTTCATTAGGCTCTTTTTTTTTTTGAGATGGAGTTTCGCTCTTGTTGCCCAAGCTGGAGTGCAATGGTGCGATATACATTAGGCTTTTATCATGTCCTACATGTCTCTTGTGCTCCTTTCTGTATTTTCTAGACCTTTTCTTTGTATGTGTCTACATGTATGTGTGTGTGTGTGTATGTGTGTGTGTGTGTGT
>NW_012115266.1:5518-8048 GCF_000951035.1 Colobus angolensis palliatus | reverse complement strand
AAAAAAAACCCAAAAAACCCCTTAACATCACCCATCCCATAAAGCACAGAACAATGTATACTTTTTAATTATCATATACATAAATGCATACTGTTTTAATGCAGTATACATAATGTTTATGTATATAATGTATACATTTATGTATTCAGGTATTTTGAGTGTCTCTATGTGCCATGCAGTGTTCTGGGTGTTGAATATTCCATAGGTAAAAAGAGTTATTTAGCCCACATTTCTTTTCGTTGTATGAAGAGAAGTGGAAAAAACCAGACTTACCTAGTTCAGTTTGAACAAGTTAAATGCATGGATGATGTAATGTGGGAGCACTTTCCGCTTTTCGTTTACGTTTGTGTGGGCAGAACTTAGGGAGGTGGTTTTCCTTGGGAGTTTCAGCTGCCCACTGTACTCCTCCACTCTCAACACCTGTGCCTCGCAGATGCGTTACCTGACTGTCATGCTGTGTACTTCCATTTGGGTAGGCTTTGGGCTCCTTAAATTCAACATTGACTCAAACCATCTTTCCCCCACGTGGGTCCCCTTCCTGTGAGTGGCAGTTTTCTACGTAGTCAGGTGGCTATGTCTCTTTTATTTTCTTTTGAGATGGAGTCTCGCCCTGTTGCCCAGGCTGGAGTACAATGGCGCAGTCTCAGCCCAGTGCAACCTCTGCCTCCTGCGTTCAAGCGATTTTCCTCCCTCAGTCTCCCAAATAGCTGGGACCACAGGCACATGCCACCACACCCAGCTAATTTTTGTATTTTTGTAGAGACGGTTTCACCATGTTGGCCAGGCTGGGCTTGAATTCCTGACCTCTAGTGATCTGCCCGCCTTGGCCTCCCAAAGTGCTGGGATTACAGGCGTGAGCCACTGCTCCCAGCCCTGTGTCTCTTTTGTGCGCTAACCTTATCCTTCTAGTTTCCAGGACCTGTGGGATGGACCTTTCCATCTCTTGGAGGTTACTTGAGGCCCACCGACTCTCAGACCTGAACCCTTTGTCTTCATTGGGTTGACTCCCATGGCCCCTGGCTGTTGCGGAGCTTCTTTCCAGTATCTTATCCCTGGTTGCAGCAAGATCTTTCTTTTTTTCTTTTTGAGACAGGGTCTCACTTTGTCACCCAGGCGGAGTGCAGTGGTGTGATTGGGCTCAAGCAATGCTCCTACCTCAGCCTTGTAAGAAGCTGGGGCTACAGGTGTGCGCCATTACGGCTGGCTAATTTGTGTGTGTGTGTGTGTATACACACATACATATATATATACATACACACAGACACGTATATGTCATTATTATTTTGTAGAGGCATGGGGTCTTGCTATGTTGCCTAGGCTGGTCTCGAACTCTTGAGCTCAAGTGATTCGCCCACCTCAGCCTCCCAGAGTGCTGGGATTACAGGCGTGAGCCACCACACCGGGCCAGTATCTTTCTAAAAGGCATCTGTGTTTCCTTTGCTCAGAACACTTCAACTCTCCATTGCCCCTCGGGCTGAAGACTCCTGTGTCATCACATCCTGGCCCAGCCCCTCCCTGCTCTCCCAGTTGTGGGTAGTTCCTCACATGCAGACTCCTTGTTTTTGTACAACTTTGTAAATAAGCCATTCTCTGAGATTAGGCCTTTCTTATCTTCTACTTGCCAACTTCATTGTAGCTACAACAAGTAATTTGGTATGGCTCTTTCAGCAATCCGGTTTTGCCTGTGTATACTGATCCTCAAAAATGCCCATATTCTGATGCAGTGGTTTGACTTCAGCTAAGTTTTTTTTTTTTTTAGTAGATACAGGAGTCTTTATGTTACCCAGGCTGGTCTCAAACTCCTGGTCTCATGCAATCCTCCTGCCTTAGCCTCCCAAAGTGTTGAGATTATAGTCATCAGCCACTACACCTGGCCTTTTTTTTGTTTTTTTTTTTTTTTTTGAGACGGAGTCTCGCTCTGTCGCCCAAGCTGGAGTGCAGTGGCCGGATCTCAGCTCACTGCAAGCTCCGCCTCCCGGGTTCACGCCATTCTCCTGCCTCAGCCTCCCGAGTAGCTGGGACTACAGGCGCCTGCCACCACGCCCGGCTAGATTTTTGTATTTTTTAGTAGAGACGGGGTTTCACCGTGTTAGCCAGGATGGTCTCGATCTCCTGACCTTGTGATCCGCCCATCTCGGCCTCCCAAGGTGCTGGGATTACAGGCTTGAGCCACCGCGCCCGGCCTTTTGTTGTTGTTTTTTAAAAACATTTGGTTTTAGAGACGGGGTCTCTGTTTTCTAGGCTGGAGTGCAGTGACAGAGTCACAGCTTACTGTATCCTCAACCTCCCTAGCTCAGGCAATCCTCCCACTTCAGCCTGTTGAGTAGCTGGAACCACATGCATGTGCCACCACACCTTGCTAATTTTTTGTTTTATTTTTGTAAAGATGAGGTCTCCCTATGTGCCCCAGGCTGGTCTTGAACTCCTGGGCCCAAGTGATCCTCCCACTTGGCCTCCCAAAGTGCTGGGATTACATAATGATGTTGGCCCTAACAACTTGTATAGTTAGATTTTTTTTTTTTTTTTTTTT
>NW_012115266.1:0-534 GCF_000951035.1 Colobus angolensis palliatus | reverse complement strand
GTCTCAAAAAAAAAAAAAAAAAGTTTATTATTTTTCAAATACACAAAACATGTACATGGTTCAAAAGACCAGAACTGTGTAAAAATGTAAACTCAGAAGTCTTGCACCCAGCCCTGTGGCACCCACCGCCGATAGGTGAAGTGAGGACGTGTTGAGTTTGCGTGGAATAGTCCCAGTTTGTGCCTGTTATCCTGGAGCAATTAGTGATAGCACCTTCTTTCACTCTCAGGAATGAAGCATAGCTAAGGCTTTGTTGGCGCCTGCTCATGCTAATTTAGAGATGTGGACAAAATGTTTCCACTTTGTGGATTTTTTTCCCCTGTAGCTAAAAGTAAGGACTTGGCGGAATCCTGCAGACTTGGATTGAGGTTCTCTTGGCAGGGGAGGTCTAACCATGGAGTTCATACTCTTTTCACAGAATCTCATTCTTATTCGGAGAAGGAAATTTCATTTTACTCTGAAAATAAATTTGGGAGCTTGAAGCATATTGTACGTTTCCAAGTTTTTCTGCTTTGCAAAGGCCTAATTATTCTT
>NW_012115265.1:14168-14645 GCF_000951035.1 Colobus angolensis palliatus | reverse complement strand
TGCTCTGCCGCCCGGGCTGGAGTGCAGTGGCCAGATCTCAGCTCACTGCAAGCTCCGCCTCCCGGGTTTCCGCCATTCTCCTGCCTCAGCCTCCGCTGGATTCCTTTCTTTTAGATACTTACGTAACTTCCTTGTTTTCTTTTTTTACTTTTTAGTTTTTTGTAGAGATAAGATCTTGCTTAGGTTGCCCAGGCTGGTCTTCGGCAACTCCTCAGCTACAGCAGTCTTCCCACCTCAGCCTCCCAAAGTGTTGGGATTACAGGTGTAAGCCACCACACCTGGCCACTTATTTATTTTTCTTTTTTTCTCTTTTTTCTGTTTTTAATTTTTGAGACAGAGTCTCACTCTGTTGCCCAGGCTGGAGTGCAGTGACACGTTCTTGGCTCACTGCAAGCTCTGCCTCCCGGGTTCATGCTATTCTCCTGCCTCAGCCTCCCGAGTAGCTGGGACTACAGGCGCCCGCCACCATGCCTGGCT
>NW_012115265.1:8487-10273 GCF_000951035.1 Colobus angolensis palliatus | reverse complement strand
GTCGGGGCGGAGGGGTCCCAGGTGGAGAAGCCAGCGTCCGCCTGCTGGCGCCGTTTACATGGTGGCGCGGGGTCAGGCCGGGTGCGTCTACGCTGGCGGGCACCGGCCCCTGGCGGTCAGCACAGGGGTATCCCGCGGCCGCCGAAAGAGCCGGCCCTTTAAGTTCCTCCCCCCGGTAGGCGGAGCCACGTGCCGACGGGCGGGCACTTCGGCCTATCGCAGCTGCGGATTTACCTGGCCTAGTTACGAGCCCAATCAGAGGCGGCAGTTCCGGAGTGGAGGCGGGCTCTGGGAGCAACAACCCCGACCCTTTGGTGGTGCACCGAGGTTGCGGGAGGATGGGGCCTGGCTCAAGGCGGAGAAGGGGGTTGCAGTCTAAGATCTGAGGGACTCCTGGGAGTGCGCGGCCGGGGTCCTCTCTCTGCAAATGGGTATCCCAAGCCCCTGCCTCCCAGCCCCTGCCTCCGAATTGTCCTGTTCCTCTCCAAACGAGGCTCCCATACTCTTCTCTCTGTATCGACCTTTCCATTCTAGAAGCAGAGACTCCAAGATATTTTCCCAGTCTCCAGTGGGGAAACTGAGGCTCATAAAGGGCACAAGAACATAAATCAAGCAAGGGGCAAAGCTGGGACTTGAACCCAAGGCTGTGTAATTCCAAGCCCTGGGAACCATTATTTGCTAACCTCCCTCACCCCACCCCCATCCCCTGCCCCCCCCTTTTTTTTTTGGTAAGGACGAGGTCTCGCTATGTTGCCCAGACTAGTCTCGAACTCCGGGCATCAAGCAATCCTCTCGCCTACGGCTTCACCAAAGGGCTGAGATTACAGGCGTGAGCCATCGTGACGGGCTTCTCTAAAGCTTTCAAGGAAAGTCTTAGAGTTGTGGGTAATTAGAGAGTTTGAATTTCATAATCAGCCGATTTAACCTATGGCTGCCATGGTTCTGAGGAGGGCTGATAGCAAGAGGCAGGCATCCCAGCTCTGTGGTGCCGGCGGGGCCGCGGCAGGCCCTCCGGAGAGCTCAGGTCTCAAATCCAGCCTCTGCCCTTTGCTGAGGTGTGACCTTGGGCAAGTTACTTCACGTTCCTGAGCCTCTGTTTATTTCTTTATGAAATTAATCCTCTCATAAGTTTACTATGCAGGTAAAGCACTCATCAGTGTCATGCATATAACAAGTGCTCCGTGTATTATGGGCTTTATTGTAGTGGTGATGTTTTGCTAAATGATGTTACAGGTAGGATGGGCTTTGGGGGACAAGGGGTTAAATGCTCCTTGCTGCTTGGCCACTCCCATCCCCTGGAATTTGCTGCCAGAGCTGGATTCCGTCCAGACACCTACTCTTGCCCACTAAGGGCACTTCTGGGAGACTATACAGTTTATTCATTTAGCAAGCACCTCTCTGTATGAACCCCAAGCTGGCACTTGTAGGGATACAGCCCCAGGCCCCTGGCCCTTGAGGAGCCCCTGAACTTGGGGGAGAGTCAAGGGAAGGCAGTTGGGCCAGAAGAATGCACAGCGGTTGAGAGAAGAGGACTCCTTTTTTTTTTTTTTTTTTTGAGAAAGGATCTCACTCCGTTGCCCAGGCTGGAGTGCATTGATGCTATCATTGCTCACTACAGCCTGGATCTCCTGGGTTCAGGGAATCGTCCCACCTCACCTTCCGAGTACTTGAGGCTATATGTGGTTGCTACCATGTCCCCAGGCTGGTCTCAAACTCCTGGCCCCAAGGGATCCTCCCTCCTCAGCCTCCCAAAATGCTGGAATGACAGGCATGAGCCACACCTCAC
>NW_012115265.1:5056-5912 GCF_000951035.1 Colobus angolensis palliatus | reverse complement strand
GGGGGGGCACTCTGTCGCCCAGGCTGGAGTGCAGTTGTCAGATCCCTGCTCACTGCAACCTCTGCCTCCGGGTTGAAGCAGTTCTGGTGCCTCAGCCTCCCCAGTAGCTGGGATTACAGGCGCTACTAATCCATGCCCAGCTAACTTACGTATTTTTAGTAGAGGGGGGTTTCACCATGTTGCCCAGGCTGATCTCGAACTCCGGCCCGTAAGGAGTTTGAATCTTCCACCTGCCCCTTGGGGATGTTTGATTTTGAGCAAGGACTTAGCTCTGTGGGGTGCGTTTGTCACCTATAAAATGCAGTGCTGGTTTCTCCTCTGCTCTGTTGCTACTGGAGTAATAATACTTAGTAGCTTCCACTTAGCAACTTCACTGTGCAGTTGCTATGTGCTGGGTGCCCAGTCTTTGCTCTAGAAGTCAGGAAGGCAGTTTGGACACAGCGGTGTCAGGGCTGGGAGGGGGATTGTGAGGGCTGTAGGACCTCAGTGAAGATACCTGACTTGCTTTTTTGAAGAATACAGTCTTGGAGGAAATGGCAAGGTCTGGGAGAGCCCACATGTAGGAGGAATTGGTTAGAGGTGAGGACACAGGTGGGCAATGAAGGCTGCAGGTACTCATAAGTGGGGTCAAGGAGTTGGGATTGAATACTAGGGAGTTATGGGAGATGTTTGAGCAAGATGGTCTCGAGGAGGGGATAGGGAGCGTTATGGTTTTCCTCTTCTAGGGCTGCTTTAAAAACGTAATAAACACAAGAAAATGCCGGCACGATGGCTCCCAGAGTTTTGGGAAGTCAAGTCTGGAGGATTTCTTTAGGCCAGAAGTTCGAGACCAGCTTGGGAAACATAGCGAGACCCC
>NW_012115265.1:0-687 GCF_000951035.1 Colobus angolensis palliatus | reverse complement strand
GGGCGCCTGTAGTTCCAGCTACTCGGGAGGCTGATGCAGAAGAATGTCTTGAGCCTGGGAGGCGGAGCTTGCAGTGAGCCGAGATCGGACCCCTGCATTCCGGCGTGGGTGACAGAGCCAGACTCCATCTCAAAAAAAAAAAAGAATCTTTTCTGAATGGTGAAGTGTGTACACATGATTAAAAATCTGAACCGGGTGTGGTGGCTCATGCATGTAATTCCAGCGCTTTGGGAGGCTTAGGCAGGCGGATCACGAAGTCAGAAGTTCAAGACCAGCCTGGCCAACATGGTGAAACCCCGTCTCAAACCATGTCTCTACTAATAATACAAAAATTAGCCGGGCATGGCAGCGTGCGCCTGTAATCCCAGCTACTCTGGAGGCCAAGGCAGAAGAATTGCTTGAACCTGGGAAGCAGAGATTGCGGTGAGCCGAGATCATGCCACTGCACTGCAGCCTGGCGGTCTAGCAAGACCGCGTCTCAAAATAAAAAAGTTCTGAATCAGGGTGAAACCTTGTGTCTACTAAAAAAAAAAAAAGTACAAAAAATTAGCCGGGCATGGCAGCGTGCGCCTGTAATCCCAGCTACTCTGGAGGCCAAGGCAGAAGAATTGCTTGAACCTGGGAAGCAGAGATTGCAGTGAGCCGAGATCATGCCACTGCACTGCAGCCTGGCGGTCTCAAAAAAAA
>NW_012115264.1:17496-19633 GCF_000951035.1 Colobus angolensis palliatus | reverse complement strand
TAAGTTTCGATATATTTGGTAAGAATAAATGTCTGACAACTTGAAGCCAAATCAATAATGTCAAAATACCAACATATCTAGTATATCCCAATTTGATTTTATTAAAATAATTGTAATTTGTTTTTAACCAATATTTTAAGGGGCAACTTATTTAATGTCTCAAGATAGGTTTTGAGAGTTTTAACATTGTTTATATTCTGATTGCGAAGACAAGTCTTTATTTTAGTATGATGTGATAAGTGCAAAAAATGATGGAAGTTTGTATCCACAGTTCAATCTTTAAAGAGGATGGATAACTCGATTTGGAAAGATCGTGGCGTGCTTCCCTGAGGTAGTGATAGTAGACTGAGATTCAGTACATGGACAGTAATTTCACATATAGATAAAACTACAACAGTACTAACAAACATATTTTATGTATGTTGTATTATGGAATAAAATTGATCTTATACAATATTACCCTAATCTTCTGTAAATGCTAATAGTTTTTCCTCCAAAAATTACATATGCATACATGAATTCAAAGTTGCAAACTCACATTTAAGGGGTTCACGCCCAATGACAACTCCCTTCCCAGCTATGAGGTCCTTATAATTTAAAAAAGGTCATGAAAGAGTTAATGAGATAGAAAATAGTAGGATTTTTATCTTTATACATCTTGATATCACTTTATTTCTAAATAACCAATAAAATAGAATTGAAAAAAATCTCAAGCTCAGATTATTCTCTCACTGCATTCAAAGATTATTTCAAAAAACTCAAATCAGTTCATGTTGCTTCTCTGCATGAAGAGCCCACCAGCTTCATAATGACCCCAAATTGAAGTCTTAACTCAAGTGCATGGTATATGAAACTATTACAGCCTGATTCTTAGCATCATTTTTGGCTCTTCCCACGTATTCTGTGATATAGTCACATTAAACTTTAAATTCCTCCCTAAATATGCTGTATTATTTTCCTAATTCCATGTCTTTTTACACGTATGCTGATCATTTGCCTAGAATGTTCTACCTTTTGCTTAATAACTTTATAGGGCAAAACTTAAAGATTTTGTTTTACATGCTTTTATATTGTCCCACAGCTCTTGCATCTTCTGTGCTGTAGTTTTTCAGTTTTATTCATTTTGTTGATTTATTTTATTTAGTTCTGAAGAAAAATCTGTTGATCTATCTTCAAGTTCACTGATTCCTTGTCTTTTCACATCTACTGATAAGTCTGTCAAAAAAAATTTATTCATTCTTGTTACTGTGGATTTGATTCCCAGCATTTTCTCTGGATTATTTCTTAAAATTTTAATTTTCTGCTTACATTACCCATCTGTTTTACATATTGCCAACTTTTTTGTGTTAGGGACTTTAGCATATTAACCATAGTTATTTTAAATTACTTGTGTGATAATCCCAACATTTGTGTTATATCTGAGTCTGGATTTGATGGTGTTTTATCTCTTCTGACTTGATTTATCTTGCCTTTTGTTATAACTTGTAAGTTTTTGTTGAAAGCTGTTGTGTCAGGTAATAGCAAACATCGTAAATAGGAATTTGGTTTATTTTAATCTTGCTAGGTGCTTATCTATATTTAATGTTGCTGTAATCATAGGAACCAGAGGCTTCAAATCCCTTGAATATTCCCAGTTTTGTTTGCCCTCTTGGTATGGTGCTTCTCTGTGTACTGCTATTCAAAGAGACTGTGTCTTGCATCTCTCTCTCTTTTTTTTTTTTTTCCTCATTATCTACTGATATTCTACAGTGCCCCTGATGGTGTGATAAAGTGTGGAGTGGGGAAAGTTTCTATAATATTCTGGATTTTCGGTTTTTTACTGAGGATTTATCTTGAGATTTTGTCCCTCACAAGCGTTTCTGTCCCTCTTTATGTATTATGGATAGCTGTTTTTCCACCTGCTGGTTACTTCATTTCCTGGATGCAATAGTCCTACCTATTTTCTAGAAACCCTGGTCTTGGTTAACTCTTTTTTTTTTTTAACCTTTCTCTTGGGTAGGACAGGAAGGCTAAGTGGGGATCCAAGTGAGAAATGCCCCCTTCACTATAGCTGAGATAAAGTTCTCTCATAATTTTTTGTTTAGGCAAAGCCTTTTCTTCTGGAAGATAAGCATTTGTAGTGAGGAACACTCTGACA
>NW_012115264.1:12564-13825 GCF_000951035.1 Colobus angolensis palliatus | reverse complement strand
GTGGAGACAGACCCTCCAATGTAATCCAATTAAACTCTCAAAGTTAGAAGCGATAGTCAGTCATCTTGCTCATTCTCTCAGTTTATAGATGAAGAGGCACCATTTGCTGAAGATTGTTCATGTAGTATGTAATGATTAGAGACATCAAGCATGAGCCATATTAAACAGAGAAAAGAGGTTCTGAAACTATGAAATTATGTAATAAAGGACAGAAGAAAATGTGATAAAGCTGCAGCAATTCTGGAAGTAGAATATAGGAACTTAGAGGACTATCAGCATCTAGATAGAGAAAGACAGCAAGAGGAAAAAGGTTGTTCAGTAGCATATTTTATTTCTAATGGACATAATTTCCATATATTATCCATTAAGGATTACACACACACACACACACACACACACAGATACACACAGCTGTCTCTCTGTGTGCATGGGGAACTGGTTTCAGGATCCTCTGTGGCTCTGTGGATAATCAAATCCGCGAATGCTCGATTTCTTTATATAAAATGATGTAATATGTGCAAATAACCTAAACACACCCTCCCATATATTTTACATTATCTGTAGATTACTTATAATACCTAATACAGTGTGAAAGTTTGTATAAAAATAGTTGTTTTACTACATTTTTTAGGGAAAAATAATGAGAAAAAAAGCTCTGCACATGTTCCGTACAAAAGCAACTATGCATTTTTAAAAATATTTTTAATTCACACTTGGTTGCACCCACTGATGGGATACCCACAAATGCAGAGGGCTGACTGAGTATATATATTAATGCTGAGAAAGGTAAATCAGAGCCCTGGATAAAATACTCTATTACATTTGTGTGAATAGAAGGTACACTTCTTCAGCGTGAAAAAATAGTGGCTCTGGTATGTGAGAGTCAGCACGCCTGTCCTACGTAAGTTCATGGACAACAACCACCACCACATTTTTGGCTAATTCATTCTTGTAGTAGAATGGTCCTAAGATCTGCAGTCATTTCAAGCTGCTTTTATTCAATGTGATGAACTTCCGAGTATTTAATAGTTTAAGGATATGTGTGAATCCATGAAGACTGGAAAACAAATGCAAATTTTCATATAATCTTTTCTAAAGAACATTTGAAAAGATTATGCTTTAGGATTTTTGTTCCAGATCTAGTTTAGACACTTACTAGCTGTTTGAATTTGAACAAGATATGTGATGTATTGGAGTTTCATTTTCTGTACTGGTATATAGAAGATGAGGATGCTTCCTAGAATATGGGGATGCTAGAATG
>NW_012115264.1:5772-6244 GCF_000951035.1 Colobus angolensis palliatus | reverse complement strand
GGATCACTAGTTCAAGAGATCGAGGCCATCCTGGCCAACATGGTGAAACCCTGTCTCTACTAAAAATATGAAAATTAGCCAGGCAGGGTGGCGGGCACCTGTAGTACCAGGTACTCAGGACGCTGAAGCGGGAGAATCGCTTGAACCCGGGAGGCAGAGCTTGTAGTGAGCCGAGATCATGCCACTGCAATCCAGCTGGGGCCACAGTGCGAGACTCTGTCTCAAAAATAACAACAACAACAACAACAATAATAATAAGTGCTCCATAGAGGAAGCAAAAAAATTTTTGAGAGGCAGTGGGGACTAATTAAAAGAATTTAAGCATGGAGTGACAGACACACAACTGGTATTTGCAGCCATCTTCAAAAATTACTGACAGTATGATTTAAGTAACAGAGTAGGATTGTATTTTACAAAAAAGTAATGCTTTTAATTATAGTATGAACAATATGCTGATGAAGGTTTTGTGATC
>NW_012115264.1:0-1592 GCF_000951035.1 Colobus angolensis palliatus | reverse complement strand
ATTTCTTAAAAGCGAAGTAAGTTCACAGTCTGATGCTCCTGCAGGTTAAACAACGTAAGATGAGGCGGGTTTTATAGTTCACCACATGGAGGTCAAAAATGTCCTTAATGGGAGCTCTTTTAATAGAGTACTGTTGATATTGTATTTAAAGAGTAACAGGGAATGTAAGAAAGTAGAAACAATAAGTGGTGGGCAACCCTCTCACACAGTTAAGATGTTACAACAAGCCAGGTATACCATGTTAGGTGGACTGAGTTACAGGTCAGGAGTAAGATTTTGTAATAGATTCATTTTTGTCTTCCATAAGAAGAGAGGCTTAAACATGTTTAAATAATGGGATGAAGTAACCAGAAGTGAGGGACTGAAGACAGCACAAATAGGTACAAAGAGCTTCTAGAAAGAAGGATCCAGAGCGCTGGTAAAATTATTTATTTTACATAATACCAAGACTATATCTTTCCTCCAAACAGAAGTAGACGACGAAAAGATGAAAGCATAATTTTTTTATGTTTCTTTGGAAGGTGAAAATAATTTGAAAGATTATTTTCAGTTTCTACTTTCTCTTTGAAGTAAAAGGGAAGGTCATTGGTTCAGATTGAGTCAGCCTTGGCAAAGTCGCATGTTTTGGTTTAAAATAGTGAGTAGGAAATCTATAAAAATATCCAGTTCATACTGAGGGATTATTTAAGGTGGAAATAATTTGAAATTTTTCTCTAGCAGTTTTAGGACTCCTGAGTATTAATGCAAACGATGCAGTTAATTTTTACTAGGGTTGTGACCGTACTAGACCTATAAGACATGAGGCCACCAAGAGAAAGGATTGAATTATATTAGACATTGAGCTTCAGAAGTGATACATTAAGGGGTCTAAACAGGTTATAAAAGAAAGGAGCAAGTAACAGAAAGCACAAAAATGCAGTGATTGAATAACTAAGTCTAGTTACAGTCATAACCATGCTTATGAGGGAAATATTTAAAAATATAGGAGGCTATATTTTAGTACAGAAGGTTATTTTTTTTTGAAATTTTTAGATTTATATCACCACTGTTACGTTTGTGTGTAGATTCAGAATGTGTAATTTTGAACTGTGTCTGAAGTACGATCAGACAAGATCAGACACAGAAATTCAGGTAACTTGCTGAAGATGTTTGTGAACTGCCAATAAAGAAATTGGCTTTGGAGTTGAGGCCATCTGTTTTTTAACCACTATCTGCAACCTTCTAACCATAAGTTTATACATGGTTAAACCGTTACTAAAAAGATATTTATGAAAATCTGACAAGGTGTTTAGAGAAAGAAACAATTGAAGTTAGCAAATATAAAGAATCGTAGGAAATAAACCGGAAATTTTTAAGGATGATTCTATACCCATAAAGAAAACAGCAGTAACAGAGTATTTATTTTGGGAATTATATACAATTAAAGTAATTTTTAGAGACTATCTTTTGGCATACTTTTTTTTTTTTAGATGGAGTCTTGTTGAGTCTCCCAGGCTGAAGTGTGATGGTGCCATCTCGGCTCACTGCAACCTCTGCCTCCTGGGATCAAGCAATTCTTCCACCTCGGCCTCCCGAGTAGCTGGGAGGAACCC
>NW_012115263.1:20231-20628 GCF_000951035.1 Colobus angolensis palliatus | reverse complement strand
CCTCCCGAGTAGCTGGGACTACAGGTGCCCACCACCTCGCCCAGCTAGTTTTTTGTATTTTTTAGTAGAGACAGGGTTTCACCATGTTAGCCAGGATGGTTTTGATCTCCTGACCTCGTGATCGCCCGTCTCGGCCTCCCAAAGTGCTGGGATTACAGGCCGTTTCCCCCTTTTTTAAAATTTGAGATGGAGTCTTACTCTGTCACCTAGGCTGGAGTGCTGTGGCACAATCTCAGCTCACTGCAACCTCGGCCTCCTGGGTTCACGCGATTCTCTTGCCTCAGTCTCCCAAGTAGCTGGGATTACAGGCGTGTGCCACCACACCCGGCTAATTTTTGTATTTTAGTAGAGATGGGGTTTCACCACGTTGACCAGGCTGGTCTCAAACTCCTGACCT
>NW_012115263.1:13746-15276 GCF_000951035.1 Colobus angolensis palliatus | reverse complement strand
TTATTATTACCTATAACTCATATATTCTCATGAGGGAAACAGATAATCAGATAGGGGAACTCATGTAACTCACACATATAACTCATATATTCTCATGAGGGAAACAGATAATCAAAACAGATAAGCAGACCAGGCACGGTAGCTCACACCTGTAATCCCAGCACTTTGGGAGGCCGAGGTGGGTGGATCATGAGGTCAGGAGTTTGAGACCAGCCAGGCCAAGATGGTGAAACCCCATCTCTACTCAAAATACAAAAATTAGCTGGGCGCAGTGGCAGGTGCCTCTAATCCCAGCTACTCAGGAGGCTGAATGAAGCAGGAGAACCGCCGGGAGGTGGAGGTTGCAGTGAGCTGAGATCGCGCCACTACACTCTAGCCGGGTGAAAGAGCAAGACTCCGTCCCAAAAAACAAAACAAAAAAAAAACAGATAAGTAAAACATTGATGTCAATTGATGTCAAGGGATAAGTTTTATGGAGAAGTATAAACAGGGCTAGCTGGGGTTTAGGAGTTTTAAATAGGAGGTGCTGTGGTCTGAATGTCCCTGTCCCCTCCAAATTCATATTTTGAAACCTAATAGCAACATGATGATAATAGGAGGTGAGGCTTCAGGGGTGTGATTAGATCATGAAATGGGGAGCCCCCATGAAAGGGATTAGTGCCCTAACAAAAGAGGCCCCAGGGAGCTAGCTGATCCCTTCCACCATGTAAGGACAAGCTAGAAGTCACCACCTATGAACCAGAGATCAGGAGCCCTCATTAGACACACAATCTGCCAGCAATTTGAGCTTTGACTTTACAGTCTCCAAAACTGTGAGAAATAGATTTCTGTTGTTTAGAAGCCACACAGTCTATGGTATTTTGATACAGCAGCCTGGAGGAACTAAGACAGGAGGGAAGCTAACGAAGGTGACATTTGAGTAATGTGCTAGAGGAGGAGAGCAATGAGCCAGCCAGAAGATGTCAGGGGGAAGAGTCTTCCAGCAGCAGTGCAGCAAGAGTAGAGTCCAGGAGGGTGTGTGCCTGGTTCGTCCATGGGAGCGGCAAGGGTGTCAGCGTGGCTGCAGGCGAGTGAGGGGGGTGCGTGCAGGCAGGAGGGAGAGACGGCTGTCTTTGCTCATGATGAAGCCACAGCAAGCAAACCATTTTAACCCAAAGAGGTAAGTGCTCTAAGGGGGCTTTGGCAGCATATAATCCAGTTTTCAGAGGGGTGTGAAGCAGGGTTCCTGGAGGAGGTGATGCCTGAACAGAGCCTTCAAGAATGAGAATGCGTTAATCACACAAAGGGAGAGTTGGAGGGCTAGACAGTCTCAGAGACAGAGAGACAGAGACAGAGATAGAGATAGAGAGGGCCAGGCACAGTGGCTCACACCTGTAATCCCAACACATTAGGAGGCCGATGTGGTTGGATCACTTGAGGTCAGGAGATGGAGACCAGCCTGGCTAACATGGTGAAACCCCGTCTCTACTAAAAGTACAAAAATTTGCCAGGTGTGTTGGCACGTGCCTGTAATCCCAGCTACTTGGGAGG
>NW_012115263.1:5708-7653 GCF_000951035.1 Colobus angolensis palliatus | reverse complement strand
TACTGGCAACAATGTCTCCTTGATGTTAGGGGGAATCTGGGATTCTCTTTTTGTCCTTTGTAAATGACACCCTTAACAGGGCCAAGGTCTACCTCAGATATCATGACTCTTGAAGAGAAATAGCTTGATTCTTTTTGGTGATTGCTAGAAAGGGGCATCTGCTAGTTCACCCTGGGTCCACAAGGGGAGCTACATGACCTTTGACAGCTAGTGTTTTAGTTTCTTCATTATTCTACTACAAAGACACATGCACACGTATGTTTATTGCGGCACTATTCACAATAGCAAAGACTTGGAATCAACCCAAATGTCCATCTGTGACAGATTGGATTAAGAAAATGTGGCACATACACACCATGGAATACTATGCAGCCATAAAAAAGGATGAGTTTGCGTCCTTTGTAGGGACATGGATGCAGCTGGAAGCCATCATTCTTAGCAAACTATCACAAGAAGAGAAAACCAAACACCGCATGTTCTCACTCATAGGTGGGAACTGAACAATGAGATCATTTGGACTCAGGAAGGGGAACATCACACACTGGGGCCTATCATGGGGAGGGGGGAGGGGGGAGGGATTGCATTGGGGAGTTATACCTGATATAAATGATGAATTGATGGGTGCTGACGAGTTGATGGGTGCAGCACACCAACATGGCACAGGTATACATATGTAACAAACCTGCACGTTATGCACATGTACCCTAGAACTTAAAGTATAATAAAAAAAAAGAAAAAAAAGAAAAACAAAGACAAGGCTGTCATCCTTTGTGACTCTGGGAGGAACATACTAATGCTCAAAAACATGATTCCCAACTGTCTCTGATACGGCCTCTTTCTATGCTTCAGTATAATTGATTCTTTTATTTTGATGCAATGAGCATAAATCTCATTAAGCTGAAGGCATGTAAGGTCAGTGTGTGGGGCTAAACAGGGAAAGGGTGTCTAAATGACAGTTTCTGAATGCTTAGAATAATTTTGCCCTGAACATCAAGGCTCAAGCATTTGAGCTCTTGTGTCAGAGCTTTGATTAAAGGAATCAAAACACGTCTGGGCACAAAACACTGCCAGCGATTTGAGAATGCACATTCTCATTACTTTGCATGCCGGGTAATAACAGCAAGCATAATACATGAAAGTTATACTTTATTGCACCTTTATTTTTTCCTGGCATTGCATTAGCACTTTAAGTAACAAGCACAGCTAATATTTTTGAGCAGTTCTGTGTGCCAGGCACTCTAATATATGTTTTTACATATATTATCTAATATGACCCTTACAACAGCTCTTGAACCTGATATCTATACACACACACACACACACACACATACACACACATATCATTGTCTCCATTTTACAAGTGAAGATACTGCATTTCAGAAAGGTTATATAACTTGTTTAAGGCCATACAGCAAGAAAGTGGTGAAAATGTTTCAAATGGGACCCTTCCAAAGGTCCTAGGAGAAGCCAGACCTGTCTCTGAGGTTGTCTGACCTTTCAGCATAACCTACACAAAACAGCTGTGGGGTGGTGGTTATTACGTCGTAAGAAATCACTCTTCATGTACACAGCAAATGTTTTACTCTCTTCTGCTCCCAAATAGACAAACCTAAAGGAATCATTAACCATGCCCAACCCTGAGAATAAGTTTTCCCCTCTTAAGGAAGCCTTGCTTCTCATAAAACAAGTTCTAATCTCCTTGGGGTCAAGTTATTATCTGGGTGGAAGATTACTGGGAAGTGTGATTGCCCACCTGACGTAGCACGCTCTGGTGCACTGTCAGAAAACGGTACCGCCTTTGTCAGAACTGAACTTTTTAGGTAGAGGATAGGACACCTGCAAATATACCCAAACTCTTACACCTATAAATTAAAAGGAATAAGAAAAATATACAAAAAAATTCAGGGAAAGATGTGCCCACCATTAACATTAATCACACTAAATA
>NW_012115263.1:0-1053 GCF_000951035.1 Colobus angolensis palliatus | reverse complement strand
GCTCTTGTTGCCCAGGCTGGAGTGCAATGGTGCAATCTCGGCTCACCACAACCTCTGCCTCCCGGGTTCAAGTGATTCTCCTGCCTCAGCCTCCCGAGTAGCTGGGATTACAGGCATGCATCACCATGTCCAGCTAATTTTGTATTTTTTTTCAGGAGAGACGGAGTTTCATCATGTTGGCCAGGCTGGTCTCGAACTCCTGACCTTAGGTGATCTGCCTGCCTTGGCTTCCCAAAGTGCTGGGATTACAGGTGTGAGCCACTGCGCCCGGCCTGTAGGACAGTTTATTATAGTACCCAGTAACTATCATTACTAAGTCAAGAAAAAAATTTATTTTCCTTACTATGAATATCACAAAAATCTCCAGGCTAGGGAAAGAAAGCAGAGCTTGTGGAGGCAATGGGCAAACTGTGCCCCTCCAAAGGCCAAAACTTCTTCCTAGAAACTGAGTCCCTTGGGGCTCTTTTCCAGGGGCCTGGGGCTGTTTCACAGCTAAGAGCTGTGATGGAAGTCACCACAATGGAATCATTCTCCACCACCATGATATCTTGTAATGTGTTTTTTTACAGCAGGGCCACGCTCCCCTGTGATATTTTTAATAATAACAACAAATGTCTATGACATAAGAATGCATATAAAAATCAACTGTCATCAACATGTGTACATTATTGAGTGCCTACTTCCTTTCCGTGGATTATCTCATTTAATTCTGTTAATAATTCTGTGAGGTAGGTTTTATTATGCCCATTTCATAGATAACGTCTGACTCCAGACTTTGCTTTTTTTTTTTTTTTTTTTTTGAGACAGTCTTGCTCTGTCACCCAGGCTGGAGTGCAATGGCACGATCTCAGCTTACAGCAACCTCTGCCTCCCAGGTTCAGGCGATTCTCCTGCCTTAGCCTCCTGAGTAGCTGGTATTACAGGCACCCACCACCATGCCCAGCTTTTTTTTTTTTTGTTTTTTTTTGTATTTTTAGTAGAGATGGCATTTCACCATATTGGCCAGGCTGGTCTTGAACTGACGTCAGGTGATCTGCCCACCTCGGCCTCCCA
>NW_012115262.1:12685-13239 GCF_000951035.1 Colobus angolensis palliatus | reverse complement strand
GGGCATGAGCCACTGAGCCTGGCCTCAGGCTGGTCTTGACCTAGCTCAGAAAGGAGTGGGATTTTGCCTCGGAGGTGGGCGCTTACTCCCAAGGCTGTTGGGCCGGCTGACTGTACCTTCAGGCTGTCGGAGGTGTCCAGGTAGAGGTAGTAGAGGGGGAAGAAGCCCTTATCCACGCCGCACTTGTCACGGGTGAGGTAGCACTGCATCCTGGTGCCCGGGACTGCTGGCCGCAGCACATAGGCTTCCATGTCCTCCTCCAGCTGAGGACAGGGGGAGCGGATTGCCAAGGAGGCTTCCTGCCTCATATGGTCGCTGTCCGTGCCGCCGTCGCCTTTCAGGGCCTTGGACAACTCTTCGTTAGCTGCTGCCGAGGAGTTCGGCCCCGTAGACTCCGAGGCCTCTCTCTTCTTTTCCGAGTCTTCTTCCTAGCCCAGGCACCAAATTCAAAGTCGAGGGACAACAGCCCCAGCCTTGCTCACTACTGATTGGCCATCCCAGCCCTAATGTCCCACCCTTGCCCATCCACATTTTCTGCTTATTGGTCAAAAATC
>NW_012115262.1:7409-8555 GCF_000951035.1 Colobus angolensis palliatus | reverse complement strand
GTATTTTTAGTAGAGATGGGGTTTCACTGTGTTAGCCAGGATGGTTGGATGAATCTTAAAATTTTGTTGGGTGGGCCAGGGACAGTGGCTTATGCCTATAATCCCAGCACTTTGGGAGGCCGAGGTGGGAGGATCATGAGGTCGGTAGTTCAAAACCAGCCTGGCCAACAGGCTGGTTTTCTCTACTAAAAATACAAAAATTAGCAGGGCAAGGCGGTGCGCACCTGTACTTCCAGCTACTAGGGAGGCTGAGACAGGAGAAGAGCTTAAACCCAGGAGGCAGAGGTTGCAGTGAGCCGAGATCGTGCCACTGCACTCCAGCCTGAAGGGGGCCAGCCCCTCCACACCCATGGGTATTTCTCGCAAGGTGGAGACGAGAGACTAAGAAAAGAAGACACAGAGACAAAGTATTGAGGAAGAAAAGTGGGCCCAGGGGACCAATGCTCAGCAAGTGAGGACCTGCACCAGCGCTGGTCTCTGAGTTCCCTCAGTATTTCTTGGTCACTGTCTTTATTATCTCAGTGAGGGGAAAGTGGTGTGACTGTACGGTGATGGTAGGGAGGGGGTCAGCAGGAAAACATGTGAACAAAAGACTCTGTGTCATAAATAAGTTTAGGGAAAGGTGCTGTGCCTGGATGTACAAGTAGGCTGGATTTATGTTTAACTTTACATAAACATCTCAGTGCAGTAAAGAGCAGTATTGCCGTCATGATGTCTCACCTCCAGCCATAAGGTGGTTTTCTCCTATCTCAGAATAGAGTGTATGGTCGATTTTACACCGAGTCATTCCATTTCCAGAGATGTGCAGGAGACAGATGCCTTCTTCTTTTTTTTTTTTTTTTTTTTTTTTTGAGACGGAGTCTGGCTCTGTCGCCCGGGCTGGAGTGCAGTGACCGGATCTCAGCTCACTACAAAGTCCGCCTCCCGGGTTTATGCCATTCTCCTGCCTCAGCCTCCCCAGCAGCTGGGACTACAGGCGTCTGCCACCTCGCCCGGCTAGTTTTTTGTATTTTTTAGTAGAGGCGGGGTTTCACCGTATTAGCCAGGATGGTCTGCAGTGGCACAATCAATCTCGGCTCACTGCAAGCCCGCCTCCCGGGTTTATGCCATTCTCCTGCCTCAGCCTCCCGAGTAGCTGGGACTACA
>NW_012115262.1:2451-3088 GCF_000951035.1 Colobus angolensis palliatus | reverse complement strand
TTGCATTTTTAGTAGAGACTGGGTTTCACTATGTTGGCCAGACTGGTCTTGAACTCCTGGCCTCAGGTGATCCACCCACCTTGGCCTCCCAAAGTTCTGGGATTACAGGTGTGAGCCACCACGCCCAGCCATGATGCAAGATTTCTATCTGGGGTGGTACAAATGTTCTAAAATCGATTGTGGTGATGGTTGCAGAATTATGTAAATACAGTTAGCCTCCTGTATCCTACAGGCTCCGCATCCCCACTGCTGACCCAAAATATTCAGGAAAAAAATTAAAAAACAACAAGACAACAATAAATAACAGAACCAATTTTTTTTTTCTTTGAGACAGAGTATTGATCTGTCACCCAGGCTGGAGTGCAGTGGTATGATCTCGGCTCACTGCAACCTGGGCCTCCTGGATTCAAGTGACTATTCTGCCTCAGTCTCCCAAGTAGTTGGGATTACAAGCCTGCACCGCCTTGCCTGGCTAATTTTTGTATTTTTAGTAGAGACGTGATTTCATCATGTTGGCCAGGCTGGTCTCAAACTCCTGGACTCAAGTGACCAACCACCTTCAGCCTCCCAAAGTGCTGGAATTACAGGCGTGAGCCACCGCACCCCACCCAAAGTTTTTAAAAATAAAGTATAACAG
>NW_012115262.1:0-1136 GCF_000951035.1 Colobus angolensis palliatus | reverse complement strand
TGTAATCCCAGCTACTAGGGAGGCTGAGGCAGGAGAATCGCTTGAACCTGGGAGGCAGAGGTTACGGTGAGCCGAGATTGCGCCATTGCACTCCAGCTTTGGCAACAAGAGCTAAACTCCGTCTCAAAAAAGAAAAATAAAATCACCCCCGTTTCGCGGACTACCCAAATCTTGAGACTCACCCAGGTCCCAAACTGCATCCTAAGGCTCAAACAAGCACAGCCCCGCCGCTGGATTGTTGCGGGCTCCGCACGTAAACAATCTCGCGCCAGGCTCTAGTAATGAGACCACGCCACGCCCCGGACCCCTAGACCCCGTCTCCGCAATCCCGGGGTTGGGGTGGGGGTCCCGGCTTTCCCAGGATCCACCCCCGAGCTCTACCAAGCCCCAATCATCACATTCTGTTGCCCCTTCCCCTTGCCAGTTGTACCATGCACCGCCCCTGCGCTCTGTAGCCCCGCCCCGAACCCCTCCCTCACAGGTCCTGCCGCCGGGGGGGCCCCCATAAGCCTCTCCCCTGGGCGCTGCTAGGCCTTGTTTTAAAGCTCACCTGGGCCAAGGCCCGCCCCCATCCACCGCCAAGTCCGCACCCTAAGGCTCCACCCCTTCTTCCACTAGGCTCCGCCTACGGACTCCCACAGGCCCCTCCCCTCCAGGCGAACGCCCCCAGGAGGAGCCCCAGAGACCTTTGGTCACCTCTGTCACCTAAAAGGCGCTTCTCCTGCAGACACGAGCGCCAAAGCCACAGGGAAGCGTCAGGATTGGCCTGAACCATGAAGAGCTCCTGGCGCTTCTGTCGCTGCTTCTTTTCTAACAGCCGCCGCTGGGGAAATGGGAGAGGTGGGTGTCCGGGGCAGGAAGGAACCAGATGGGAAGACAGAAGCGAGATGGGGCCTGGGGCAAGGGCTCGAGAGTTCGTGAAACCCTTTCTCCACTGGGGCCCAGATGTCCAGGCCCTCAGTGCCTCAGCTGCTCCTCCCTCACTCCACCCTTGAACTCAGATCCAAGAGTCCTGACACCCTGTCCTCTCCTCCCCCAGGACCCAGGAGTCCTGCCTTCTAGAAGCCTTGTTCCTTAGAAATTCATCACAAGGGTTTTTTGCTTATTTAGGACCCCCAATTCCTATTTTCTTTTTT
>NW_012115261.1:8075-9397 GCF_000951035.1 Colobus angolensis palliatus | reverse complement strand
GGAGGCGGAGCTTGCAGTGAGCCGAGATCGCGCCACTGCACTCCAGCCTGGGCGACACAGCGAAAACTCCGCCTCAAAAAAAAAAGAAAAAAAAGAAAAAAATTAATTAATAGCCTGATATGTTTATACTCAGTATTTCTACTTTTTGCATTATCTTTTAATCCTACTTGGCTGTTATTTTATGTGTCTTCTTAAATATAAAAATGAATTGTAAAAGGGTAAGCCCTTGATAGTGGAACTATGAAGATATAAGCATATTTAACATTATTAAATATATTAAATATTTCTTCAAAGTGATTGCAACAATTTCTATTTCTAATATTAGTGGATTATGGATTCTGATATTCTATATCCATGTGTACAGTTGATGCTATCAAGTTTCTTTGTGGTTGTTTGTGTGAGTGTATGTGGGTATGTCTGAATGTATTTATATGTTTATTTTTGATCCTAATTATGGAATGATAACCTTATAATTTTGAATTTCTGCAATTACTAGATTGAGAATAATTTTATAGGACTATTTCTGTGTATTGATTCTGTTTTTTCTGTTTTTAATCTGTATTCATTATTTTATTATTGATTTATAGATTATCTTGATATATTTTAGGTACCAGTGGTTACATGCATTCAACCATGATTTATCTGTGTGTGGCTCTTTTTTTCTATCATGTATTTTGATGCAAAGAAGACTTTAATATAAAACAGTCTGACTTATTAGCTTTTTTATGATATATGCTTTTCATGTTCTTGTTTAAGAAACCCTCCTTCTTCTGAGATCATAAAGTTATTTTTATGTGAAAGCTTTTAAAACTTTCAAAGTATTACATTTCACATTTAAAATTTTAATACACCTAGTATTGACTTTTAGTGGGGAATTTAATTTAAAATTCCCTTTCTTTGGTAAAATAATTTTTATGAAACTATTTATTGACTTGTCCATTCTTTCTTCATCAACCAGCACTGTATCTTTTGTCATATATTCAGTGCCAATATATTTCTGCGCTCTCAATGTTTTTCTATTGACCATTTTTTATACTTGAAACAGTACTGCACTATCTGACATAGTATAAATCTAACTAGCGGTAAATTATTTCATGTGAAGAAAAAAAGTAAAGATTAAAAAAATAAATACACCAAGCCTCAGAGAACTTTGGACAAACATTGGATTTACAAAAACATGTGTAATCAGAGTTCTAAGGAACTGGAGTGAGAGAGTAGAAAAATATTCGATAAACAATTTAAAACTTCCCAAATTTTATGCAAACTGACTCTACATATCCAAGAGTTTCAGCACGTTTCAAATAAGATAAATAAAATACATA
>NW_012115261.1:3670-4274 GCF_000951035.1 Colobus angolensis palliatus | reverse complement strand
CGGCCTCTGATATTTATTATAAAGACCTGATCAAGCTATTGAAGGTAAAACTCACATTTGTTGGTTCCCTGATATGACTGTGTTCCCTGGGAGTTTTTAACTAAAATTTGTCCACTCCTAACCTCCAGCAATTTGTCAATTACAGTTCAAGTTTTCCTACACCAGCAATGTTACTAGTAGAGGTTTCTTTTAAGGTATGGTATGATTCCCTGTTTCTGCCTCGCTGTCTCTCCAATTTTGAGGAACAGCAGTTTGCCCCGTGACCTCATTTCTCTTATGGATCTAAGAAGAGTTATTGATTTTTCAGTTTGTTCAACTTTTTACTTGTTAGTTTGAAGTGTCAATTTTCAAGCTCCTTACATTGGAAAATGAAAACCAGAATATAAACTGAGTTTTAATTCCAACTATTCTATTGTTTCAGTCCTAGTTGATTATTTTTCCTATCTATTCTGTATTTTGTAAATAGCATCTTCCTTCTCATGATTTTATGCTATTTTTTGTTTATTAAGATATTTTACCTATTTGTTTAACATTCTATACAAAGTAATAGTATATTTCATTATTTTTGACATGCCAAAATTCTACTTAAGTGACATAAGGAAGA
>NW_012115261.1:3284-3620 GCF_000951035.1 Colobus angolensis palliatus | reverse complement strand
AGACCTTACAGTCATGGCTGAAGGTGAAAGGCACATCTTACATGGTGGCAGACAAGGGAAGATAATTTGTGCTGGAAAACTCTCCTTTAAAAAACTTTTTACTTGTTAGTTTGAAGTGTCAATTTTCAAGCTCCTTACACTGGAAAATGAAAACCAGAATATAAACTGGGTTTTAATTCCAACTATTCTATTGTTTCAGTCCTAGTTGATTATTTTTCCTATCTATTCTGTATTTTATAAATAGCATCTTCCTTCTCATGATTTTATGCTATTTTTTATTTATTAAAATATTTTACCTATTTGTTTAACATTCTATACAAAGTAATAGTATATTTC
>NW_012115261.1:0-1122 GCF_000951035.1 Colobus angolensis palliatus | reverse complement strand
GGGGGTGGGGGGAGGGATAGGATTAGGAGATATAATTAATGTAAATGACGAGTTAATGGGTACAGCACACCAACATGGCACATGTATACAGATGTAACAAACCTGCACATTGTGCACATGTACCCTAGAATTTAAAGTATAACTTAAAAAAGAAGCATAGTTTGTAGGTAGCTGCTGTAAATAAATGTATTCCTACTTATTCTAGAAACTGACAATTATGCCAATCAGAGTCCCAGCCAAAGAGCCAGATTGGATATGTAGATAAGGAATGCATGACCTAAAAGAATGTCTAGAAGTGGAAAAGGAATGGTCCAACTAGGTCGCACACAGATTTGATAAGCACAGATGATAGGTTTATCAATGTGGAACAGGCTGGCAAATGCAAGTCAATCCAGAATGGATAAATACACACACGAGATTGAATATAAATGTGAGCACAGCTAGCTAAAATGTTTCAAGTTGAAGAAGGCACAGTGGAGAGTCCAACATTGAAGGACTGGAGAGCAAATATAAATTTTAAAAAAGGGAATGTAGCAGAAAAAGAGAGGAGTAAGAGTATTTACATAATATAATCTCTCCCAAATCTGTTTGGGTGTGCATTAATTACAACTGTCTTATATCACCAGGTGCTTTACCTATGAAACTTAAAAATTCTCATCAAACCTCTGTTACTCACCATTTCTGTGTCTTCCTTGCCTGGAATGGGTTTGGTGACGTGGCACTAAGAGTTCTATGCTTATCAATAGAAGCAATCTTAATCCTCTCTGGATACATTGCAAAGAAGAGACTCAAAATGTGAGACGCTACATTTATTTCACTTTGCTAGTCATGCAGTGCCTTTATGGATTTTGTGGTTGTTTTGGCTTTTCTCTGCTGTTGTTGTTCACGTAATTTGTGAACAGTGAATAAGTCAAAAACTGATTATTAAAAAAAAAATCTTTAGTCTTTCATAATAGAATAAACACTCAAATTTATTTTTTTACTTTTTCAAATATTAAACAGTTGTCTCAGTTTAATATAATAATTGTTCTTAAATATATTTAAGAGTAAAATGACAATTTTATTAAGTGATAGCATAAAAAGGATGCTGTCCTTAAAAAGATTATTTTTAAATATTAAAGT
>NW_012115260.1:14318-15666 GCF_000951035.1 Colobus angolensis palliatus | reverse complement strand
TGTAGATGTGTGGAGTTAGTTCTGTGGTCTCTGTTTTGTTCCACTGGTCTATATGTCTGTTTTGGTACCAGTACCATACTGTTTTGATTACTGTCGTCTTGTAGTACAGTTTGAGATCAGGTAGTATGATACCTCCAGCTTTTTTTTTTCTTTTTGTTTAGGATTGTCTTGGCTATACAGGGTCTTCTTTGATTCCATATAAAATTAAAAATTTTTTTTTCTAATTCTATGAAGAATGTCAGTGGTAGTTTGATGGAAGTTGCATTGAATCTATAAATTTATTTGGGCAGTGTGAACATTTTTACAATATTGATTCTACCTATCCATGATGATAGAATGTTTTTCCATTTGTTTGTGTCCTCTCTTATTTCCTTATTTCCTTGATAAGTGTTTTGTAGTTCTCCTTGAAGAGGTCCTTCACATCCCTTGTTAGCTGTATTCCTAGGTATTTTATTCTCTTTGTAACGACTGTGAATGGGAGTTCATTCATGATTTGACTCTCTGCTTGTCTATAGTTGGTGTAAAGGAATGCTTGTGATTTTTGCACATTGATTTTGTATCTCGAGACTTTGGTGAAGTTGCTTATCAGTTTAAGGAATTTTGGGGCTGAGATGATGGAGTCTTCTAAATATAAATTCATGTCATCTGGAAACAGAGACAATTTGACTTCCTCACTTTCTATTTGAATATCTTTTAATTATTTCTCTTTCCTGATTTCCCTGGCCAGAACTCCAATACTATTTTGAATAGGAGTGGTGAGAGAGGGCATCTTTGTCTCGTACCGGTTTTCAAAGGGAATGCTTTCAGCTTTGCCCGTTCAATAAGATATTGGCTTTGAGTTTGTCATAAATAGCCTCTATTATTTTGTGATATGTTCCATCAATACCTAGTTTAATGAAAGTTTTTAGTATAAAGGGATGTTGAATTTTATCAAAGGCCTTTGGGCAAAGACTTCATGACAAAAAATGCCAAAAGCAATTGCAATAAAAGCCAAAATTGACAAATGGGATCTAATTAAACTAAAGAGCTTCTGCACAGCAAAGGAAACTATCATCAGCATGAACAGGCAACCTACAGAATGGGAGAAAATTTTTGCAGTCCACCCATCTGGCAAAGTTTTAATATCCAGAATTTACAAGGAACTTGAACAAATTTATAAGAAAAAACAATCCCATCAAAAAGTGGGCAAATTATATGAACACACATTTCTCAAAAGATTTTTATTTTCATGATCCTAGTGCTAATAAAGATTCAACAACCTACCTCATGTAACAGACCAAATAAGTATTAGAATCTGCATCAAATCCATTACTGTGGAATTCCAGTCTTAGCTATTTTCAAATTATTA
>NW_012115260.1:7017-9068 GCF_000951035.1 Colobus angolensis palliatus | reverse complement strand
GTCCTTTGCTTGCCCTCTATAGAGAAAGGCAAATTAGTTCCTTTTGAATCACTTCCCTGGAGAAAGCAGCACAATATTTAAGCCTTCTTAAATTTGGAAGAAATATGTAACTCTAATCTACTTATTGCATTGCCAAAAAGGCTGTTGACTTTGAGTAGGGGCACCAGAAGAAATAGCTGTCTGGATTGTACTCAGGGAATCCGGTGATCCTCAAAGTATCAGCCAGTGACAAGTTCTGATAGGAAACACACAGGAAGCAACTTTGGTCCAGTGCAATTCTCTTTTTAACAAGTATTTAATCTTCTTTAAACAAAGAGCTCTGGCCTATAATTTGGTTCTCATTGAGATTAAAAACAAGAACATGAAACAATAATTTACTATGTGACCTAACTCCATTATGAATTATGTGCTTTTCTAATCACTAAGCCAAAAATAAATGTGAGCAGCATCATTGCATCTTCAAGTGTAAGTTGCTTGATCCAGAAGACATTCTAAAGGTACACATTTCTCACTAGTTCCTTGGTTATTCCATAATTTCTACCTTAACTCATAACTGTGAATGGATGACTAATTTATTTAATTGACTCAAGGGGAAAAATAACAAGTGTGACTTACAGATGGCATTGCCTATTTGAAATATTGTCATATTATACCCCACTTAGGGAAGGCTCTGATGGAAAAAGGGACAAATCTTCCTTTGTAAAATAAAGTGATATGTCTATGGTTAACTGGCTAGAAGAAGAAGTCATCCAAGTGTTCATTGGTGCTAATTTATGAGTTGTTATTAATAATTTTTTTATCTGGTCAGGGATTTGTAGGAACTAGATTGGAGAAGAAGGTACTAGGGTAGAGGATTAGAAACAAATTAACTTTGGAGAACGTTATATAAGTAAACATCTTAAAATAAACTATAAATTACAACATTTTCTCTGTTCCAAGTAAATTATCTGAGTATAATCTGAGTATAAAAATTATCTGAGTATAATCTCTTTTTAGTGGATGCCAGTTGACTCCTTTCCCCAGTCACCACAATATGCACATGATATAGCTGTATGAACAAAGAAGGCATGGAAGTGAGAAAGTAAGTTAAATATATATAGAAAAAAGATATAAACTTTTTTCTTCACAAGATTGTTGTAGCTACTCTCACGTCTGAGTTTTCTACGTGCCTAAAATAATGTCAAACGATAGTCCCCCAGATGAATTTACTGGTGGCAGGTTGATTATATTAGACCCATATTAATATGGAAATAAAAGTGGTTTATCTTACTGGAATAGAATATTGACTTGCCTTTTGATAGAACCATACATACTCCATGCTCCTACTAGATCCATCACAATCTTATTCCTTTCAGTATTGCTTCTGACTATAGAATTTTTTCTGATATCAAAGTATAAAAGTTATCAAGTTAAATATTATGAAATTAGTTGAGTCCCTACTCCCCCACACTCATTGTCAGAAATAGTTGAGCACAGGCCTCTGACCTGTCAATATTAAGTCCAGATGTAATGATTGTAATGTAATTCCCATGTGTTGGGACTGTAATTCCCATGTGTTGAAAGAAGAATCTGGTGGGAGGTGATTGGATCTTGGGGGAAGTTTCCCCCATGCTGTTCTCATTATAGTGAGTGAGATCTCATGAGATCTGATAGTTTTAAAGTGTGATACTTCCTTTTGCTCTCTCTGTCCTGCAACCACGTAAGACATGCCTTGTTTTCCCTTTGACTTCTGCCACGATTGTAAATTTCCTGAGGCCTCCATAGCCATGCAGAATTGAGTGAATTAAACCTCTTTTTAAAAAATATAAAATATAAATCACCCAGTCTCAGGTAGTTCTTTATAACAGTGTGCAAACAGACTAATACACCAACTGATGAGGTTGGAATGCTGTCCTGCAAGCTGTTGGCTATGCTACTAGACGGTACACTAAATGGATGCTATTTGAACTACACGAAGTGCACCTGAATTGAGAAAATTAGAGGTGAAAGTAAGAGTGGTGCTGCATGTTATTTCCACATCATGAAACTAAGATTTGCTTCCTATCCCTGTT
>NW_012115260.1:4228-4550 GCF_000951035.1 Colobus angolensis palliatus | reverse complement strand
TTTTTTATCTACCTATGTGGTACACACTTTCACACTAAGCAGAGAAATTTGTTCTTATCATAACTTGTGAGAGTGGTTTTTAATCATAGTTGGAAATGCAGTTATCAAAGATATGTCCAAAGTAGTATATAACTTGAAATTTCTGTTTTGCTTATATCTCTGTATTGTGATACATTGTTTCAACTTTCAATAGAGTAAGCAAACAATAGGAAATTTACATGTAAAATATTTTTTAGAAATTTTCCATGTAAAAATTATCATTTAAGGTAGTTTATGAAGTGCTTTGAATCGACAAGGCTTCACTACTGTCCTTTGATAGCTC
>NW_012115260.1:0-2858 GCF_000951035.1 Colobus angolensis palliatus | reverse complement strand
TATAAAGTGGTAAACATCTCTAGATTTTATCATTTTTCTTCAGTAGTTAATATTACAGTGAATAAAAAATTCAGTTACGAATTTTATATGAAACAGATTTATGTTGTTTTGTAGCAATTATTAAAACTAGTCTATGAATTGTGCTAAAATGCTTTGACTTTTTGTTAACTTGAGCTCAGAGCATGACTTTTTATAACAATATTTTCACTTCTGTCTCTGTTTATTTGGGCTGCTATAACAAAATGCCATAATCTAAGTGACTTTTATAGATAATAGAAATTTATTTTCATAGATACCAAGACAGGGGAAATCTAAGATTAGGACATCTGCAGATTTGGTGGCTGATGAGGATTACTTGTGTCTCAAAATGAATTTGTGTTCATGGAGTGAAAAGGGGGTCAGGAGAGCTTTTTCAGGCCTCTTTCATATAAATGCACCAATCCCATTCATGAAGACCGTGCCCTCATGACCAGTCGTGTTCCAAAGGCCCTACATCTTAATACCACCATTTTGGTGGTAAGGATTTTGATATGAATTTTGAGAAAACACAGATATTCAGACCATAACACTTCAAAATAATCTGCTTGGAATACTTCAAATTTATTTCTTGAAATTATTGACTACATTTATTTTTATAGCCCATTTTTCCCCAAAGTAAATTTGTTTTATTTTGAAAAGTTTTGGAGAGCTTACTAGACAAAATAAAAAAAAAGTAATGAAAGAAAAATAACAGCCTGATGGAAAGTTCCCTGAGTTTCTACTGTTTTATCATTATTAAAACATTGTATGAATATTATTTAAATATGAGGAGCTATAAAAAATACAAAATCAGAGTGTCAATCTAATAATTTAAAACTAGAATGAAACACTTCAGAAACAGCAATTCAAAAAAAAATCAAAATTATATCATTTTAATTGGACAGAGAAAAAATTCAAAAATAGCTTTTGAAATTATGGAGTTCATTCACATGGAATTTAAAAAATTATATTCAAAATTATATTACTAGTTGTATTATTCACATCCCTCTTGCACCCAAAACTAATGCTTTTTGATCTAACATGTCAGGTAAATTAGCTTTCACTAAGATATGAGTTTGAGAGATTAAGAGAGTGGAATGTTGAAATATGAATTATGATAAAAATGTATAAATGGACAAGGTAAGTCTAATTTTGACCACATTAAAATATGCAATCTTTGGTATGAAAATATTCAAAAATGTGAGATATTTATTTATAACTATTTCTGTCTCCCAAACACAATGAAGGTATATTTTAATATATGAAAACTGGTAAATGATAGTTTTCAGTTCTCTCAAATAAAAAAAACATAGTTCATCTAGGAAGTAAATTATTATTAGTAGCAACTAAAAACAACAGAACACAGAACTCATATTATTTTATTTTTAAATTATTAATTTTTAAAAAATTAGGCTGAAACAGTAATAATAAATATTGCAATGACGTTGTTTCCAAACACTGATTAGAAGCTGTCAGTGAACTTTTCATGTCTATATTATTTAATTAGAGGTATATCTGAACTTCTATCAAGATCATACTACTTTTATTTATCTTAAACATAACGAAGTATTTTTGGATGATTCCTTTAAAAAAGTGTTATTCAGAATTAGAATCAAAAATAAATTGTTTACCCATTTAACTGGGACTGAGGAAATTATAGAATATAAGATGGGAGAAATATTTATTTCAAAATTTAAAATAGTATTGAAGAAAAATCCTCATTATAATTACTTAAAAACCTCACTTTTGACAAATTTAATGTTCTCTTTTATTCCTAAAGGAAAATTATTCAAGTAAAAAAAATTCTCCAAAACAGGATAACAACATGTAGCTTTAAATATATTTTAAAAAGTTAAATTACTGAAGGTCATATGTTTGTAGATGTTTCATTCCATCATGTATGGAGTATGTTTCATGTACCCAAGCAAAATACTGGCTAACTTCTTAAGCCAGAGATGGCATGAGCAATAAAACTCATTTTCCTGTTGTCAAGAGGTCATCCTAAGTCAATATCCCTACATTTCTACTTAAAATTATGTAAAAACAATCAAGATTTCTAAAAAGAAACTAATGTAAGAAAGCCATGACTGTCCAAAATCACTAAAACTTGCTATGGAAATTATTAATTATTTCTTCAAGAGGCAGACGATCAAGTAAATAGGGAAATTGTACATAGTTAGATGAAAGCTCAGGAGTGTGTGTTAAGCAAACTAATAAGAGTGCTGTCTGGGCCAGTATGGAAAGCTAGGAATATTTATGCGTGACATATTTATATTCCTGAATATTATGATCCATTGAAAGAAACAACAAAAGCTCTCAGAGTAGTAATGTAGCACATGTCTATTTAGCAACTACCAAAGTTATCTTCCATTTAGAAGTCTGATTACATAATATTTAAAAGAATAAATTTAGCCATAATGGTTTTCAGCCCTCAGACATTTATTGATTTACTAATAAATGAAATACAAGTATTATAAACAATATACTGATTATTTACTTTTATAATTTCTGTTTTAGTGCAGAAACTAAAGATTTTATATTCTCTTTTTTGCAATTTCAATTTAGTTTTGTTAGTTTGTTTTAATTGTACTTTTTATAACTTTTCTTCATGATCACTATGATTCTGGCTTCTTGGCACTTGGCATGTGTTGTTTTCTGGATGCTCATCTGTATTTTATTAATATTTGAGATAAGTTATATCTCTTAGAGCTCATGAATTTTTCTGTAGTTTATACTATTACAAAAATTGAAGTTATTATTTTGTCCATTAAATTAGAGACATGTTGAACCTCAAAAAATGGAAGCTAACACAAAGTATACAGTGATAATCTCATTATTAT
>NW_012115259.1:17408-18940 GCF_000951035.1 Colobus angolensis palliatus | reverse complement strand
GGATTACAGGCATGCGCCACCACACCCAGCTAATTTTGTATTTTTACTAGAGGCGGGATTTCTCCATGTTGGTCAGGCTGGGTTTTAACTTCCCACCCCAGGTGATCTGCCCGCCTTGGCCTCCCAAAGTGCTGGGATTACAGGCGTGAGCCACTGCACTTGGCTTTATGTTTTAGACATCATAATTTCCTAAGCTTTAAGAGAATCATCTGAAATTTCGCTTGTACTTCATGATTGAATACTGATGCTGCAGAGCCATACATTGCCTGTAATTTACAAATGATTTCCAAAAGATCACATGAAAGTCAGTTGTTTTGGAACTTGAAATCCAGTTTCCTAGTGGTCCACAAGAGGTTATTTAACCTATAATATATTAACTCACTTATTTATTCCATTAAAAGCCACTACATTTGTTGCCTGGCACTGTGTTAACTATGTGCACACCATGAACAAAGCAGATCAGTGCTGGACAACTGTGTGTGCAACAGGAAGAAAGCAGATTTGTCCCTGTCGCCATGAAGCGTATGGTCTAGTGGGAGGAATGAAAAAAAAACCAGGCAAACAATTTCATTAGCACTAAGAGTGATCAGTGAATGCCTGATGAATAGTAGGTTCTCCAAAAATATTCACGGAAGCATAACTGAATAGGTTAAGACTAACTAATTTACATTCATTTTTCATTAATTATTCATTTAATCTTGACAATTCTCAGAGGATTTAGCCTTTTAAAATCTCTAATCCTACCTAAACTGGTTAGTTCTGTTCAAAAAGATAAATTTACAATGACTATACTTTGAAACTTTTTATTGATGTATAATATATATAGAGAGAAATATAAATACCTCAAATATGCATGCAACCAGTGCATCTTCACAAACTGAACATATCTGATGAAGAAACAAACAGTATCAGCATCCCAGGAACTTCCTTGTGCCTCTTTACAGTCACTACACCCACAAAGGGAAAGGATATTGTTATTATTATTATTATATATTTTTTGAGATGGAGTATTGCTCTGTTGCCCAGGTTGGAGTGCAGTGGTGTGATCTTGGCTTACTGCAACTTCCACCTCCCAGGTTCAAGTGATTCTCCTGCCTCAGCCTCCCGAGTAACTGGGACTACAAGCGCATGCCACCACGCCTGGCTAATTTTTGTATTTTTAGTAGAGACAGCTTTTCATCATGTTGCCCAGGCTGGTCTCAAACTCCTGGTTTCATGTGATCTGCCCGCCTTGGCCTCCCAAAGTGCTGACATTACAGGTGTGAGCCACCATACCGGCCGGGAATGGATATTATTTAAAAATTAAAATAGACAGGCTTATAGTCATTTAATAATGTATTTGAGAGGCAGAAAGATGTTTAAGTACTTCCTAATTTGTCCATTTAAAACTCAATAAAAATGTGTTACTCGGCCTGTTTGTCAGTCATGATTAGATTCAGCTGCATATAATTGAAAATTTAAAATAACAATGGATTTTATTTTATTTTATTTTTTTTTAATTTTTTTTGAGACGGAGTCTCGCTCTGTCGCCC
>NW_012115259.1:13693-14243 GCF_000951035.1 Colobus angolensis palliatus | reverse complement strand
CCTCAAGTGATCCGGCCGCCTCAGCCTCCCAAAGTGAGCCACCATACCTGGCCAAAAGGGTGTATCTTTAAAGGAGTATTGCCAGGGTTTAACTAGGAGACCAGGCAGGGCAGCAGGGGTGGAAGATGAAAACTGTGGCGGAAAAGAACAGGAAAGGAGAGGAGAGGGACAGAGGGAGGTTCCCAAGTAGGCAAGGGAGTTGAAATGAGCACACACAGAACCCCCGGCTCTAGGGGAAGGCAACTGTAGTGGAGTAAGGGCCAGGAGGTTGACTCAGAGAACATTATCACACATCTGCAATGGAAAGGACACTGTGTTAGGTGCCAGGGAGGAGGGGGAGTATAGGTATAAACCAGCCCAGCTGGTGGTCACCCACCTCTGTCAAGGGCCAATGAGGCATCCGCTTAAAGTATGCCACAAGGCTCAAGATGATCAGTGCTGTAACAGAAGGGTAAATGAAACGTTCCAAGAAATTCAGGGGTGGGGAATAGTCCAGCTGAAATAATAGTGAAGGTGAGGTGAGGTGGGGAGAACTTAGAACCTTAGAAGG
>NW_012115259.1:7809-8973 GCF_000951035.1 Colobus angolensis palliatus | reverse complement strand
GCACGATCTCGGCTCACCACAACCTCCACCTCCTGGGTTCAAGTGATTCTCCTGCCTCAGTCTCCCGAGTAGCTGGGATTATAGGCATGTGCCACCATGCCCGGCTAATTTTTATATTTTTAGTAGAGACGTGGTTTCACTATGTTAGCCAGCCTGGTCTCAAACTCCTGATCTTGTGATTTGCCCGCCTCAGCCTCCCGAAATGCTGGGATTACAGGCATGAGCCACCACACCCGGCCTGACAATTCTGAACATTTACATGACATTACCAATTATGAATTATGAAGCTGAAAACACCTTAATGAAAATACCATGTGTTGATATTTTGTTATGTTTTTTTCTCATTCTAAATAAAAATTCATATTTGCATCTAATTTTGTATTTTTTAAAAAAATTGTTTTTAATAGAGCCCCTCCTCCCCAGCTGCATAAACTTCAGGTCCCATAAAAACTGAATACACCCTTCCTTCCACCCAGTGCCTCAGTGCCTGACACTACATACATCCCCCAGAACTCATCTGTTACCCAGGGAAAGAGTAAAGGATCATTAAATTAACTGAGATTAAATTTCCACCACGTGCCAGATATTGTCTGTTGGTACTCAAAACCATCCCTATTCTTGTAAGCACCTCCCAGTACTGTGGGAGCCGGCAACCTAACGACTACTTTCCCCAAGCTCTCCTGTTAACAACCTTGTTTAGATTCAGTCAATGGGAGGCATTCCAGTAAGATTTGAAAGGTGAAAGAGAAGCAGAAGCCATCATTGTTCCTCCAACATCAAAGGCACATGGGCCTCTATGAACATTTTACAGTGGCTTCTGGGTGTCTTCCTGAATTCCCTCTGCTTTGACTATGCAGGCAACTGAGACAGCTTTTTAAGATTTCTGCAACTTCCTTATTTCCTCAGATTAGTGGTGGTTTTCCCTGACCTTTGCTCTCCCAGCCCTTTCCAAAGAGTAATAAACATCTTATTCCTCATATTAAAGCCCTTCCTGCGTGAAACATTTGTAGCAGTTTCTGTTTTCTGGGTTTTTTTGTTTGTTTGTTTGAGATGGAGTCTCACTCTGTTGCCCAGGCTGGAGTCTCAGCTCACTGCAACCTCCACCTCCTGGGTTCAAGCGATTCTCCTGCTTCAGCTTCCCGAGTTGCTGGGACTACAGGCTCC
>NW_012115259.1:0-304 GCF_000951035.1 Colobus angolensis palliatus | reverse complement strand
TGGGAGGCGGAGCTTGCAGTGAGCTGAGATCCGGCCACTGCACTCCAGCCCGGGCGACAGAGCGAGACTCTGTCTCAAAAAAAAAAAAAAAAACCAAAAAAACAAAACAACAACAACAACAAAAGTCTTCTGGCAGCTTCTTTGTTCTTTTTAGGTGCTCTGGCTTTTTTTCTCTTGGACTTTTAAGGTCTTTTTTTGTTTGTTTGTTTTTGGTTTTTTTTTGAGATGGAGTCTCGCTCTGTCACCCAGGCTGGAGTGCAGTGGTGCGATCTCGGCTCACTGCAAGCTCTACCTCTCGGGTTCA
>NW_012115258.1:12872-14506 GCF_000951035.1 Colobus angolensis palliatus | reverse complement strand
GAAATAATTGTTAAAAATCAGTCAAGAAAAGGAGACAGAAAAAGGGAAAGAGGAGCAATGAACATGTGGCATAAATAGAAAATAAAGGGCAAGTTGGTATATTTCAACAGAATTATGTTGTTAATCACATTAATTGTAAATGGTCTAAATATCAAAATTAAAGGCAGAGATGTCATATTGAAATTAACACAACTCAACTATATATGCTGCCTAGAAAAGAAACCACTTCAAATTATAAAACCTCAAAAATCCAAGTACAAATTAAGGACAATTCCTCCCACTCCCAAGTCTGTTTCACAAAGCAGTACAAAGAAGGATTCATAGTAAATTTTTTTCTTTTTTTTTTTTTTGAAGTCTTACTCTGTCACCCAGGCTAAAGTGCAGTGGCACGATCTTGGCTCACTGGAACCTCTACCTTCCAGGTTCAAGTGATTCCCCTACCTCCACCTCTGGAGTAGCTGGGATTGCTTGCCACCATGTCTGATGAATTTTTGTATTTTTAGTAGAGACAGGGTTTCAACGTGTTGGCCAGGCTGGTCTCGACCTTCTGACCTCAAGTGATCCACTGGCCCTAGCCTATCAAAGTGCTGGGATTACAGGTGTGAGCCACCATGCCCAGCCCACAGTGAACTCTTAATAACACACAGCTATAGAAATAAGCATCACCTCTCCCATCACCCTTTCCTCTCTCTGGCTTCCAAAAGTTTGGTTCTTATACCAGAGCTGAGGGAAAACATTCCACAGAAATATTAAATCAAGGTGAAGAAAGGAGATTCTCAAGATGTAAGTAAAAGGCAAATGAAGGAATGGAAGCCACGATGCCCTTGCATGCATGAGGACAGCTCCTGCATGAGGATGTTGTTTGAAACATTACTGAGGAATTGGTGTCCATGTTCATGCAGGACATAGGTCTACAGGATATTTTGTCATGCCCTTGTCTGGCTCTGGTATCAGAGTAATTCAGGCCTCAAATGGGTAGTAGGGAAATACTTGCTTCTCCTCTATATTCTGAATGAGACTGTGTATGACTGATGTCATTCCTTCCATAAAAACTTGGTAGAATTTACCAGTGAAGTCATTTGGTACTAGGAGAGCTTTTCTTAGCAGGAAGATTTTAAATTGCTAATTCAACATATTTATGTGTCATAGATCTATTCAGATTTTCTCCTTCATGAATCAATTTTGATAATTTGTGTATTTGCAGATATTTATCCACTTCATTTAAGTCATCCATAATTTTGGCACTTATTGTTCACATTATTCCCTATAACCATTCTACCTTTTGTAAGGTCAGTAGTGATGTCACTCTTTAAGCCATGGTTTTGACAATTTGGGTCAGCACACACACACAATTAGAATAGTGTTTGTTCCCATGACCACTGTGGAAATGTGCTTAATCAGCGGCATCAGGTTGACTAATCAGAATTTCTCTGCTCTGGCTGAGCAAAGTGGCTTATGCTTGTAATCCCAGCAATTTAGGAGGCTGAGGCAGGAGGGTCACTTGAGGCCAGGAGTTCAAGACCAGCCTGGGCAACACTATGAAACCCCATCTCTACAGAAAACTTAAAAAAATATAGCTAAGCATGGTGACATGCACCTGTAGTCCTAGCTAATCAGGAGGTTTTAAGCATGAG
>NW_012115258.1:10820-12822 GCF_000951035.1 Colobus angolensis palliatus | reverse complement strand
CATATGCAAAATTACAGAATTGGTCGCTATCAGACTCTTACAATTAGAAATGGTCAAGGACACCCCTAGACAGAAGGAAAATGATACCACCATGAAATGTGAATTTATACCGAAAAATGAAAACATCAGATAGGGTAACCACAAGGATAAACATAGAAACCTCTGAATTGTGTTAATGTCTAAAAAAGATAATTAGCGCTTCCAAGAAAAGCTAACATAAATACATTGTGATTTGTAATGAAAATAAAAGTAAATTATATGACAAAGCACAAAAGCTGAAGGACGAACAACATGTTATAATGGTCTTATACTATATGTGAATATATAATAATACTTGAAGGTAAACCTTGATAAGTTATATATGTACTGTAAATCCAAGCAATCATTAAGATAAACCCTTTTAACAGAAATAATTATGGCTAGTAAGCCATATTAGAGTTCTCCACAGAAACAAAATCAATAGGATATGTATGTGTATATATATGTATAATGTACATATGTCTATATGCATGTGTATATATAATGTATATGTGTGCATATACATATCTAAGTACATATATATGGAGAAGAAATTGGTTCATACAATTGTGGCTGACTAGGATGAAATCTGTTGGGCAGGCTGAAGGCTGGAAATGTAGGTAAGAGTTGATCTTGCAGTTTTGAGTCTGAATTCCACAAGGTGCGACTTCAGGAATCCTCAGTATTTGCTCTGAAAACCTTCAGCTCATTAATGAGGCCCACCTGCATTGTGGAGAGCAGTGTGCTTATATAAAGTCTACAGATATAAATGTTAATCACATCTGAAAATTATCTTCATGTCAACTTCTACACTTGTATTTGACAAAATCAACTGGGCACTGTACCTAGTCAATCTAACACTTAAAATTAAATGTCACTTAAGACAGCAAGGAGATAAAAAGAAATAATTGTTAAAAATCAGTCAAGAAAAGGAGACAGAAAAAGGGAAAGAGGAGCAATGAACATGTGGCATAAATAGAAAATAAAGGGCAAGTTACGCTTGTAATCCCAGCAATTTAGGAGGCTGAGGCAGGAGGGTCACTTGAGGCCAGGAGTTCAAGACCAGCCTGGGCAGCACTGTGAAACCCCATCTCTACAGAAAACTTAAAAAAATATAGCTAAGCATGGTGACATGCACCTGTAGTCCTAGCTAATCAGGAGGTTTTAAGCATGAGGACTGCTTGAGCCCAGGAGTTGAAGGCTGTATTGAGCCATGATCTTGCCACACAGTTTCATAAAAGAAAAAAAAATGTACAAGAAAAGCTCTGCCTTAGTATGGGGGAACCTAACTATAGACTAAAATCTGCTCCTATCCCTCCTAGGACAGTGTAAGAGCAAGTTCAGAAAGGATCATACTTTCTTCAAGAAACCCTTCTGAATCAAAGAAGACAAAAATATGTAGATAAATATAAAAATATCATGCACCTAAAAAGCAAAAATTCACAATGTCTGGCATTTTATTACAATAGCAGGACAATATGAGTCAGAAGTAAAAAAGTTGGTCAATCCATCATGGCCCTGAAATTGCACAGGTAATACACTTTCTAGACAAGAACAAAAAGCAGTTGTTATAACTGTAATCCATTTGTTCTGGAGGGTAAAGTATTGATTGAACAAGTTAAATGGAGACATGAAAGATGTTTAAAAAACACCTACGTTTAAGTCCTAGAAATGACCACAGATATATATGAAATCAAAGTACTTTGAATGAGATTGCTAGTATATTACATGCTGAAAAAGAAGAGATTAGTGAATCTGATGATATAGTAATGAGAACTATTCAAAATGAAATACACAAAACTACTGAAAATGACAAGAAAAGAGCATCGTTGAGTTATGGGACAACTGCATGCAGATGCAGCCTAAAATAATGTAATTTGAGTTACTGAAAAAAAATAAGTTGGTGGGGATAGGGGAGTATATAGAAAAACTACAAAACAAAATAATGACCAAAAATGATCCAAATTTTGTGAACATCATAAAC